>NC_072820.1:42473256-42780131 GCF_027744805.1 Dunckerocampus dactyliophorus
TGCGGCGTGTCCCTGAATGCACCTCGCTATTCTAGTGACAATGAGGAAGTGTCGTTCCAAGGAGGACTAGAGTTGGAGATACATGCTGTACCTGTATATGGTGTTGGAATTGCACTGCTGTTGATGTGTTCAGGTCATGTCGGCCGTTATAGCAGCGAGGGGTGGCTTGACATTGTGTGCATGTGTTAATTATGCTAAAAATGTGTATGTAATTAATTAAATAAATTAGTTACCGCCAATAACACGCTATTTTTGACAGCCCTAGTAAAAATACAATTATAGCAAATGTTTATGGTTTACATGGCTTAATATTTATGCTCAACATGGAAATGATAAAACACAAACACAAAGACACATTTCTATCCATCAATTTACCTTCTACTACTTATCCGAGGTCAGAACCAAATATCAATTAAAATGTGCAAAAATAAAAGAAAAAACAGCATCTAAGTAACAGTTTTTGTTCATCTTTAGTAAAGACTGGCAATCAGATACACAAAGTGCCTCAACCTTTGTTTCCTGCTGCTCGTTTTCCTCATTTTTCCAGCTAGCCTGTGTGTGTAATCCCTCCCTCCACCTTCTGCTTTGTGTCCACACATTTTGACCAATCACGTGTGGCTTTAACAGAAAAAAATGGGCTTATTCACTTCAAAGAACCAGCTCCCGTTCTTCACTGGAACACTGCAAGATGTGTCTTTCAGAAAAAAAATAAAAAGTTAGTGGGCACTGATGTACTAGGCTTGAGGTCAGGGTTCTGCAATAGTCAAGTTCCTCCACACCAATCTCACCCAACCAACCACAGAGTAGGAAGCATGCAATTGTCCTAAAATTCCTTGGTACACTGAAAACATGAGATTCAGGATGGATTCATTTAAATGTTTGTCTCAGTACTTTAATTCTATGAGTGTCCTGACTGATAGAACAGGCATATATTGAAAGTGGCAATTCATTTCAGTTTTCTTCAACTCATGACATAGTTTCTGTCTTCATTTCTCTGTTTCAGTCGTATAAGACAACAGGTCTGCGTTGTTTTCAGGTCCACGGGCTACTTAGATCAGTTGTAGTCTCTTCAATTTGATTTTGAGTGAACCAGAAGTTAATGGTTTTATGTACAGTAATTATGCACTCTCAACAGCCGAATGAAGCAACAGGAAACTTTACAATTAATGCAAAGAGAGCACCTTAATTGGAAATTGAAAGCACAGTGTGTCCCTTCGCCTGCTGAGCCAGCATTGCCCGTCAATTTCAAGACCCTCCAAATTTAATCTTTATTTTCTCATATACTGCATGTAACAGTGACTCACAGATGTTTTACGTTGTTATACATCAAGATACTGTACTGTACCTGTGGATAAATGAATACCCTCAGCATGTTGCGTCTCATTAATTGGCCATGCAGCTGCTACATACCAAGTAAATGTTCCTGTTGGAGCTCCAGGCGCCATAACACCTCATAAACCTCATTTTCATGGAAATGAATTACCGTAATCATTGGAAATAAGATATAAGGACGAAAGGCATGATGGCAACATCTCCATATGGTGGACTAAAGCAACCAGAAAATGAGTGCATTGCAGGAGAGGTGGCAAGACAACACTTGAGGGAGGGGTTAAGAGGCCGATGGTTGACAGATGCTGACTTTATTAGTTTCAGATCACACAAGACAGGAAGGCATATGTTACAGGTGTCTTAATGGGAATATTTTCAAGCCCCATACAAAAGGTTAGCTAAAACACACACAATGACATTAGAAATACATAGGTAATTGTTATAATAAAAGGACATAGGTAATTGTTCTAGAAATAGTTTAAAGTTGTGTTTGTGTCATAGTTCCATGTTCATTACTCAGGTTTATTCAGTATCTACTTGGGATATCCCGATCAGCATTTTTGGCCTCTGTTTATTATTTATTTATTGATTATGGAAGTGAAAATGTTTTTAGCAAGTAAACACAATATAGCGGTGTGGCCAATTTATGGCTAAAAACATTTCCCATAATGCTTAGAGTGCAGCTTCAGGAAGTAGTGACATGGATGAGTGAAGTGGAAGCTAATATCACTTTTTGAAGTCTGATGCAGTGATCTCTGACACATCTTAAGTAAGTTTGATCAAGTGTAGAATTACTACAGCTTTTATATGGACTACCCGGACCGCCAACCATCCATGATCACCAACAGGTTTCAAAATGCTGGACTACTGTGTGATGAAGAGCTTTAGCTCAAGCTAAATGGCTTATGGAATGGAGACAAAAGTGACACAAAGAGGGACAACGACAGAGAGAGAGAGAGAGACTGACATCGTGTGTGATGAATGAATTATGAAGCTTTTCAATTGTGATGCTGCAGAAGACAACTTGAGTGGTTTTAGTTCCCAGGAGGAGGAAGAGGAGGACAGCGATGAATGACTTTCCTTGTACGCTACTGTTTAACTTGTCATGCTATGGTAATGGTTAAATTTCATTTGAACATGGTAATGGTAATGGTTTAATTTATTTGAACATGCATACAGGTTACACTGGAATCCATCACATATTACATTTCACAGATCCGCATGTCCAAAAGGAGTAGGAAGAAGCAAAGCTTATTTAATCCTACCCCCCCAACCGTTATACATCAATTGCAATACATTTGTTCACTTCCTGTATTCCAAATGCACTCACTTCTGGTTGAATAAATTGGAAAATGATAAGGTAATGTAATAATGTGTTCAAATTGGCGTCAAATTTCCTGTCACCATAACTACTTCATACGACAATCATAACAAATAATATGTATGAAATGGACTTAACAAAACATAGTTGGTAATGGGTAAATACTGACAATGAACTCACCAAATGAAGAGTTAGTAATAAGCGTGGTAGTGATTAGACATAGCATTGACAAATATAATAGAACAGAACATAGTTGGATAATGAGTGAGTACTGGCAATGTACTCACATAAGAATGAAGAGTAAAAAGTGACAAAAATGAAGAGTTAGTAGTGAGTGTAGGATTGTTTACACGTAGCATTGCATGTACACAGTGTTTCAGGACGCTTCCTTGTACTTTGCAAACATCAACTGCTTGAATTGATTCTTGAAATCTCTCATCTTAGTGCAGAGTTCTTTGCTCAATTCGCTCCATAATTTGATTCCACATACTGAAAGGCTGAAGGTTTTTAGTGTTTTTCTGGCGGATAAATGTTTTAAGTAAAATTTTTCTCTGAGGTCATATATCTCCTCTATCTCCTCAAATGCTGATACTTTGTGGGAATGCATAAAGGTAAGATTGAGCTTATTGAGTCCTAAAATGATTAAGATGAGCTTATTGAGTGCTACTCACTGCATGTTTGTTCGGTGCACGGCCTCTCTGGTCAAACAAGATGTGCGCACATTAATTGAATCAGCTGAATTTCTGACATACTTGCTACAGTTTTAGGTCGGCTTTGACAGTTTGATCCTATCTCCAAGCCTTTTCCTCTCACTGCACCTGCACAAAACGGATGAACAGTCGGCTAAAATCATGTTACGAACAGCGGTTACAGTATATAGCGACTATCCTGCCCTCCTGTAGTCACTCATGCATGGCTGTGGTAGACTGTTTTTCACGCACTCTTTACAAACTGTTCAGATGCTGGTCAGCTTTGAGTGATGTTTCTATCTAATGCTCCAAGGCTACAACATAAACATGACTATAGTGATGCAGAAAAGGAGCTGAGAATGTGGCATTGTGTCGCTGCTGGAAAGTAAAAAGAAGATGAATGAGCCAAGCGAGCGAGTGATAAAAAAAAAACCCTGATTACCTGCACCTGTGCTTATAAAGAAAATTATATGCTACCTTCAAGAGACCTGACGTAACCCATGACAGACAAACACATGTGCCGCTTTTAGTTTATGTGTGCCAGTCTCTCTTTCTTTGAATTTTTGGCGCAGATCAAGAGACACACATTTAGTCAAAGCGCATTGCAGTGCTGTTAACAATGTTGTTAGCATCAGCATTCCACACAAATGACAGTCAGCGACAATTTGAAACAGACACCTTCGGGATTCAAGCAATAACCCAAACACACCGTGAGCACTCAAGTCGTCAACTGTGGGACCACAGTGTGTGAATCTGAATCGTGAGCTTGGACTTTGAAAACACTTCTAAAATCGCAGTGTATGCCTTGCTTTAAACATAACTGTTCAATCATAACTGTCCTGAAAATCTGTGATTATTTCAGTCAGACTTTTGGTATTGTTGGAAAATAAGGTGTGCAAGGCACTTTCATTGACTTGTATTATGATGTAGATGTGATTGTGAATACGGGAATATATTTTCAATTATGGATGTCAATTAGGGATGGCAGCAGATCCCAATCCTGAAGATCGGATCGGGATCTACTGCCAATCCGCTCTATTTTGAAGATCAGATAATATCGGCTTCTGCCACGAAATCTGGCTGATCCGGATAACGTCCGTACCTATGGGCCACACTCCAACACGGTAGGTGCGGTAATGCGCCTCAAAGCTGGTTTCCACGCAACTCCTGCCACCCGCAAGAAGAAGAAAACTCAACACCACCATGCAGACATGTCCGCAGAGTACACTGGTGGTGAAGTTAGTTTTGTGGTGAAGTTAGTTTCACGTTGGACATTGGATATTCGACTCCGTAACTACAGAGGTAGTTCCCCCTCACTGTGCCCAGACTGCTGTGTCATTATACATGGAGCTCACACACAGAAGTGCTGCTCTAACAGCTGGTTGTTTCTACTAAGGACCATCAATAAATTACTATTGCGTTTGATGAGTTTGTTAAAAAAAAATCATATATTCTAAATCACACCACAAATTGATCAAAAACTATGGATGAGCGAGTACACCACTATCTGTATCTGTTCACCCATTTCAATTATCTGTATCCGTATCGGTACTGAGAGTGGGCGGGGCATAAACGGGAAGAGGGCTTGGGTTTTAAGTAGTAGTTGGGGCTTAAATTGGTACATTATTTTAAGTCTGAAATTGGCATGGATTCATCAATAGTTGCTATATTTATTTATTCATTATGATTCAGCTATATGTGTACTGTGTATGTGTGTCAGTGTAAGACTTTATTATTTAACTATTTTTTAATGATCTGTGTCGGTAAATTCATGCAAACATCCAGTGATGGCAAACAGGGAAATAATTTGTCAGCCTTGTTCACTGTAGTTTTCTCAAAAGCATCAGTACTACGAGCAAAAAACTGACCTTATCACCAGCCAAATTAGAAGTAAGCAGACCAACGTAACACGAGCCGTTGACAGCTCTGTCTTGTCAAATGCACGAAAAATATCTTATATTAATAACGCAATTGGAATGGCTGACATCCCATTATGAAAGTTAGCCACGCTACATCCGCTGAAATACTGGGCAAAATTGGCCAATTATGTATTGCATCAATAAATTTAAGGATTTTTGCATTTAATTAACAGAACTTTTATTTACTGTCACAAAAGTACACACCCTATGCTGGTAAAATAAGTGCAAAAGGCAAAAAAAAAAAAAAGGAATTAAAAACATTTTAACAGACAAGCACATTTCATCAGGCCCTAGATTTGTTGTTTGTCTCAAGTCTCATATTTATTTTTGACATCAAACGTAAATGTTTTCAGTCCACAGCTAAAATAAAGACACCGACTTCACTCTAAATGGGGGCTTAAGATGAAAGGGCTGACTTTTTGGGATTGCCAAAACCATTAGCCTCTAGTCACTCAGAATCAGTCAACTTTACAAAGTATGAATGGTGGATCACTACACTGAGACTGTCTTCTCACCACAGTTGTATCACACTTAATCCTGGAAATTGGGGCTCTCCTGTCTAAGATTAATACACCCCTGAAGTAACCGTACGGATCTTGCACGTCTCATCCATTCTTGATTGCTTTTCGTCACGTGAAATGTGACACGAGGATAGAAACATACTGGGGCTGTAGGCTTCCACCTTGACACAAATAGCCAAGGAGAAAGCCATCAAACAAGCACACATGCAGAGAAGTTACAGTGAATGTGAACAAGTGAATAGAGAAACAGAGTTTGGATCCAAACACCAGATTTTCAGCGAAGCAACTAACACGGCTCAGTCACAAATTTGGCTTTGAAACACACATCTAAGCATTGTGCATATGTTGTACAGTTAATGTTAGGTGTTACCAGGTCAGTTTTGGCATAGTGGGCTGCATGCGTGGTAGACGTGGACATATTCATGTGCACGCACTTGTAAAATAATCTATCAGCATGGTTAAACAAGGTTGTTAAAAGGTCAAGGGCTGCAGTCTGATATTCTATTTTAGATCTGTGATGGGATAATCTCAGTTTTAAGCCTTCCATGGCCTACTCCGTGACATTGTACAAATCCATAAGAGGGCATGGAAAGAGGTTGCAGGTACACATCAGACTACACTGTCATCAACATTTTTTCACTATAAGTCGCTGTACAGTAAATCCCCGCTATTTTCTGCACGTTACAAGGTCCGGGACCCCCCCCACGAAAGGTTAAAAGAAATGCCAATAATGGACACACCCATAAAAAATGCCTACGTTCGGTACTTCAAACCTAATATTATGCCTCTCACAGTTATTAAACACATTTTAAATTCCGTTTTACACATTAAGAAACAATTACAGGAAGACAGTACACAGTATTGTACTTACAAAAATATCTCTTCTTGTCAAAGCATCTTCCTGCTGGAAAATGTTGAGTGAATTGACTTGTGATACAGCGCACTCTGCTGAATTTATAGCTGCAGCCCCTCCAGATAGCGCCATCAAACATCCCAAAGGTGTAATGGTACATGCTACTGCCTTTCATGGAAGAGGTCAAGGTTTTGATTCCCAGCCAGGGTTGTGTCCAACGTAAAAACTAAGTCAAACCATTTACCCGACAGGGAAAAGCTAATCTATTTTTATAGCCATGACAAAGAAAGCAAAATATCAAATTGAAACACTGTACAAAACACACAAAATGAATATTGACTCATTGGTGTGAGATTGGAGTTTGTTTTCCATACAGAAGTTTGATGTGCATTAGTGACAGGCGTAGCTTGTTTTTACCATCAAGTGCTGAAAATCTAGTCTTACACAAGTAATTGGATGGGAATTCTAACATCTGCACTGCCAATGTCATAATGTCGGGTGAATTTTGTTTTCTTGTCTCCCCATTAGGGTTGGGTATCGAGTCTCGAACACCGATGACAACCGGGACTAACATTCAGATTCTCCTGAAATCGTTCAAATTTTTCAATATAGATTCCTAGTTTTGATGCCCAGTCCGCTGTCCGGAAGAAATAGTTGCGAACACCAACAAAGAAGAAGCCGGCGGGCACCAAAAGAAGCAGCTACAATGTTTGGCTTAACATCATTACAAAAGCGCGGTCGGGTCAGTGCAACATTTGCAACACAATGATATCATGCAAAGGAGGCTGCACAACCAACATGTTTAAACACCTCCAGATTCATGGTGTACAAATAGCACAGTGCCTTGTTTTTAATGCACTACGTCAGACTTCCTCTAAAGGATGTCAGAATAAATGATAAATGACGTCTGTCTCGTGCCAATGTCACCGAGGGTTTCAAGATGCCCGCTGATGTGGACGTTTGGTGTAAAGGATGGGAGCCATGACTGCAGGAAGTAAATGTATTCATGTACACAGCACATCTCTTTCAGCAAAATTCAAGAGACCTCTCAACCTACACAACACATTTCTGGCCTTCCCAATAAGAACACTTTGCACTACATCCTGTTTATTTGTGGCAACAAAATAAGGGTGTCATAAAAAATAGCTTACACCAACATTGAGGCAGCAAAGTATGCTAGTTCTAATATCGTAGCTCGTACTCATACATACTGTACATAATCAGACTCATAGCACAAGTTGTTGACATTCTGCACCCAGGTTAGTGCATGATTAAGAGCCTGCAGCATCACACACTCACTAACGCATAAACAACAGCATATGTGGAAATGTTTTTTCATAATCTTTTTAAAAGTAAACATCTTTTGTGGAAGTGTACTCCTGTGGAAATAGATCTGTGATAAATCCATAGTAAAGTTGATAAAAAAAAAAAAAGTTTATATCATAAAAAATTCATGGGGTAGTTCAAACACTTCATCCAAAAAAAAACTCTGATTAGTGCCCTCATTTAAACCATATAAACTTCTACGAACCCGCCTTTTTAAAGTATCACCATCGAGAATCGTTAGGAAACGGAATTGAAACGAGGAATCAGAACCGGAATCGTTCAAATTCAGACGATGCCCAACCTGCTCCCCATTATCCTCATTGGCCTGGGAAGTTTTTTCAGCGGCCCCAGTGAAAAAGATTGTATCGTGTCTGAATGTGTCTTGCAACCCGGTTCAGCCCCGCCCATTGGTTGGGGACCCCTGGGCTAGGATACATTGTACCATAAATTCCAGTGTATAAACCGCTACTTTTTTTCTCAATCTCTGAACCCTGCGGTTTATTCACTGGTGTAGCTAATATGTGGCTAAAAACTACATTTCCCATGGTGCTTGGTGTGGTCATATTCTAATCTTGTGTACCTCTCCTATACTGCAGAACTACTACTAATGGTTTAAATATGTAATTCGGAAACACTTTTATTAAAATAGTCTAGATTGTTCACCCACTAATAGGGAACGTGAGCTGGGATTAGACCGTTGTGAGACAGGTTAGTTTCACCCTATTGATGATGAGTTCTCTTGTATGAAAAGTTCCAAAAATCTGTCTGTGTAACATCTTTCTGTGTACTAAATATCTCGTTTTACATTTTACATGTATATATATTTCTGAGGGCCGCACGGTGGTCTAGTGGTTAGCATGTTGGCCACACAGTCACAGTCTGGGTTTGATTCTCCCTTGGGCATCTCTGTGTGGAGTTTGCATGTTCTCCCCGTGCGTGCGTGGGTTTTCTCCGGGTACTCCGGTTTCCTCCCACATTCCAAAAACATGCATGTTAGGTTAATTGGTGACTCTAAATTGCCCATAAGTGTGAATGTGAGTGTGAATGGTTGTTTGTCTATATGTGCCCTGTGATTGGCTAGTCCAGGGTGTACCCCGCCTGTTGCCCGAAGTCAGCTGGGATAAGCTCCAGCATGCCCCCGACGCTCTGATGAGGAGAAGCGGTATAGAAAATGGATAAATGGATGGATATATTTCTGAGGTATAACGTTTGAGTGTATTGACAAGCTTCGTCATGATTTTATTCATAGCTCATAAATGGCTCCTGTCAAATAAAGAGCTAACTGGTCCTCACGGACAATATGCCACTTTATGACGTGGATGTAGAAACAATCTTATATAGAAACAATCTGTGTTTTCATTTAAATTTCGTGGGTGCGGCTTATACACCAGTGTGGCTTATACACCGTAAATTATGGTACTTAAACCAAAATTAAAACATCTCAATATTTTTTGGTAAATCGAAGAGGTTAATACTTATCCCTAGAAGCATCAAGGAGATTTTTTTGGTTTGTTTTGACATATCCCTGGAGTCAAACAGCTGTACTGTGTGATGCATGTCACTTTAGTTCCCCATCGACCTTCTTTTGACAGATGTTTTTTTCCAGTGACCTTTTGCATACCTTCTTCTGTTCCATGTCCCAACAAAGTGTGAGCCATAATCTACTGTGCTATAAAAGCATCCAGGGAGATATTTGCACATGAAAAGCTTTTTCTGATCTCTGCTGGTTTCATAGGGTTTGCTTAGACTGATGGAAGCAAGAGCTGTGCACATGATGATGTCGGTGCTATTATAACAAATATGTCCAAAGGGAGCACACAGTGCAGTACTGAATTCTCAGCCAATTCTCAGTTTAGTGCTTACTATTCATTTGTGAATGCTAAATAACTTATTTATTTGAAGCAGTTTTACAGGGTCATATGAGGTATCGTAGTTCAGAGCAAAAAATCTGCTTCTAACTCGAAAGAGTGTGGCAAGTACACATTCACGCAAGTTCTAATTGCATAAATAACAGATATCAATATGATTTCCACAGAAAAAGTAATAGCTTCACACACTAATATGATGGCAGAATATACAGTATTAATTTGCAAGGTTGATGGATTTTAATCTCTCAGGGTGTGTTGCCATAATAGAGTGGGAAACATAGTACCATGCACATTTTACACACTTAGGATGATGGAGGAGCCACACCCTGGAAAATACTTTACACAGACTGTGGGCCTTTTCTAGTCTTGACCATATGGCACCAAATCGGTCATTGAGTTCATCCCTCCATCTGATTTGAAACGCTGTACAACACTGCATCGGCGTTCCGGTTGTGCGTTCATGGAATCCACCCTGTTAATGTCCATCATTTGTTGGGTAACTGCAAAATTTTGTCAACCATATAAGAAAAAAAATCTGCCGCAAAGTGGTGAAATAACAGAGACTTAGGATGCCATAATACAAAACTACAGTGTCTAGTATAAACATGATTTTCCTAGCATTTTTCGAAAAGTTTCACTTACAGACAACTGTATCAGTTTACTCAATTGTGTTTCTCACCTTCTTTATCAAAGTGCTGGAACTTGGAGGTTTTTGTGGCTCTGTGGCTTCTGTGAGCCTTGTGGCATGACTGTGTTAGTTAGCAAAGAAGTACACACTCAACCCGCTGATGATGTCATAGACAGGCGATGGAGCTGGCGGGCAATGACTTCTGTTTCCGTTTCCGTGCTAACACAATGCTAAACTTATGCTAAAAATATGTTAAAAAATGCAGTTGAGCTCACGCAATGTATTAATAACTAGGGATGTCCCGATCGGATATTGATATCGGCTATCGGGCCGATATCTGCATAAAAAAGCATATCGGATTATATCGGCCTGCATCTCAAATCTCCCATATTGGCCGTGTGGCACTGAGTGCTTGTCATGCGCAAGTTTCCCATGGTGGCACAGAACTGGGGAAGTTTAATACAACCAACCTCGTCACTCATATGAAGCGGCATCACACGGCAAAAAGTCATTAACTATCAAAGAGAACCTCATTGAGCACCTCGAACCTTGCTATATTATGCCTAGCCGCCACTACATTGTCCATAAAGCTAAACGTAAACTGAAAAATAAGCTTCTACTGTACAACAAAGCGCTCCCGTTCAATAATATATGATCATGTTACGTGGAATAGACAAAAATCCTTACCGTAAAAATGTTGTGTCAATGTTCAACACCCCTGAGACTGACCATTTTACTATTGAAGGTAAAGGTGGGCTTTTTTGGTTATGGTAAAACCCAAAAAGTATACTGTATGTGCTATGTAGTATGTATTTTGCTGTAGACCTACCATTTACTGTAAGAAGGCCCAATATTAGCATGACATTCAAGCCTACAGTTAGCATATGTAAACCTTTGACTTCAACTGTTCTCCAGAGAGCGATGAACAACTTGAGTGACTGACCCCAGACATTGACAGCCCACTGTGAACTGCTCATTTACTCTGGTGACTTTTTGATTATGACGCATTTACACATGGGGGGAAAATATGCACCGCACTGGCTGATGCTGCCATATGGGTGATAAGGACATTTGACTGCCGGTGTTAGAACAGGACAGCGGTAGAAATTAGAAGGGGGAGTGGTGGTGGAGGGATGGTAATGAAGGGGACAAATCATAGAGAAGGGCGCTCGGCCAAATGCATCGCAATCTCAAGTTAACAGGTGTTCAATGAACAAATGGACAGAAGGTTGGAGGGTGCCGCAGAGTCGTTGTGTCTATTTTCTGTCCCCTGCTATTTAAATATGACTCAATTGCTATGGGTATTGGGGACAAGGAGGACAGACACTAAGCCCCTCAATCCCCAAATGTTCCTTAAATGATTTGGAAAGGAGAGGAGAATAAACACCTATCAATACGGACTAACACTCATGTGAGAATGCTACCATAAAACAGATCTTATGCCAGGTTCTATATTGAGGTATTGAGGATTTAGAGGGTGCAGGTTCGTGAGGTTGACCTTTAGCTCCTTTATTGTTTTATCAAAATACCATATTGGACACCGTCTGGCTCTTTTACATGGCTATTAAACGAGTCACATTTCAAAAGAGTAGTTTCAGGTGTGTTTAGGTTAGCTTGTTAGTTAGGTTTTCAGTTGATGGATCCCTTTTATAGATTACAATTTTTTTATTACACAAATCGCCATGCATTCTTATTTTGCACCGTCTCTGGCTGTAAAGAGTCACTACTCTCATTGACCAGCTTTTAGTCACAGGTTTCTAGGATGTAGGACCAAATGGAAAATGGAAAATACTCCAATTATGTGGCCGAAAGTCATTTTCTGGAAAAGCACAACAGGAAATCTGAAACGGTGAAGTACCTGGCTTGACTCCATCCATCCATTTTTTATGTCACTTATCCTCACTGGGATTGCGGGGGTATGCTGGAGCCTTTCTAGCTGACTTCGGGCGAGAGGTGGGGCACACACTGTAATTGAATTGAATTGTAAATGATTTTTAAATATATCTACAGTATTCTGTGACTATTAAAATAAATGAGTATTGTTTGATTTAGTTGAAGGGTACAAAAATATTTCCTCTTAAGATTATTACAATTTGTTGTCTTCACTGCATTCAAGTTATTATCAAACAATTCGAAGATGAGGGTTGTATTATATTACGTCCAATTTATGTGCAGCTTGCTCGGTTGCTGTGGAGACGAAAAGCTCACCAACTAACACGGGAACATCATCTAACAGTGTCAGACCCACAGTGTAAATATATCCTGCAGCAGTAAAAAAGGCACAACCAGGAGTCGCGTGTGCATGTTTGCTCACACGTTTGAGATTTTGATGATTTGCCACCAACTTTATGGTGCACTGGGTCAAGCGTCAGTGTCAGGTTTTGCAATGCCGACTCACACGCTACGACCGGGCTATTTTGGTTACGGTATCCATTCACATATAACCTGCCAGACTATTGTAGCAGTTGAGCTTTCACTGTTGTTCCCTTCTGTACTGTGGATTCTAATCCAGCTCTGCAGTGCACTATTTAAGATGAATGTGGTCTGTGGGTGCATGATGTATTGCAGGATAACATTTTCTCAAAGCAGCTTCCTCAATAAGCAACAGTGAGTCGCAAGTTGGGTTTTTGGCTCTCAGCCTCCCCCTACAGTTGTGAAGTTGAATTAGTTTTTAAGCCTCTGATGTATGATATGTCGATAATATGTTCACAAAGTATGTACAGTACTTGACAAAACAGGCATTTAGGCTGATCCGCCAAAAAGACTGAGCACCGGAGGTGATGATGGTAAATAATGACAAGTATGCCATTCTTCTTAAGACAAGCTAATCGTTTTAAAGGTCTTATTTCGTAGGGATAAACTAAATATTTTGGAACCGTTGACATTTCCTGTACTCATCATCAATAATGCATTGGGAAAAGATTTGGGGTTTTTTTTAGCATTACTAAATATCGTACAATTACCAAAATGTGGATATCATATACAGTAATCGTTCATTTGACGCGGTTAATTGGTTCCAGACCCGACCGTGATAAGTGAATTTGTAGGATTCCTTATTTAGAAATGGATTATGTTTGTAGTTAGAGCATAGAAAACCTGTTTACAGCCTTCTAAATACAGTTTTTAACATTATTCAAGCCCGCTAGACCAACTTTTTTTGACCCACAGACAGGCTCGTGTTCCCACAAATCTATAGCGGAATGGGTGTGGGGGTGGGGGCAACATTATTGCAGTCTAATGTGTCTTATTTATTGTGTTTTGTATCAAACTAACACAGTAACGACTGTATATAGATTTATCAACACATACTGAGTGTAATGCTGATTTCTATGCACATGTCCCTGTATGATCCTTTTCATTCACGCCACAAACACATCAGGACTCATTGTGGCTGATGTGTTGTGACAAAAATCAATGCACCTGCTGTTACTATTTAGCTCTTTCCCAGGACCCATTGTTGGCATTATTGTGCACATTGTGTTTGGAATAGCACGTCGCAGATGGTCAGGAAAAGTCGATCAATCGCATACTGTATTCAGCAGCTCCTGCATGTGGTCCACAATTATTACATATTCTAAAAACAGGGTGTATCAAAAAAAAAAGTAGGCTGTGGCCAATCGCAGGGCACATATAGACAAAGTGAAATAATGAACATATTGTTAAAATATTATCTATCTATCTATTATCTTTGAAAAGGAAGAATTTTTTTATACATCTCTTTCATTAGAGGTATGCTGTAATACTGATACCCCCACATGCAGGTCACACTAAAAATATTAGCAAAAAAAAAACAAGTATGGAGTTGTAACGTCACAAGAAAATTGCAATGTTATGAAAATAAAATGTTTTTTTTAATATGACAAAGTCGTACGAGTGAATGTCAAAATTCTCACATGCACATAAAGCTAACAGTCTGAGACCAGCAATCGATCACTTTATGTAGTTACTGTATTTCTCAGGAACAGACATCATGGTGATGTGTAATAAAAATATTTAAAATGTATCATAATGTACCAATATATATACTAAAATAAATGTAAAATAATTTGTTGGTTTATTACTACTTTTTAAATATTTTTTATTTCACTAATTGTACTAATATCAAAACGTTTTTGTCATAAAATTATGATTATAAAAATATTACCTTATTCTCATAACTTTATTCTCAGTAGTAACCTTGTAGTAGCGGGACATTTGTATCTTTTAAGTTCATATTCCAGAACATAACATGTTCCCTGCATTTGTTCAGGGAGTCCACACACAAATGTTGTCTGTTGGTGTTTGTGTGCTTTCAGGAATTTACAGTGATGTTCTCCGTCCTTGGTGGATATGACTGAGCTGTGCTGATCAAAGAAAGGAAAAGGACCAAAGACAGGCGCAGTTGACTCTTCATCTCTACAATATCAACAGAATAATTGGAAAGAGGATGAATAGCGTGTACATTAGTGCATATTATAAAAAGAAGCTTAGAGCTGGAGCTGTGTAAAAAGCAAATAAATGCTTATACTTATGTATACATACAGTACATACATATATAATGTATATATATATGTGCTCTTGTCTTTCTCATGAATGAAACATGGACAAGACCTTTTATGCTAACTATGTTTACCATCTGTGCTTCTTGTTATGCAATGTGTGAGTCTGCATGCAAAATTGTCCCAAATTGTGATTATGTAATTAAGGCTAATTCCGCACACAGTTACTACAGAAGCCATGAAGTTTTGTTTGTGTGTTTTCTTAATTAGGCCGAAAAGAAATGTGTCTCACGGCTAAAAATGCATGGTTACTGCACAGGTGATACAGGCTTCACCACCATCTTCTTCAAGCATAATAAAGTATTCCAACCTGTCTTTAACTGATCTTAATTTATGATTTTCTCTGCGCTGTTAAAGTTAAATATGGAAATTATAATGTGAAGTTTCAAGGGTTTAACTAGAGATTGCATGCTTGACATCATCTTACATGCAATGTTGTTAAACCTATATTAGGCATATTAGGGCCACATTGAAAAGAAACAAAGAATAAGAAGTTAAAAGTCATGAGAGTAGAGTCGTAATGTTATTTTTAGTGGTGGGATTTGATTTTAAATTCAAATAGATTGCCGCTGATCACTGAATGAAAGAATAGACCTGTACCTGCACCATCAGGCCACTGCAAAAACAAGCAGATGAGTTGAACGGTTAACAAATAGCAATTATAGGAACATGCAGGTTTTTTTTCCCTTCATGCAGCAAATAAACTTTGCTGTTAGCCTAAATTAGTTGTGTCCAAACCTTTCCCACAAAGGACCACATACTGAAAAATATTTTGTAAAGCAACACATAGATATGCTAAGTTATATATATTTCAAGAAAAACTGCATCTCAGTTTTGTAAAATAGGTGAAAAAGCATATTATTTGTATGAACTCCGGTCTTTGCTAGGTTTTTGGGGGTTTTTTTCCATTTTTGCCTATTTTTTTTTTACATTTTCTAAATATTTAAACTTTCTTCTTAAATAATCTTCTTAATTTTCTTTTTGGAATTGTCAGGAAGGGGTTCAGGGTCGTGTGAGTAAAAGTTGAGAGTCTACTGTTACTCAGATTCATTAACAGGGGAGGCGTGAATCCTCGGAGGGCAGTGCCAGGACGGCTTGGCAGCGAACGCAGGGCAGAAGATGAATCCCACTGCAAAAGTGCACAAAAAAACGGTGGTCAAAAAGAGTGGTAAAAACACGAAGAAACCATCTTAAGAAAGCCGGTGTTACCACTCGAGGGTTTGGAACAATATTTTTCTCTTTATTTTGTTTTGCTTGTTTCTCATATTACATCTTTCAAAAAATAATGTATTTTTGTCTTAATATTTCAACTCTATGCTACTAAAATGATATTATTTTTCCTTATTATATTATACTTTTTTTCTCATTAGAATACGACTTTATCACGTAAAATTGCAGCTTGTTTTCCATTTCTGCTGCTTTTTACCAGCTATTTCAGCTTCCTTTTTTAAAAAACTTTCTTCTCCTAATTATGACTTTATTCCCATGATATTTTGACTTTATTCTTGTAACATTATAACTTTTGTGTGACTGAATTTTCCAAAAATTACAACTTTATTAGCTATTGGCTTTTTCTGATATTGTGACAAAAAAAACGCAATTTTTTTCTTTAATATTTAAACTTTATGCTACTGAAATGCCATTATTTTTCTCATAAAAGAACGTAAAATTACCACTTCTCATTAGATGGCAACTTTTTTCTTTTAATATATTGACTTTATTCTTGTCAAATTTTTGCTTTTTTTCCTTTTTTAAGATTTTTTTTTTTGTTTTCTTGATGCACTACGGACAACCCTGGCCTAAATTATTTTTAGCAAGCATTAATTATTATAAAATAAAATAATATATAATAGGGGTGTCACAAGAGCTTGTGACACAAGATCTCGCAAGATTAGAATGTGACAAGATTTTCTCATTCAGACAGAATGTGCCTGTTTTCGTCATTTCTCGCCTCCAACCAGGCAGGAAAGGGGTTCACATTGTGCATTGGTTTCAGCACCTTGGCACACTTGCTTCATGGAGCAACGGCATGAACGGAGTGAGCCCTTTTGTTAGTCATACAGTCCCTTTGTCTCGGTGGGTGGAGGCGAGGCCGGTAGCATACACACACAGAGTGCAGAAGAGCAAGGTAATGTAGTAGACATTAAATTAGTACACTGCAATATGTTGTCATATCTATTTTTCATTGTACTCATTGTACATTATAAAAAGTAATGTTAAAATCTCGTTTTTTTTACCTTTGTGGCTTTAATATTACTTGGTAAAGTTACGAACATTCCAAACAACCTTTTTTTTCATGTTGCATCAACAATTTTAAATTGCTTGGAAGCAATGCAAATAAAAAAGTCATCTTTAAAATAACATACACAATAATATACACAAAATTCTGCTTTAGTTCATTTGCCATAGAGATGTAGTTGCTTGCAAACTATATCCGATGTAATTACAGTTTTGATTTTGCTGTAAACGCCATATGTAATGTCGATGTATAACAGTAAAATCAATTTCCCAATTATGCCATTTCTGTGTTTTTTTTTCTCTTCCAGTCTGTCTGATTCTGTGCCATCTCAATCATATTTAGACACTACTTTGAGTACAAAATCCATAGGCAGGAGTTGCAGGCATGCATCTTGCTGCTACATATTGATTTAAATTCACTGAGTGGCAGGAGACAAGCAGCACACACTGCCTGGCTGGTGCATCATTAACCGCTGTGCTCCCAGGAGAAATCTTGTACATGGATTTGTGAGGATTTGTGCGTACCAACTTTCCAAAACAGGCGCGCAGACATTGATGTCACCTCATCAAAAGCCTTTTTAGATCTTTTTAGTTCTTTGACAAGAACTACGTCTTTGATGAAGGTAAAAGTAACCTTATATGTTCATTTATCCCTTTCATTCATCATTTACAGTGACAGTTTCAGTGACTTTTCACATTAAAATATAACGGAAATGAATTGAGATCTATCAGTCTGGAAAAAGTTATAAAGTCATTTCTAAAGCTTTGGGACTCCAGTGAACCACAGTGAGAGCCATTATCCACAATGGGTGAGAACATGGAACAGTGGTGAACCTTCCCAGGAGTGGCCGGCCAACCAAAATGACCCCAAGAGCACAGCAACGACTCATCCAAGAGGTCACAAAAGACCCCACAACAACATCCAAAGAACTGCAAGCCTCACTTGCCTCAGTTAAAGTCAGTGTTCATGGCTCCCCCATAAGAAACACACAGGGCAAAAACGGCCTGCATGGTAGAGTTCCAAGACGAAAACCACTGCTGAACAAAAAGAACATTAAGGCTCGTCTCAATTTTGCCAGAAAACATCTTGATGATCCCCAAGACCTTTGGGAAAATACCAGACAAAAGTAGAACTTTTTGTAAGGTGTGTGTCCCATTACATCTGGCGTAAAAGTAACTCCGCATTTCAGAAAAAGAACATCATACCAACAGTAAAATATGGTGGTGGTAGTGTGATGGTCTATGGCTGCTTCAAAAACAAAATAAAGACTTTGGAGTGGCCTAGTCAAAGTCCTGACCTGAATCCTATTGAGATGCTGTGGCGTGATCTCAAAAAGGTGCTTCATGCTCAAAACCCCTCCAAAACCCTCGAAAACACTTCTGCAAAGATGAGTAGGCCAAAATTCCTCCACAGTGCTGTAAGAGATTTATTGCAAGTTATCGCACTTGATAACACGTGATTGTTGTTAAATTTGGTTGATGACCTGAAACATTTAAGTGTGACAGACATGCAAAAAAATCAGGAAGGGGGGATACACTTTTTCTCACCACTGCATATGTATATATATATATATGTATCTGAAATTGTTTTCTGCATGTAAAACTATAATTGTAAAACTATTAAAACATATTATGTGTCAACATTTTTTTCCTGGAACCGATTAATTGTATTTGCATTACTTCTGATGGGAAAAATTGATCACTATATTGTGGTTTTTCAAATAATTAATTCATAAATGATTGCTGCTTTGTGGTTGACTATGGCCTATTATTAGTCAAAAAAATATTGAAAGAGAAGTTCTATGAAGTATTCTGGTCACTTGGCATCAGTAATGTTATGAGACATTTCGTTACAGTACATTAGCTTTCACACTGCATGGAGACTGGCTATTGTGCTAGAAGAGCCAAGCCATGATCATTCCGTATGAAAGTGGTAAGTTTTTGTCTCATGTGTCCTCCTTCCTCACTCCGTTTGAAAAGCTATCTTAAGTTTAGAATATGTAAATTGGAGAGGCTAACTAATTAGCTCGCTAGCTGGCTATGCTAGCGCCAGCTGTTTGTTATGTCCCCACAGTGATCTCATAGCCTGAGTAATGCGATGTAAACAAAGAATATTAGCAGTGTAAAAGTGAATATTGGGGTGTTACTTCATGTCTACAAGGCTGTAATAATGCTAAAAACCCGTATTTAGAAAGTCATAAACAGGTTATCTATTCTCTAACTACAAAAATATTCAATTTATTAATATTAGCTCATATATTGCGGAAATTCATTTGAACCTGTTAACCGCGATAAACGAGAGATTACTGTATACGCTAGCAGCAGTCCCTTTAAGAATACGAGAATGGACTTTTTTCCTCTCCAAAATCATGGCAAAGAGGGCGAAGAAGAAGAATTCCAACAACACCCAGACTTGAGGTACAAAATTGTTGGTACCCTTCGTTCAATGAAAGAAAAACTCACAGAAATAACTTGAATCTGAAAAAAGTTATAATAGATGAAAATTCCATGTAATGTAACCAATGAACGTCAGACATTGCTTTTCAACCATGCTTCAACAGAATTATGGAAAAAAATTAACTCATGAAACAGGCCCGGACAAAAATGATGGTACCCCATAACTTAATATTTTGTTGCACAACCTTTTGAGGCAATCACTGCATCAAACAATTCCTGTAACTGTCAATGAGACTTTTGCACTTCTCAGTAGGTATTTTGGTCCACTACTCATGAGCAAACTGCTTCAGTTGTCTCGGGTTTGAAGGGTGCCTTTTCCAGACGGCATGTTTCAGCTCCTCCCAAAGATGCTCAATAGGATTAAGGTCAGGGCTCATAGAAGGCCGCTTTAGAATAGTCCAGTGTTGTCCTCTGAACCATTCTTGGGTGTTTTTAGCTGTGTTTTGGGTCATTGTCCTGTTGCAAGACCCATGACTTGCGACTGAGACCAAGTTTTCAGACACTGGCCACCACATTTCTTTCCAGAATCCCTTGATAGTCTTGAGATTTCATTGTACCCTGCACAGATTCAAGACACCCTGTGCCAGATGCAGCAAAGCAGCCGCAGAACGTAACAGAGCCTCCTCCATGTTTCACAGTAAGGACAGTGTTCTTTTCTTGATCTGCTTCATTTTTTCGTCTGTTAAACATAGAGCTGATGTGCCTTGCCAAAAAGTCTGTCCATAGGACATTCTCCCAGAAACTCTGTGGCTTGTCAACATGTAGTCTGGCTTTTTTATGACTTGTTTTCAACAGTGGTGTCCTCCTTGGTCTTCTCCCATTAAGTCCACTTGGCTCAAACAACGACAGATGGTGCGATCTGACACTGATGTTCCTTGAGCTTGAAGTTCACTTTTAATTTCTTTAAAAGTTTTTCTGGGCTCTTTTGTCACCATTTGTATTATCCGTCTCTTTGATTTGTCATAAATTTTCCTCCTGCGGCCCCTTCCAGGGAGGTTGGCTACAGTCCCATGGATCTTCCATTTCTGAATAATATGTGCAACTGTTGTCACAGGAACATCCAGCTGCTTGGAGATGGTCTTATAACCTTTACCTTTAACATGCTTGTCGATAATTTTCTTTCTAATCTCCTGAGACAGTTTTTTCTTTGCTTCCTCTGGTCCATGTTGAGTGTGGTACACACCATGTCACCAAAAGCACAGTGACTGACTGTAGTCCTATCTATAGGCCCACTGACTGATTACAAGGCTGTAGACACCTGTTAGGGGGCACACTTTGCACTTTGAATTAACATGTCCCTTTGGTCACATTATTTTCAGTCTGTTCTAGGGGTACCATCATTTTTGTCCAGGGCTGTTTCATGAGTTTATTATTCTCAATAATTCTGTTGAAGCATGGTTGGAAAGCAATGTCTGATGTTCATTGGTTACATTTCATAGAATTTTTATCTATTATTACTTTTTTCAGATTCAAGTTATTTCTGTGACCATTGTGAGTTTTTATTTCATTGAACGAAGGGCACCAACAATTGTGTCCACGTGTGTGTGAATATATAACATATATATATACTGTATTTATTATTTGGAACACTAAATACAGGTGTTACCAACAAAAGAAAAAAAATGGCATCAGAGAATGTAACAGCTGCAGTAAGTTCAGTTGGATCGGAGGAAAGAGTAAGAAAAAAATGGTTTGACATCAAAAACCTGTGCCAAAAAACATGTAACGACCCGCAGCCACGTATCATCTTTAACTGGAGGAGGACAAGCAACAACCCAGCTTTGTTATTATTATTATTATTATTATTATCATCATCAGCATTATTATTATGTTATTATTATTATTCCTCATGGAGACACAAACCGGCTATACAATCAATCAGCGCCACTGCCGGTAAAATAAATAGCTCAGGGCCGAGGTTGCTGATAAACATTTCTTTAGACATTTTAATTTGTGAAAATTAAAATAAATGTCACAATAATGTGATCTTTTAATAACTCAAGCCAGTCCCGCCTGTGCTGAGGAGCCGAAGGCGGAGAAGGAGCCGGGGGAGTTGGAGGAACAAGAGCAGCCTGGGCCATCAGAAGCCCATTGAGCACATCCTCGGGGGGCGAAGGTGCTAATGAAGGCAGTGCGGCACAACCAACCAAAGCCATAAATTAAATTAAGGATCAACTGGCAAACACTCTGCAGCACTCTGTCTCACTTTAAAGATAGCCAACAGGCAGACTTACCTAAAATCTCTGTATGATCCTCTATCTTGTTTGAATGGCAGCGGCATTTGGGGGTGGGACAGGCTCTGCATAAGGCATCAGCTCATCTGCTGTGGCAGGATTCCTGCTGAGGTGCCTTGCCTATTGCCAAGTTCTGCAGAATGCAGCAAGCCAATAAGGTGTCGCAAACTATGTCAGGCTTATACTGAAGTAACTGTTATGTGCTGAACAGGTACAGCCTTTGCCTTTTAGCAGAACTTTGGTGTATTCAACGATGCCTCTTGAACGCGCAAGGGCCTGATTATAGTGCTGCTCCTGCGGGGTACTCAGGTTGGCATTAGCCATGGCCTCAGTGGACATCTTCACACCAACAGAGTTGCTTTACAGAATGAACCGGGAAACAACATTTAACAGGGACATATTTGAATTGCAGATAATTTGTGCGCTGATAGAATGAAATCCTTTCCTCTTCACATTGTTTACTAAATTCATTGTGTGATGGTGCTTTGTTTGTGATGTGCGTCCAGCGATGGCGTGAAATTCTTGTTTCATTTCGGCTTCTTGGTGATGTGACATCTGGATGGGAATTGGGTGTACGTTAGTGCCAGGGAGGTTATTGCATCCAACACTGCCGGCATGACTCTATTTATTGTCGGCTGCGAAATGCCACACAGTGTATGTCTCCAATCTCCTGCTGAAATGTCCCGGTGGCCAAAAATCCCAGGGTAGACAGGAGCTGGATGTGAACTGGGATGGCTTTGATGCGCTTTGTCTCTTGCTCCAACATGGGTTGCAAATCACAGCATAAATAAATTGTAATATTTGGGTAGGAAGCGGTATCTCACCGAACAAATCAGCACACTCTTTGAAAACATGCTCCCTGTGGATCGCGCTGTTCTCCAAATCCTAAACCATGGGACGCGTATTTCAAGTTTTCTTTTCAGGTTGTTCTGCACAACTGTCTTTTATAATGTGTTGCACTGATTATTTTAATTGTCTACCACATTATGAATTTGCAATTTTGTTAGATAGATTAACCAGGGAACATGTGTGAGGTTTGACATTGGTGAACCATGACTCTCTTAGTGTGTTCTATTTGTAATTTCACTGTTCTACCACTAGGTTTTGTGTGTACCCATAGTAAGAGTTATGCTTAAATGTAAACATATGTACACATTTTCCGGAAAAGGGTGGATTGCTCCCTCCGGGTTGGGAATGGGGGTCCTGCCCCAGGTGGAGGAGTTCAAGTATCTCGGGGTTTTGTTCACGAGTGAGGGAAGGTTGGAGCGTGAGGTCGATAGGCGGATCGGCGCAGCGTCTGCAGTAATGCGGTCGCTGTACCGAACCGTCGTGGTGAAGAGAGAGCTGAGCCGGAAGGCAAAGCTCTCAATTTACCGTTCGATCTATGTTCCCACTCCCACCTATGGTCATGAGCTTTGGGTCGTGACCGAAAGAACAACATCGCGGATACAAGCGGCTGAAATGAGTTTTCTTCGTAGGGTAGCGGGACTCACCCTAAGAGATAGGGTGAGGAGCTCAGTCATCCGGGAGGAGCTCAGAGTAGGGCCGCTGCTCCTTCACATCGAGAGGAGCCAGCTGAGGTGGCTTGGGCATCTAGCCTCCCTGGTGAGGTGTTTCGGGCATGCCCAGCTGGGAGAAGGCCCCGGGGAAGACCTAGGACACGCTGGAGGGATTATGTCTCACAGTTGGCCTGGGAACGCTAAGACTGCTGCCCCCGTGACCCGAACCCAGATAAGCGGAGGAAAATGGAATGGAATATTCCTACGCAGTACACACAATTAGGGATGAGCCGGATACTAATTTTAGACAAGTATCTGTTACGGATAATGTATTTTTGGCGAGTACGAGCACGAAACGAGTACAGCTTGTCATTACCCGGGATGAAGGAAAATCCTCATTGGGTAAGTACTTATGTATTCACTCTTTATGCTCTGTGAATGTCCAAAAAGTTAGTTGGTAGACTTGTTTCGTTACATATGCGGTGCATTTGACAAGACAGAGCTGTAATCGGCTCGCGTGGTGTCGGTCACTGCCCGTTTTTTTTTTGTTTTTTTTCCTTTTTTTTGTTTTTTTTTTGTTTTTTGTTTTTTTTTTTACCCCTGTCCTGTCCAGCCTTTAAAGCAGATAGAATTGTATACCTAAATGCCGTCAAGTGCTCAACAGATTTACTCTGCCAGAGAGAAGTGTGATATACACTTCCCCTGTCATACAAAATTTATTCGACCTTGATGCTTGTTATAAAGCAAATTTGGAGCGACCGGACCGGAGCAGGAGGGGACAGAGAAGAAGAGAAAAGGAAACGGGGGGGGGGCGGGGGGGGGGGGGGGGGGGCGAGAGGGGACAAAAACAAAAAAAAGAGAGACAAGAGACAAGGACAACAGCAGCAACAACAACAATTGTGACAGAACAACAGAAACATACAGAACGACATCAGCAAATAAATGTCCGTGACAACTATAAAGACGAACAAGGATAAAGGACAAATCAATATCAACAACCACAATGACAAAGCTGTCAATGACAATCAGACATAATAGCAGTCATGAAATGATGAACTATGACAGTGATCACAATGACAATACTGCATTGAAACAGTCGCACACAATAGCAGTCATGAAATGATGAATTATGATAGTGATCACCATGATAATACCGCATTGAAACAGTCACACATAACTGTAGTAATGAAATGATTATCCATGATAGTGAATAGAATCAAAGTTACTGTAATGCACATCATTGTAAAAAAAAAAAATATACATATACACGTCCGCCAGAAGGCCACCAGGCCCATAGGGGCAGGCAACACAAAGATCAGCGCCCCAAGAGCCAGCCCAGAGAGCCCCCCCCCCGGGGAGACCAGTAAGGGGCCGAAGAGAGGTAATCCCAGCCAAGGACAGGGCGCCAGCGGGCCGGAGGACTGCCAACCCCTGAGACCAGCGAGAGATCACACCCCACAAAGGCAGACGGGTACCGGGGGCCACAAACCGGCAGGCCCAGAGACGCCTCCACAGCCGGAAAGAAGCCCGCCCGCGCCGGAAGCGCCAATTCCCGCCCACCGCCACCCCCACCCCCAGGGAGCGGAGCCCGGCCCACCCCGGGCCAACCCCCGCCCGACCCCCGACACAGGGCCGCCCCGCCAAGGGATGCAGGAGGCACACCCTCCACCCACCCGGCGGAGGCACGGGCGGCAGAGATGTATCGCCCAGCACCTGACCCCACGGATCAAACCCCTGTATGCCCCCCCCCCCCCCCCCCAAAAAAAATAAATAGCTAAAATAAATAAATAAATAAAAGTACACACACGCACGCACATACACACTCCTACGCACCCACACACACGCACATGAACACTCCTACGCACAAACACATCCCTATGCGCACGCTCATACACACTCTTACTTACTCAAGCGCGCACACACACACACACACACACACACACACACACACACAGTGGTCGACTGCCCGACACCCGGAAGCCCCACCCTATCCCCCGTTGGTAACCCAAGGAGCAGCGGAGCCGGGGACCCCGGGGTCCCAGACATACGATCCAGAACCCAGGGGCGGAGAGCGCAGACCGCCGGGGAGCAGGAAGACACCCGGCCACACCCCCCCAGCGGTAGGACGCCGCCAGCGAGGCAGACAGGGGAGTCAGCGAGGAGGAGAGCGGGAAACCGAGCAGGCAGGCGGGAAAACGGGCGAGCAGCCAGGCGAACCACCACACAGCGCCAACCGACACCCGCGGGCCAGCAAACCCCGAAGAGAGAGCGGGAGCACCACACCCCAAGCCGCAGGGAGGCCAAGCACCAGAGCCGAGAAGGCGAGACCAGCAGCCGACCAGCCGACGGCCCCCACAAGCCACCAGAAGCCAGACCAGCCACATGCCACCAGAGCCGACAGCGCACCACCCGCGCACCGGAGCCCCACCCCCGACAAGCCCACAGACAGACCGGGGGAGGCGAGGACACAGACAGACAGCGGCCCGGCAGCGCACAAAGCGCAACGGCGACAGACGCCCAAGCGCCCGGCAGAGCACGACCCCCCCCAGCGAGCCCGGCCCCAGGGCACCCGCCCCCCCACCCCCACCCCGCCACCCAGGCCCACAGTACCCGCAAGCATGACCAAGCCCCAACCCACCAGCTGGCCCGGCGCCCCAGCAGCCGCCACAGCGCAGCAACCCCCGGCCGCCGCGACAGCACACGGGCCACCCGAAGCACCAGCACCGCCCCCCGGAGACCGCCGAACCCGCCCCAAGAGCGCAGAGGCGTCCGCGGCACGTGTCAGTCCAGGGGGGGCACCGCAAGCCGCCCCCCCCGGCGCAAGCCCCGGCATCAACCGGCCCCAGAGGGCCACCCCAGGGAAGGGCAGGCGAACCAGACAAGGGCACCCCACAGGCCAGGCCGCCCCGGGCGAGCCACCGCAACGGCCAGGCCCCCGGCCACACCGCCGACCCTGGCGGGCAGACACCGAGGTGCACGAGGCCCGCCCCACCCGTGTATGTGATAAGGTGTGATAGTGTCTATGATGCAATTTAAAAAAAAATAAATAAATAAATAAATAAAATAAAATAAAAGAGGATGGTATATCTGTGTGCATGTATATGGAGTGTATGTGGATGATAGCTAATGATGCAATTAAAATCGGGGGACAGCTGCCGCTCGGAGGGCCCCTCACCTGGCCAGCCCCCCCAAACCCTAAGTGTCTACTCTGCGATTAAAATTGGGGGGCAACAGGTCAGTGGCACAGCAGGAGCAAAGGAGCCCCGCAAGGCAGCTCCCCTCCCCAATCACGCCCGACCGTAGGCCACCCCCCAATGTCCTATATATATGTGAGGTGGTGCAGTGGCACAGGAAGGACGGGGGCCCCACACCCCAACGCCGCCCAAACCAAGCAGGGGGGGGACCAAGGACACATGACCGACCGGCCGCCCACCACAGCCCAGGCTTGGGCGTGCCACAGGCCGCAGGACACACCACAGGCCCTACCCGGCCCGCCAGGATGCCCAGTCCGGCCCACCCAACCCCCCAGAGGCGATACCCCCAGCGCCCCCCAACACCGGAGCCCCACCGGAGGTAGCGCTCACAGCGCCACCCCCAAACCGCCAAACACCACGGACAAGCCACACGTCCCCAAGGCAGATCCGACCGCCACCAGGACAGCGGGAGCCGCGCCCACGCGCCCCCCGCATACCACCACGGCCGGCAAGGGAGCAACACCACGACGACCACAAGAGCACCGGACCCCACATAGAGCGGAGCACGGCCGCATCCACGAAGCACGCAGGCCAGAGGCGGCAGGGAGGGACAGAGAAGCAAGCACCGCACGACCGGGCCCGCGAGAGGAGCGGCCCCCTGCCCGGCGCCCAAGCAGATGCCCCCGCCCGCCCCGCCCCCCGCCACGCCGCAGACCGGCCACCGCCCCACCCCCCGCCCATCCACCAACACGCCAAGGGGGAAACCCCGGAGGGAGGGAGACAACCGCCGGCCCGGAAGCAAGGACCAGCCTGACACCAGCAGGCAGCAGGGACCGCCCGCCAGCCCCCCGCCAGCCCGACCCCCAAGCCCCCGGCCAAAGCCACCCCCCGACCGCCCCACCCCGGAGCAAGCATCCCCCCGCCGATCCCGGGAAGCACCACGCAGATGGACACCACGCCTGTTTTTTTTCCACCTGCTTGATTCTAATTTGGCTGGTGATAGAAAGTCAGTTGGAAAACGTTGCTTGGAGTACTGAACGCGGTGCTTTTGAGAAAAATACAGTGAACAAGGCTGACAGATAATTTCTCTGTTTGCCATCACTGGATGTTTGCATGAATCACCAACTTCACACAGATCATTAAAAAAAACTGAAAAACGTCATAAAAAATATGTTCTATAAGTGGTTCTTTTGCTTTTGTGATCAAAAGCATAATTTGAATCCCAATTTTTAGGCTGTTCTGTATATAGTTTTCAAATAAACAATAAATATAGCAACTTCTGATCAATCCATGTCAAGTTCAGACTTAAAATAATGTACTGATTCAAACCCCCACCCATTTCCTGCTAAACCATGCCCACTTTCGGTTTATTCCCTGCCTACTCGGCGTACCGATACGGATACAGATCATTTAGATGGGTGAACAGACACAGGTACAGATAGTGGTGTACTTGCTCATCCCGAGTGGGAATGTTCATTCGCACTCTTTACGCACATATCTGTGCGTAATCACGCTTGATGAATAAGGCCGAATCAGCTCACTTTTCCCCTTCCAGCCCAACCTGCATCACAAGCTCTACAACACACAGATTCACTCGGTCAGCCTGTGAGTTTCACTGACTCACGGGTGCTCGAAGAAGACCACATACCTCAGTGCTCACCGAACATCTGCGGGTCAGCATTAGAAGCTGCTCGCCTGCCAAGCTTTAGATGTGTCTCATGAACGAATCATTTGGACATAGTTATTTTATGATAATATAGCAGCAGTAAATGTTGTAATGTTGATCTATTTTTCAGACTGTTATTTGCATTTTCTTTTTAATTTGTCAAGAGGGTTCATTTTAAAGAAGAGAGGTTTATTTATTTTGATAAATATGCAAAACGTTTTGTGCATATTTATCTTATTCAACTATGATTGTTTTTTTGCGATGCGGACAGTCGGAGAGAGACATGAGGATCATTTAGCTAAAAATAGTAAACTGCAGATGACCTGTGAATAAAGTCTGCAGTTTATCTAACCAAGTGAGCTTATCTTTCAAATTCAAGACTTCTGAAGGAAATTCTAAAATCTAAGGGTGTGCTCACACTAGGCCAGGGGTCTGCAACCCGCGGCCCTGGATCCGCATGTGGCTCTTCAGCCTCCTTGTTGTGGCTCCCTTCGCAAGGCTTTTTTTAATACCCAAGTGAGGAATTTGAGCATTTTTAAAAGAGCTCTGTCTGGTCCTTGGATGAGCATGAGGAAGGGAGGGAGAGTGTTTGCCTGCCTGCGTTCGTTGAGACAAGCTAACCATTAATATATCCCCATAAAAAGTCTTCCACTACACATGCACACTGTACTTCTTGTTGTTGTATTCTGTTTTAACAGGCAAAATTAAGAAAGAAGAAACTTACAGAAAGAAACATTCAAGTTTATAAGCTGTTATGTTTTGCGGCTCTAGGCAATTTTTCTTTCGTGGGCAAGGGGGCAAAATGGCTCTTTTGATAGTTAAGGTTGCCAACCCCTGCACTAGGCCAATCATACCATACATGAGCACACTGATCCATGACCGAGATTGACACAGTTTTCGTCGTTTTGCACTACTTGAATAGGTGAACCAGAGCACGGAACAGTTAAATGCACATGCACGTGCACAACATACTGTGTCAGAGTCAGTGAATGACTAATACGATCGCACTTTGCAACTGACATATTTTATAATAGAAATAAAATACAGAGACTCGGTCCCTGTCCACACGCAAACGTTCCTGGGATCCTTTTGTTTCTTTTGGCGAGTTGAAAAAAATTTGCATCCAGACTGTGTCGGATTAGTAAATAGTCCAATGCAGATGGGAATGGATGACTAATCTGGAAAATCTGGAACAATCTTCCAGAAGATGTGTAACAATCCAACTTTGACAATGTTCAAATCCAAGCTGAAAACACTATCACTATCTAACTGCACTCTTCATTCATAATCTTTTTTTGTTTTATGGAACTTTATGAAATGATTGATTTTATGTTTTCATGAAATGATTTTATGAAGTGATTTTGCCCTTCTTTTCTGTAGAGCACTTTACCTTGTGTACGAATGGTGCTCTATGAATAAACTTGCCTTGCCTCGCCTTGCCACTGGGTGAAAATGATGTAATGCACAAGGCACACATACCTGCGGCACTGTAAACAGGCTAAAACGATAAAATATTTTGCTATTTTGACCTGAAAACATTTCCATGTGGATAGGCCCTTAAAATAATGCAAAAGTGCAGAGGTCAGAGGACAAAGCATTTCCAGAG
This sequence comes from Dunckerocampus dactyliophorus, assembly GCF_027744805.1. Lineage (NCBI taxonomy): Eukaryota > Metazoa > Chordata > Actinopteri > Syngnathiformes > Syngnathidae > Dunckerocampus > Dunckerocampus dactyliophorus. Next base: position 42,503,143 of record NC_072820.1, read on the forward strand.
GCCATTCATAATTCAGTTAAGCAAACATTATCAGTGACAGACTTGAGTCTGTTTTTTTCTTCAGGCAGACCCATTGCACACATGCTTACTAGCGACAGTAGTAGACATTGGTCTGAGTTAGGAGTGGATTTGCAGAGTTTTCACAACAGATTTCTTAATCCATCACAGCTGGACAGGCTGGCCTCCATGCTCTTGCTCAATATGAACATTGCAGCCTTCAAATGAAATCAGAATTCTTTTTTTTCACACCATATCAAATGTCACCCTAACTCTGCTACTGATTATAAATATTAATCATTCCGTGAAAAATGTGAATCAAGGTTTTTTTTTTTGCCTGGAATTGAGATTGCAATTTTCACATATACACACACATGCACATCATGTTCAGGTCCATGTGCTTATGTTTGAAATAAATCACACTGTTTTTTATTAAGTGTTATCATTATAATTTGACTCCTTATCAGTGTTGCTTTTAAGGTGCGCGCACTGCCCCAGCATTCTCAGCACACAGCCAATTTATTCAGCTCGCAAAATAAAATTCAACCTGCGCTGTAAATAAAATAAACATGTATTCTGTACTATTTGGCAATGTAACTCTGTGAGAGACAGGGGACAACAAGCAGTAACAACCTATAACACAGTGACAAACACTGTCCAGCCTTTTTTTTTTATTTACACAAATTTTATTATTATTTAGACAAAAGTAAACAGTACTGGTACTGCTCTAAACTGGTCCTATCTGGAGGACAGGAAGTACTTTGTTGGAGTCGGTAACTGTGTCTCAGACCAAATGGCTATGACCTGTGAGGTTCCCCAAGGGTCAATCCTGGGGCCACAATTGTTTGATCTGTACATGCTGCCTTTAGGCAAGCTAATACGCAGCTGCAATGTGCCCTACCACAATTATGCAGACGACACTCAGATCTACGTGTCACTGACGGCAGGTGAACATGCTCACTGCATCAAACAGATCAGTGTGTGGTTGCAAAACAACTTTCTCCAGCTGAACTCAGACAAAACTGAAATCATTGTCTTTCACCCACAGAAACAAACATAAAGTGTTATTAGCCACCTTGAGACTGTTTCTCTCAAACCTAATCATCAGGTTAGAAATCGAGGGGTAATAATCGACTCAGATCTGAACTTTATCAACCACATTAAAGCAATAACATTGTAAGCTTTTTACCCCCTAAAAACATTGCCAAAATCAAAGGAATGTCTAAGTCAGATTTAGAGAGACTACTCCGTGGCTTTGCCTCCAGCAGGCTAGACAACTGTAACGGCCTTCTCACTGGGCTTGCTAAACGAGCTGTAAAACAGCTGCAGAACATCCAGAATGCTGCTGCTCAAGTCCTGACTAGAATCAGGAAATATGACCATAATTGTCCAGTACTCGGGTCTCTGTACTGGCTTCCTGTCGCTCCGAGAATAGACTTTAAAAAAGCTCTGCTTGTATACAAATCTTTTCATGGTCTTTTCAAAGTACATCTCTAACATGTTAGCGCCACATAAACCATCTCAGGCTCTGAGAAGCTCAGGGAGTGGTCTCCTGCGGGTGCCCAGAGTCAGGACTAAACACGGTTTCGGTTTTATGCTACGAAGATCTGGAACAATCTTCCAGAAGATGCGCGACAATCCTCAACTTTGGCAATGTTCAAATCCAGGCTGACTTCTATTTAACTGTGCATATGACAACTGAAAGTATTTTATCTGCACTCTTCATGATTAATCTTTTCTGTTTTATGGAATCATTTATGGAATTTTTATGTAATGATTTTATAATGATTTAATGTTTTATGGAATTATTTAATAAAGTGATTTTACCCTTATTTTCTGTAAAGCACTTTGAATTACCTTGTGTACAAATGGTGCTCTATGAACAAACTTGCCTTGCCTTGCCTAAACATATACAACAAATATGGCGTCAATTTCAAGTAAATTTCCAGGACGAAATCGTGCCACAACAGGCCGCTGCAAGACAGAAAGGAAATTCAAGTATACATCATGAACAAAATAAATGATAAACAAGAAAATAAATTGGAAAAAAAATGATAAACTAGGGGTTTCCTACAAGATTGAGATCATTAATTGGATGAAATAGTTCCACGGCTTGTCTTGTCTGAGGTTGACAAAGAAAGCTACTGGTGAAATACGCCTTGCTGTCTTTTGAACCTACTCACTTACAAAATACCACAGAATGGAAGTTGGACTACCTCAAGTTCTCATGTTTTGGACGGGTACAAGTATAATACTACAGTGTGCACATCTGATGGCGCTCACAGAGGTCCAAGAAATGCTCAGGTTGTTTCTGTGTATGCTCAGACCCTTGAAAAATTAGAGGGAACATTGCTCCTCATTGTATTTCGGCTGTCCTTCATTGACATACACGTATTCAATCCTCTCCTCTCCAGCTCATTCCACCACATAGCCAGGTTTTTTTTTCCCACCTGCAAACATTATTGTCCATGGAGCCTCCTGTCTGACCACATCTGTCAATCTGTCCTTCACCATAGCAAACAAGAAGGGTTGACACTTGTTGCAGTCCAATCTCCACCTGGAATCCGTGACACCTACAGCACACGACGCTGCAGTCATGCTCCCATCACACGTCCTGTACAGCATCACTTCCGTCACCCCACATTTGCTCATGCTATGTTACAGATCCTCTCTTGACACTCGTCCCTACGCTTTTTAAAAATCCACAGACACAATGTAATTCTCTCTGTCCTTCTCTATACTTCTCCATCAGGATTTTCAGAGTGAACACCATACTGCTGCTTACTTATTTCTCCCACTTTCCCTATCCTTGCTTCCACTACTCTTTCCCAGATCTTTATTGTGTGTCTCATCAGCTTTATGCACCTGTAGTTGCCACAACTCTGAATAATCACCTTTGTTCTTAAGATTGGCAGCAACACACTGTCCCTCCATTACTCAGGCATCCTTTCATTATCTAAAACAGGGGTCGGCAACCCATGGCATCAAAAGAGCCATTTTGCCTCCTCTTCCTGTGAAGAAAAATTGGAGCCGCAAAACATGACACAGCTTAAAAAATTTTAATCGTACCTGTTAGAATAGAATTCAACTAACCGAAGTGCAGAGTGCATGTGTAGGCCTATAATTAATAATTAATAAATAATTTAAATACTTATTTATGTAGGCTTTTTTCAGTCACTCCTGTATTTATGTCAAATTAAAACCAGACGTAGCCACTGGCCCATCATAGGCAATTGAATATGCTTGTGTTGAATTAACATCATCAATTTGCCTACTAGTGATGTTTGTTGCAATTCTATTGGTGCTCTAGTTTCTGAATCATTTCTTGTTTATTTTTTAATTCAGACAAGAGATGCTGTGATATTTTTCTGAACAGTTCTTTCATCTGCGAATGGCTTCCCCCTCCTTACGATCTCCAGTGCAGCGACAACACAAGCAGCTGTAGTTGAGTTTGGGGCATTCATCCACTTCTTGAAAGTATGTTTGCTCTACTCAACCATCCGTTGTAGTTCCGAAATCGCTCTCTTACACTCATCTGCCGTTGGGTACTTTTCAGAAAAAAGCTGAGCGCTTGTTTTGAAAATGTCTTTCAACGTTACATGTTCTGTTGTTGGCTAATTTCTCGACACATACCAAGCACACAGGTGGGTAAGCCAGCGTCACTGGCAGTGAAGGCAAAGGAATATGTCCATTCAGAATTAAGCTGTCTATTTTCTTCCGATATTTTTTAACAAAAGGGTAGCACACTCTCAAGACGTCTCATTCGTGTCTCACTTAACACAGTGGCCACCCTCCCCCTTCCCTTGCTCATCCAATCAGCAGTCAGAACGCAGTATGGATGCACTGACGGAGTTGCGGTGAATCGGATATTTCACACTCTTTTTGATTTTGATTTGACATTCCCTCCAAGTCGGTGTTAACAAATATATCACAGAGACGAAACAAGGGGGCTCCAGAGCCGTGGGTTGCCAAACCCTGAGCTAAAACATTACAGAACAATCTTGTTAGATATGCCACTCATCTAAGCACCTCCATACCTCTACATGTCTATGATTATTCATCTTCTTTAGAGCTGCTCTAACTGCCTTAGAGCAGCCTTACTGGCCTTTCTTCATTCATCAGGTCTACGAAGTATTCTTTCCATCTTTCCCTCACGATCATCATTTATGCTCTGTCCTTGATCACACTAACCTGCTGCACATCCTTCCCATTGTGATCTCTCTGCCTTGCCAATCTGTACAAGTCATTTTCTCCTTCCTTAATGTCCAATCTCTCGTACAACACGTCACAGGCCTCTCATTTAGCCTTGCCCAGCACAATCTTCACCCTATGTGTCACATCTTTGTATCCCTGCCTACTTTTCTAATGCCCCAATCCAAATTCCTCTTTCTCCAGCCTTTTTTCAGCTATACGTTCTTGGATATTTTTGTTCCGCCATTAACACATATGTTAATAAATACATCAGGAATACTGGGTGTCCGGAACTGGGTGAAAAGCTACTTAACAAACAGGGAAAAATAACTCCTGATCAGCTGAAAAATTGCAAGATTTTACCTTTTGCACTGTTGGATCTTAAGGAGCTTCTAAGTAGAGCTTACAATTGCAAAAAGAAGAAATAGGAGTGACACAAAAACATTTTTGAGTGAGCAATTTATTGCAAACAACCTTTAGACTGTTTATCAGCTGATCAAAAGTTTATGACCGTAGCTCAAATAAACAATGAAACCCCCCTAAAATAGAAATATATATATATATATATATATTTTTTTTTTTTTAAAAAGGAGGCAGGGCATCCACTGTCTGGAACTGATGTCCATTTTTGTAAACCTCACTTGCCATCCATCCCCAAATGTTCTCAAATGGATTTAGATCAGGGAACATGCTGGATGGTCCAAAAAATTATTCCTAGACATTATTCCTTTAAAAGAAGTCCTTTGTCAGGTGGTTTTTCTGTTGAAAAAGCAAGTCATTACCACACAGACGAGGGCCTTCAGTCATGAGGAATGCCCCCTGCAACATCTCCACATAGCCAGCTGCAGTTTCATGCCCCTGCACAACTTGAAACTCCATTGTTCAAATTATGCAAATTCCAAACAGGCAATTTTATGGCATTGAAGGAGACGAGGCCTCTTAAGACGATGGTTATTGGACTGCACTCTGCACCAGTAACAACCTTCATTGGGGTCAAGGATTGCCCCGTGGCTCAGAGCTGGTGACATATTTTTGGGTCTACTACCTGACTTCTTTTGTTCCATACCCCTCAGAATCTTTGAAGAAGGTTCAAATGACAGTCTTACTGCATCCAACCTCAGCAGCAATGAAATGCTGCGAGAGGCCTTGCTTATGCAGCTCAACAGTCCGTTCAAAGAGAGAAAGCCTTTTTTGGCTCAAGAGATCATGTGTGAATACCTGACAGAAAATGACTTTGATCCACATTTTTGCCAAGATTTTGGATTTTAAACGCGTTGGTCTTACACTTTTGATTAGCGTATTTCACTTTACTGCTTGTTTGCAATAAATTGCTTACTCAAAAATGGTTTTGTCTCACTTACATTGCTTCTTTGTGCATTTTGAAGGTCTGCTTAGAACCTCCTTAAGATCTAACAGTGCAAAATGTGAATTCTTGCAATTTTCTGACTGGTCAGTGATTGAAATTATTGTTGCGGTACATTTTATGTACAACGCAAACAATAACCTGCCACCCAACAACGTGCAACAATTTTTCTCAACAAAAGAACTTAAAACACATGTACGCATGTACGACAAAAACCTTTCAGTATGTGGAATTAAATTATGGAACGGACTGAGCAAAGAACTACAAAAAATGTACTACTTTGAACATTTCAAGAAACAAAAAGCAGTTGTAAGTATAAGGAAGAATCCTGAACCACAGGGTACATACAATTCTATGTCAAATAGTCTTCATTTCTTATGATGACTTAAAATATTCATGTATATCTTGTAATATTAATTCTCTTCCTTCAGGATCACACCTAGCACATTTCTCTCTCCATCTGCTCCATAGTAAAGCTTATACCCTCCTCCAATACTTCTAACATTGCTGCCTTTCCTTCTGGTCTCTTGGACACAGTATATGAATTTTTCACTCTCCATCATGTCGGCTAACCCCCTACCTGCTGCCTTTCTTCATACGTCTTCCCGGTCCGTCTTCATTGTCGATCAACAGTAGCAAAGTTTCCGCCGGCACCCTGTCGGTTAACAACGCCAGCGGCGGTCGTCGTTAACCCGAGCCGCGACCAATCCGGTATGGAAAGTTTTGATGTGATTCGCATATTTGGATGCCCAATCCTCGCCATTTTTCCAGACGTGGGACCGGCACTGCAAAGTATATTGCCGTGTGAGTTTTTCCTCTAAGAAAATTGATTTGTGGAAAAATAATGAGACAAATGGATGCTTATTATAACACTTCAATATAATTAGAGGCACATCCGTCAAATGCTGCATTGATTTAGTGCAGACATCATGAAGTTGAGGAAGAGCCTGCCAGTGACGATGATCATCATCATTTCCTTCAGTGAGTACTGAATGAGGCCAAGACATCTGGATAAGATTTGCACTGGTGCATTGTTTTGGCCTGGTTCGTTTCATCGGCGGGTTCAACACTTTAACTTGTGAAACATGCAGTGTGAGGTTTTACATTAAGCTGATTTTTATGAAAGAATAAATCTACCTTGTCATGAAATGAGTCCCAAAGAATGTTTATTTTGAAAATATTCTCTGTTAAAATTACTCAGGTCAGCATTGATTGTTGCTAGTTTGGCCAAAGTTTGCACTTTTTCAGGATGTCTTTGAAGGTATTTGAAGCTGACTGTTGTCTATTGTGAAGAACATTCTGGAAAATATTTATTCATCTTCTGGATCATTTAGCACAATAAAACCATAATCATTTTATTTATACATATGCGTTCTACTGAGGTTAAGAAAAAATAATGCCGAAAGCTTCGTGGCAAGAGTGCTCATCCATCACCTTGTTTGTGTTTGCCTTTTTCTACTGTTTCAGTCGTCTTTTTCCTCAAGCCATCGTAAAGCTAAAGAATAGTTCACCAAATTAATTTATGTGAGCAAATACACGCCTTCCTTTGAATCATTACAGCCATGACTCCACATTCCAGACTGTATAAACAAGATTGTGGGACTCAAAGACATGCCAGACTTAATTACAGTTTTTGCCTGTTGCTTGAACACATGCACTGATACAGAACAGGGCAGCCAGAAGCCAATCAGACTGAACTATGGCATCGCTACAATGAATGATGCAGTAATATGGAAGTGGCAGTGTGCAAGGCATTATTGAAAGCGCACATTAAGTGCTTTAGGCACACCTGGCAATCTAACCTACCTTGGTGTGACGTGTGGCTGTTTTTTTTGTGGAAATGCGCACATTCCGTCGTGTTTTTCACCTGTGCGGGAACTTTCAGACAAATTTGATTGATTGTGCCAAGCAGAGCTGTATTATGTTGTAGAAGCCTGTTAGCCAGAGACAATGAAGTCAAAAAAATGACCATAATAACAGTCCTGCCCCTGTCCAAAAAGAGTTCCATAAGCCTTGTGTCAGCATTCTCAGCAACTCGTTCTCCTGGGTCTTTTCCGAAGGCATGGCACAGCGCATGTACTTTAATGGTAATGGTTTAATTTTATTTATATAACATGCATGCAAGTTACGATGGAATACATCACAGAATTCAATTGACAGTTCCACATGTCCAAAAGGAGTAGGAAGAAGCAAAGCGTATTTAATCCTGCTTTCACTTAATTCACTCATCTTGGTACATTGTTTGAGTTCCTTACTCAATCTGCTCCATAATTTAATTCCACATTCTGAAATGCTGTGGGTTTTTAGCGTTGTTCTTGCATATAAATGTTTTAAGTTTATATTTAAAAGTATATTGTATGACATTTTTGGGTAGCAGGTTATTGTTAGCTTTTCTGCATTATTTTAGCAGTTTGAAAATTTACTAACTCAGCAAATTTTTATATCTGTGATTTTAAAAATAAGGGATTTGTATGTTCTCTATGCGCGGCATTATGGATTGTCCTCACTGATCTTTCTTGCAGTACATTTAGCAAGGGAAGATTGCTTTTATAGTTATTACCCCATATCTCCACACAGTAAGTTAGATATGGTAATATCTGAGAACAGTAAAGTTTAGAGTGATTTTTGATCAAGGACTAATTTTGCTTTATTCAATATTGAAGTATTTCTCGCCACGTTATGTTGTATATTTTTGATGTGAGATTTCCAGCTTCTTTTTTCATCTATTATGATCCCCAGAAATGTATTTTCATTCACCCTTTAAATGTCCGTGTCTATTTGTATTTGGTCATACGTGTCCTTTCTGCTATTACCAAAAAGCATTATTTTAGTTTTACTTAGCGGTAAGTTCAAGGATAATCTGTTTTTTATCAAACCATCTTTTAATATGGCCGTTTTATCCGTGACTCTTTAAATTACTTCTTGTGTGCTTTCCCCAGAACAATAGGCAGTAGTATCATCCGCAAATAATACCAATACCTTTCATCACTTTACAAATGTCATTGACATACAAGTTGAACAGTTTTGGTCCCAATATTGACCCCTGGGGTACTCCACACATAATATTTAAAACTTGCACATGTGTATTCTCCTAGCATTACACCTTGCTTTCTTTTTCCTAGGAACTTTTAATCCAATTCAAAACTAATCGTCTGATTCCGTACCTTTCTAATTTTGTTGGTAGGATGTCGTGATTAATTTGATCTAAGGCTTTTGTGGGATACATAAATACTGCAGCTGCACACTTTCTGTGGTCTATAGCTTTAGTAATTTCCTCCGTGATTTCAATCAGTGCCATGGAGGTTGAAATGTTAGCTCTGTATCCATATTGACTACCTGCGAGTAATTAATTTTTATTAATAAATTCGTCCAACCTGTTATTGAATAGCTTCTCAGTAATTTTTTGAAAATTGGGGTAATACGGAAACTGGTCGGTAATTTGTAAATTGATGTTTGTTTCCATTTTTAAAAATTGGAAGTACTTTAGCTATTTTCATTTTGTTACGAAATTTTCCAGTCTGAAATAAGTTACTGATGTAACGGTTTTACGATATCATTGATAACCCTTTTTATTGTTTCCATTTTGATTCCATTACAATCAGTTGCTGTTTTTTCTTTACAATTATTGACAATGTCAGTGATTTCCTTTTTTTGTTACATCAGTGAGAAACATGGAATTAGGATTCCTATCTATGGTCTCATTCCTTTCCTCCATTGTCTACAATTTTGGAATTTCTTCTTCCAATTTTGATCCAATATTTACAAAGTAGTTGTTAAACATTTCAACTACCTCAACTACCTACTTAGTATCCAAGTCTGCTGCAATGCAAAACTTTATTCCAAATTTGTCAGGTTTAGATGCAATGTATTGAAGAAATAGCACATTTCTGAAATAGCAGCAAATTTGTCAGTCTGCATGCGTTCCAAGCGGGTGTCCTTGATATCAAAGCGCAAATGTGAATCAAAACTTCATAACGGTCTCGGGACGTCGTGGATAGGATCTCAGGAATGCTAAAGCATTTTGACCACCGGGCACTCTTGGCTCCGGTTCGGCCACTCACTCCTCTGAAGTACAAAACAGCGATGAAAGCCATCAGTGCATAGACAGTTGTATTCAAGTTAGGGTTTGTTCCACAGGCCTTTGTGCACTGTGCAGTCTCTGATGGTCATCAGCACGCTGATATCAAATAGACTGAGGAAGCTTTGCAAGCGACTAGTAAGTTTGCGTCTTGCAAACTCTGTCCTGTGTCACTGAATGGTGTCTGCGTTGGCTGAATGGTACTCGAGTCCTCACTTTGTCGCTGGACCCAACATTTCAAGAAATAAAGTATTGAAAAAGCTCACTCTGTTTCTGCAATGAGTCTAAATAATATATGGGTTTCATTTTCTGAAATGAGTGACAAAAATATTCAACGTTCTCTTTATGTTCACATTTTCTGAGATGTACCTGTAAATAAAACCATAAACAGAGAGACATGAACACAGACAATTCTAAAATATAACAGACTAAAACAGGACAATCAAAATACCTTGGAGTTTTTGTAAGCGTGCTTACTCTTCTGGGACTGGGAAGACTTATGCTCAGTGCACTTGCACTTCCAGGATGAGGAAAACTTTTCTCCATTGTGTTTGCATTTCTGGCACTGCGGTTTCTCTTCAGCGCGCTTGCCTTTCTTGGATCGGGAAGGCTTTCCTTTCGCAGCTGCAGACCTGTCCTCATTGTCCTCTTCTTCCACGATTACTCTCCATTCAGGATTCAATTCAAGATTCAAGAGTTTTATTGTCATATGCATAGTAAAACAGGTAGTTATACTATGCAGTGAAATTCTTATTCTGTTCATTCTCCCAAGAAAAGAAAGAAAACACAAGAAAGAATAAGAACATGAGAAACATAAATACCAATAAATTAAGCAACAACAACAGAAGAGACATTAATACAAATAAATAATACAAATAAATAAATAAATAAATAAATAAAGTGCTATGAGTGTGTGCGTGTGTTGCGTGTGGCGTGTGTGAGTGCTTTGTTGAGAAGCCTGATGGCCTGTGGGTAAAAGCTGTTTGCCAGCCTTGTGGTCCTGGACGTCAAACTCCTGTAGCGTCTGCCTGACGGTAGGAGTGTGAATAATGAGTGTTGTGGATGTGTGCTGTCCTTGATGAGGTTGTGTGTTCTTCGTAGGACTTTAGTTTTATAAATGTCTTGCAGTGAGGGGAGGGCTGCCCCAACAATGTTCTGTGAGGTCTTGATCACCCGCAGGAGTGCCTTCATATCACGTGTTGTACAGTTACCGTACCAAACAGTGATGGAGGCTGCAAGAACACTTTCGATAGTGCATCTGTAGAAGCAACTCAGGATTGTGGTGGACATGCCAAATTTCCTCAGTCTTCTCAGGAAGTACAGTCTCCTTTGGGACTTCTTCATAATTTGTTGGGTGTTGTGAGACCAGGTGAGGTCCTCGCTGATGTGTGTGCCAAGGAACTTGAAGGTTTTCACTGTGCTGTATGACGTTTCAACACCACCAGTGATCAGTCCGATGACTGTAGTGTCATCTGCAAATTTAATGATGCTGGTGTTGTTCTGGGAGGCCACGCAATCGTAGGTGAAGAGCGTGTAGAGGAGCGGACTCAGCACACACCCCTGTGGGGTCCCAGGGCTCACAATTCTTGAGTTGGATGTGCGATTGTGGACTCTGACTGACTGGGGCCTGCCTGTGAGAAAGTTAAACACCCAGTTACAGAGGGGGGGTGACAGGCCAAGTGTGAGGAGCTTATTTGTGAGTTTGTGGGGGCTGACTGTATTAAATGCAGAGCTATAGTCTATAAATAGCATTCTGACATATGTGTCCTGGCCCTGTAGGTGAGAAAGGGCTGTGTGGATGGCTCGTGTAGGAGGCTTACGTGTAGGTCTTGTGCAGACAGGCTGCGCGTCTGCAGATGTAGGCACAGTCTCATCAGATGAGGAATCCGATTGGATGAACTCAGACTCACCAACGAAGGAATCTTCTTCGCTACTACCTCAGTCCACATCAAGGAGTGCTTGGCAAATATCTAAGGCTTTGAGAGCAGTGTACCTCTTCCTTGACTGCCTGGCTGTCATTGTGGTGTTTGTTTTCTCTACCTGAAGTTGTGTCTGTTTTTATGAGTCAGACTATCACACCTACACCCACAGGCGTACTGTATAAGGCCATCTTCCTTTGTTTAAAGTAGAGGACATTTCAGAATGTTAGCTGCATTGATTGGCTTGCTTATGAATACATACACACACACTAAGGCCCTGTGCCCACACGGGAACGTCCTTGGGATTTTTTTTTTGTGAAAGAAAGTCACGTCCACAATGTGCCAGATATGTAAATAGTTGCATCCAGACAAGAACGCATCATTGACTGAAAATGATGTAATACACAAGGCACATCTACGTGTGGTGCTGTGAACAGGCATGCGGAGGGAAACACGTGACACTCCAAACCATAGAAGAACAAAGAACGCAATCGCATAAGTCCACTTACGAGAAGTGGAATTACTTCTGCAAGTCATTATGGAGTATAAGACAACGAAATATCAGGACGATGTCGACTTAGGTGAGTCATGTCCGTCAAAATATTCAGATATTGTGTTGGCTTGTTGTCAAAGCTCACTTCTGGTCACGTGATGCGAAGAAGCGGCGGTGGGTCGGTGTTCTAATATTGCCTGTCAACATGACATGCCAGATTTTTCAGATTTTCTCACTCCGTAAAGCCGTTTTCAAAAAATACTGTTTCAGGTCACTCAGAACCCCATTCCCGTATGGATGAGAGGCAGAAACGATAAAATAGTTTGCTGTTTTGACCTGAAAACGTTTCCGTGTGGATATGTATGCTCAAATCACTCCATTTGATCAGCAGAGTTTGAGAACTGACTGGGAAGGTGTGGGGGGTGGTTGGTTGGTGTGTGTATGTGCGTGTGTGTGTGTGTGTGTGGGGGGGGGGTTATCACCAATGTACAATCTTGAGGGCCAGTAGCAGCTGAAATCTCCAGGGATTGTAGTGTTAAGTGTTTCTTGCGTCATGCATTTATTTATAAATGTTGACACTAATAACTAATAAAATCATTAAGATTAAGAAGAGACTCCACCTCATCCACAGTAAGAGACTTTTGAACTGCAACCTCATGACTAAACAGCGGCGTACCGGACAATGCTATTGAGCTAGCCGACCGCTACACACTTCGGGCTGATAGAACAGCTGCTGAAACGGTCAAGACCAGAGGTGGATGACTGTGCATCTATGCGAACTGCTTTACTGTTTTACTCTAAATAAATAAAAATAAAAGGTACAGTTGTTGTTTGTCCATCTGAGTGTTCACAAAAATTCACAAATGAGATCTGTTTATGTGTAGGGATTGCCATTAGTGGTGATCTTAAAAAATATTAGTCAAATATGGACAAATCTAACAAATCAGATTCGACTATGAAAATCCTTAGCCAAAGCCAGCTCTAGAAATTGGACATCACAAAATGCTGGGAAAGGAGAGAAATCCCAACCAACATTGGTTGCATCTTCAAGGATAAAAATCGTATCCTTGAACATGCAGAAGGATCTGCTCAAATGAAATCCACAGTGGTCTTATTATTTCAGATTATTTCTTATTTCTTATTATCTCTCCCTTCCTTGCAACGCCCCTTCTAGTGTTCAAGCCAGCCACAGACATAAAAGTGAAGAGTTGCTCTCACTTTTTATTCCGGTTTTAAAGTATTGTATATAATCTTTTTTTGCTATTTTTATATGTCCTTCATGTGTTGTGTACAGTGTGAGTGACTTAGCTGTTAATTGGGTCAAATTTAAGTATGAGTTTACACTAAAACTGGATTTACAACCTACAGTTGAGTTACTGCTGTCAGTGTAGACGTAAACATTACACCACACATCATGAGTGAGGAATACAATATGACATGCAGGCCACACATGACCATTAAATGTCACATGAGTGATCCCCAGCTTGTACATGGTAATGATCTAACATTGCTAACAAGAATGACATTACAAATATGGACATTCTCACTATCCCTAAGCTCTTCAGGTATGCATGTATCCTCCAAACCTCCCATTGATTCTTCCATAAATGTCAGCCCCAGTTATCATTAAATTGCAGGTATGCATACATGATGAGTGAGGAATGCGGGTTTATTTTTTTCCGCTTTCTTTGTTTTTAAATTGCTTAACACTGCAGGCATTCTTCTCAAGGGCAGGAATGAGGAAAATATGTGTAGAGATACCACATTAGGTTTGAATTCTTTTTGTGTCAAGTGCCAAGCTGTCTCGGGTCCATTATAATGAATCTTGCTTGGATTAACTTTCTTGTTTCCACATTTATTATGTTTAATTTATCTTACAGACATTTGTTTGTCATTGACCACCAATTATTGATGATCTTATGTCACCAGATCTTTACACTGGCTTCTACAGTTTCAAAGTGCTCAGTCCTGATCTTTCACTGTCCCACTTTTGTTTCCTTCTTGGATGACTGCTAGCATTCCGGATCCAAAGCACACCTGGAACCAATTGCAAAACCCACTCAGGAATTTGAATTTTAGTTTAAAATTATAGTGCTAAGTCTGTTGTTTATACATGTGCCAACAGTGTCCATGTAATGCATTCAAGTATTTCTTATCAGCAATTTTATCATAAAGTATGTGAACTTTGGAAAGGAGTTTGACTGATTAACGGCTTTACCAGACGTTTCCTAAGTTGGTAAAACATTTTCAGTCTAAAGCCTGCCAAAAAATACGAGAGCCTATGTTATATGTACGAAGAATGTCGGGAACACAGATTTGCTTTCACAGGCTACCATTACATACAGTATATGATCAAATATTTACTTATATATATTACTTATTGACTTATATAAAGACATATAAATATTCACTTATTCACTTGCATCACAAAGGAAGTTGAGAAATTGCTGCAAGTTTTGAAGCAAAGTACGTAAGTGCTGGCTGAAGTTAAAGCTAGTTCAGGGGTCGGCAACCTTTACCATCAAAAGAGCTATTTTGACCCTCGCCCACTAAAGAAAAATAGTCTGGAGCTGCAAAACATCAGTTTAAAACAGCATGTTCTCAACTTTTAAAAGTTTGAATCGTTCTTAATTTGACCAGTTATAACAACAGAATACAACAAATAGAAGTGCAGCATACATGTGTAACGGATATGATATACGGATATAAGAAATGTGCAGCACAGTGAATTGACAGCCTGTTTCTTTTAGCTCACTGGTTGTGACGATGAACAGCTGTGGTGAGCGACGCACTCACATCCAGAGCGAATTACGAGTTTGCCACCATTTTGATTGGCCGTCAGATTCGGAGGGAATTTTGGGGTATCAAAGTAGTTCAGAGAAAAAAAGCGGTGTTGGTCGAGTTGATCGAGTACTCCTGCTAGTTAGTATTCACGGTCTCACAGAAAGTCGGAAAGTTTGAAATCATTACAAAAGGTGCGCATTTTCCCCCACTCGGGTGTTTAAAACATATTCGCGCACTGCGAAGAGAGCCACAACAAAGAGGCTGAAGAGCCGCATGCAGCTCCGGAGCTGCGGGTTGCCGACCCCTGAGTTAGCTCATCCTTTAGATGCTCACTCAGGTGATGGCTCAAATGTTGAGCATCATGCATGGTGACGGCGACTTTTGAGGCATTTATTTCCAGAAAACGGTTTGGTCAGATTCCACAGTCTATATGAATTTCATGGCAGTCGACTTTAGAGTTTCTACTTTGAGTCACATTCATTCAGTCTTCTTCCCCATATCATTTTGTCTCACATTTAAATGATGATTGCAAAGTACTGTCAATGAAAACTCAACCGTCACACTCAACTCTTTCTGCTGGATTTTGTGCTGCAAGGTCAGCAGAGGTGAAAGTGGATATAAGTAAAAGTTGAAAATGACCAAAAACCACCTTAAAATGATGAAAAACTTAAAACACTGGCAGGCAAAGGGGTATGATGCTGCATTTTAACAGCAACAATTTGGACGTCAGTGGAAGTTGAGATGGGAGCATTAACAGCATCTTTGGCAGAAGGAAATCATTCTAGCTAAAACTCTACAAGTTTTTATGTAACTATTTTTAGAAATAGAAGTCATTTGCCTGTGCCCTACAGTATAGTATGATTATATCACCACATATAAGTGCATCTCAATAGTGCAAAATCCAACTACAGTCATCCCTCGTCACATTGTGGCTTCACGCTCACTGTTTTTCAAAACTATATTCATTAATCAGTCATGCTGTTTCATGGTTGAAGATGGCCTGTATGTAAAAAAAATGTGCATATTTAAGCAAATATCACATATTTTTTGCCTAAATTAAGCATTTTCAAGCATAAAAATGGCTAAATAAACTAAAATACAATCAGGACATATATAGACATATCGATTCGGATGGCTTGCTCTGACTGATTATTTGAAGACAAATGAATTACTTTTAGTGCATTGTATTACATGTTAATGACATGTCAATTGTGGTATTTTATTCTAACTATCAAATAAGTTTGATTAAGTTGGCTATTGTACTCAGGTGAATGTGAAAAATATTTATGATTACCATGCTCTAGACACATAAGCTTGAGTATAAACTGCTAGCTCAGGCAGTGTTGAACAATTCTAATCAATACTGAGAAGTTTACACTGTCAGGATGATATATGAGTCTGTGAAGCATGTCCTCTGTTGGGAGAATGAGGCAATTTTGAAAAAGAGCTATAAGAATAAACGTATATGAATGTAGGCCATTTACCATGTGCCCTCTATGTGTCTAACTAATACATCTACTCTTGATCATTTGGCCACACACACGCAAAGACGACATTCACCAAGTCTAATCTGCATACTGTGTACACCGTCACTAGGCAGTAATGATTCTACTGATCAAACTTTCATTTACCGAAAATTACCCCGCTGTGACGCAAGAGAGTTCAAGTGAAAGCTAGGCTCGAGTGGTATTGTCTGGTATTCTTTTAGAAACTCATATATTGTGACTGCAAGCACATACTCATAGAAACGATCCACACTCCCACAAAGCTGACTATAATAATAACAATAACAATAATAATAACAGTCATTGTATTATGTTATGTAGCGGCTTCACTGGTAATATGACATTAAGTGATTTGCTGCACGCAGCGTTACGAGCTGATTGTAGATAGCCTGTTCCGAGCACCGTCAGCTGGTAAACAAGGTTACAAGCGGCATCTAATTAGCTAGTGGCTACTGCAGTTCTTACCTGTGGTGCTGAAACAGCAGATCTCTTCAGAACATGTTTTTTCGTCTATCCTGGGCGTGTAGGAACATAATCCTTCTCACTGAAGTGTGCACTTACACACATGAAGCTGTTACATCCTGACCACTTTGGTTCCCACTTTATAGCAAATACGACAAGAAGCCAAAGTTACCTCATAGCAATGTCCGTGACAGGAAAACAATGGAATATATAGGGCGATTCAGACACATTCGTGTTGTTACGGCACAGATAATTACAAGTCCGCACCATTTTTTTTAGATATTTTCTTATTTAACAATACCACTGTAGCTGAGCTTTCACTTTAACTCTCTCATGCCGCAGCGGTCTTCATGTAAACACTGTGGAACGCACACATAACAATGGACAAGTGTCCAGTGATACAAACGGAGAAAAAAAATAACCCAGAGCGATTGAGAGGTCTGACGGTGTTGTGATGCAAATGTTGTTTTGAGAAGCAGAATGCTTTACTTTAGTGACCCCACCAACTAGCAGAATTACTCACTAGTAATAATCCCAAAAGTCTATATTAAAGCCTAGGCCACAACTAATTCACTTTAAGGATTGTACTTTGTACTTTTAATAATATTAAAAAGCTGAAGTTTCAACACGTGTGGTTCAAAATGTCAAATTGTCCATAGGTATGAATGTGAGTGTGAATGGTTGTTTGTCGATATGTGCCCTGCCATTGGCTCCGACCAGTCCAGGGTGCACCCCGCCTGTCGCCCAAAGTCAGCTGGGATAGGCCCCAGCATGCCCCCGCGACCCTAATGAGGAGAAGCGGCATACAAGTAGAAAATGGATGGATGGATGGTTCAAAATGTGTGGCGATATCAACAATCCCCTGTAGTTGGAGCTTCTGCTTCCCCTTTATTGTCTTTTTTTCCCCTCTATCCACCCTCTGTCCCTCTACGCTCCCCGCTCTTTTTGTCAACCCAACTGACAGACAGAGAGTTGTCCCATAGAGTCAAAGTGTGATTTGACTTGACTATGAATAATGCTTGACATCTACAACGGTCGCAAAAGTCTTGAGGTAGAGAGGTGGTGATGAAAAGAAAGTAATTAGTAAGAAAAATGAGTAGCTGGAAGTGTTCTTAATTATTATTTTTTTTCTATATAAAAGATGGAAAACATACCACTTCTGCGCAACATCCTGCCCTTCTTTTTCAAAGGACAGTTGACAATGAAAAGAATGAACAATAGATTTTCACAGTAGACCGAGAGTTTATTGCAGGAACTAATCCACCCACACACTGCTGTTCAAACTGGTCTTGAAGGTGATCGATTCACACATAGACATCCACGGGCACGTCAAAAACTTTCAGTTGTGAGGAATTCACTGAAAAGAGGCTAAATTGTTATATTTGTAGCTGTAAATTTATAGAAAACACTCACACAACACTCCCAACAACCTCACTTGCTTATGGGTTGGACAACAGCACATTAATTGTTAGCAAGGTGCATACAAAGCCTATAAAATTTGCTGTAAAAAGAAAGGGCCTCACTCACTAATACAGTCCAAAGTGTTTTTTAATGTGATTCTTGGAGCGGTTTGACAAGGAATCAAATTTATGATGCAAACTTCGAAAACCTGTTGGATTGTTTCCATAATTGTTCTTACATTTGAAAGCTTAATACACTGCTCAAAAAAATTAGAGGAACACTTGGAAAACACATCAGATCTAAACTGGGTGAAAAATGATCTTGAATATCTTTCCTGATAATAAGTGGGTGATGTATTAGTAACAAAATGATGCCACATCATTTGATAGAAATGAAAATGATCACCCTATAGAGGGGGGAAATCAAAGACACCCCAAAAATGAAAGTGAAAAAATGATGCAGCAGACTGGTCCATTTAGCTAAAATGTCATTGTAGCAACTCAAAATGATTCTCAGTAGTTTGTGTGGCCCCCACGTGCTTGTACGCATGCCTGACAACGTCGGGGCATGCTCCTAATGAGACTACGGATGTTGTCCTGGGGGATCTCCTCCCAGATCTGGACCAGGGCATCAATGAGCTCCTGGACAGTCTGAGGAGCAACCTGGAGGCGCCAGATGGACCTAAACATAATGTCCCAGAGGTGTTCTATTGGGTTTAGGTCAGGTGAATGTGGGGGCCAGTCAATGGTATCAATTCCTTCATCCTCCAGGAACTACCTGCATACACTAGCCACATGAGGTCGGGCATTGTCGTGGACCAGGAGGAACCCAGGTCCCACTGCACCAGCGTAGGTTCTGACAATGGGTCCAAGGATTTCATCCCGATACCTAATAGCAGTCAGGGTGCCATTATCTAACCTGTAGAGGTCTGTGCGTCCTTCCAGGGATATGCCTCCCCAGACCATCACTGACCCACCACCAAACCGGTCATGCTGAATGATGTTGCAGGCAGCATAACGTTCTCCACAGCATCTCCAGACCCTTTCACGTCTGTCGCATGTGCTCAGGTTGAACTTGCTCTCATCAGGGAAGAGCACAGGGCACCAGTGGTGTAGTTGCCAATTCTGGTGGTCTATGGCAAATGCCAATCGAGCTCTACAGTGCTGGGCAGTGAGCACAGGGCCCACTACAGGACGTCGGGCCCTCAGGCCACCCTCATGGAGCCTGTTTCTGATTGTTTGGTCAGAAACATTCACACCAGTGGCCTGCTGGAGGTCATTTTGTAGGGCTCTGGCAGTACTCATCCTGTTTCTCCTTGCACAAAGGAGCAGATACCGACCCTGCTGAGGGTTGAAGGAACTTCTACGGCCCCGTCCAGCTCTCCTGGAGTAACTACCTGTCTCCTGGAATCTCCTTCATTCGTCCAGGTACCTCAGTGATGCCCTGGTCCAGATCTGGGAGGAGATCCCCCAGGACAACATCCGTAGTCTCATTAGGAGCATGCCCCGACGTTGTCAGGCATGCGTACAAGCACGTGGGGGCCACACAAACTACTGAGAATCATTTTGAGTTGCTACAATGACATTTTAGCCAAATGGACCAGTGTGCTGCATCATTTTTTCACTTTCATTTTTGCGGTGTCTTTGATTTCCCCCCTCTATAGGGTGATCATTTTCATTTCTATCAAATTATGTGGCATCATTTTGTTACTAATACATCACCCACTTATTATCAGGAAAGATATTCAGTTTAGATCTGATGTGTTTTCGAAATGTTCCTTTAATTTTTTTGAGCAGTGTAGTTGAAGCCAGTTAGATTAGCAAAGGCAATCGGAAATTCCTTTAAATTGGGTAGTGAATTTAGAGCCGAGTAAAGCTACACTCTTGTTGTGAACCGAACGCAGGATTTTTTTGGCTGTGTGATTTTGGGAGTTCCCTAAATCGCAGTGTTGATTTGTTTGTTTTTTTGTTTGTGGAAACCTCAAACCTCTCTTCTTCTTGTGCAAGTTAAAAATGGATTTTATCGTACTGAGTGGGTTTTATCACCTGTTTGTATTATCGCGTTCGTTTACTGGTTGCATGCTCCTGTAATTACAATAATGGGAGCCCTAGAATACCTATAATTATATAGATATATACTGTACACTGCTGACGGAAAGTCAGGGATATTCAACTTTTGGGTGAAATTTCAGGATGAACCTAAAATGCACTATAACCTTTACAGGTGAAATTAATTTGACCTTATATATGTATGTGTGTATATATATATATATATATATATATATATATATATATATATATATGGTAGCACCGCAGATTCATGGTGCAGGGCATCTGGGTTCAAATCCCGGTCAGGGTCGCTCAACAAGTGGCTTTCCCAGTTGGCATGAGAGAAAATGGAAGAAGAATTAATACGGTGGTCTAGTGGTTAGCATGTTGGCCACACAGTCACAGTCTGGAGATTGGGAAGACCTTGGTTCGATTCTCTCTTAGGCATTTCTGTGTGGAGTTTGCATGTTCTCTCCATGCGTGCGTGGGTTTTCTCCGGGTCCTCTGGTTTCCTCCCACATTCCAAAAACATGCATGTTAGGTTAATTGTCCATAGGTATGAATGTGAGTGTGAATGGTTGTTTGTCTATATGTGCCCTGCGATTGGCTGGCGACCAGTCCAGGGTTTACCCCGCCTCTCGCCCAAAGTCAGCTGGGATAGGCTCCAGCATACCCCCGCGACCCTAATGAGGAGAAGCGGCATAGAAAATGGATGGATATATATATATATATAGAGAGAGAGAGAGAGAGAGAGAGAGAGAGTGCATTTAGGGGTGCTCCGATTGATCAGCCACGAGAAGTATCGGCCGATTTCCATCAAAAAGCACGAAAAAGCACAATACTTGCTTCATAACGCCGATCACCTCTGCCCCCTACTATTGCAGCATCCAGCCTGCAGCGACCGTCTCCCACTTACTTTCCCTTTGCAGGTGTGCCAAAGCCTAAACAAGCATGTCTTATAGGCGCCACACACAGGAGGCGACAAATAACTGCGATTGGCGAAACTCATCGCAAACGCGTAGCAAAACCTGCACACGGAGAGGCGACGAGCGGCTGTGACCAGTTACACCGGCGAGCGTCACGTTCACATCCAGAGCGAATTGTACAAGTCTCCCACGGTTTTGATTGGCTGTCAGATATGGAGGGAATCTGGGGGTATCAAAGTAGTTCGGAGAAGGAAAAGCGCCCGGTGTTGATTGAGTACTCTTGTGAGTACTGGATCTTGCTAGTATTGTAGATTACATAAATGTCTGTGTAAAATGAATGTGAACATACCCGATATGTTTACTCTGGCGCCAACGAGTTCCCATGCTGAGTTCCCAAATTTATATATCGGCAGCATACAACCCTTATGGGAGCATCCCTAATATATACATACACACACACACGCACACACGTACATGCATACATTGTATTACATTATTACATGGCACAAAAATTATATATATACATATACATATACATATATACACACTGTACATACACGCACACACGCACATGCACACGTATATATATTTTCTGTGCTATGTAATAAAATCCTTGCACAGAACATAAACTGGTTACATTTCTCTGGGTCCATTGACAGACAAGGTCTGTGAAAGTCAATTCACTAACATAGAAGACCCGTGCAACCCCCTCACATCTACGTGACGTTACTGCTTGATCCTAGTCATTTTTTAAAGCCCTGGTTATCGATCAGTGCGATGCTGATCGAATAAGTACTCTGAACAAGTTGAAAACAACCACAGATTACGGACTTACATTGTCACAAAAAGAAGGTACATAGGTTCATCAGGTGCATTTATTGCTCCTCTATGTACGTATATTTTGATTTGTGTTATTCCAACAAGTAAAATGGAACAGGTGTAACCAATTGTCCACTTTTATATACATATCAGGCCTTTAATTTTCCGCTTGAGTCAGTTTAAAGTACCTATTACGCCAAACAGCATGCTGTTTATGAAACAGGCCTGTAATGTTTCTGTCAACCTCATTAAAAGTAAATGGTGTAGGGCACCAGAGCTCATATGGAAGGCGCTTTTGATCAGGGTGACCTGGTGATGCTGAGCTCAACTGTGGTTAGCGCATCTCTTAATGTGATCCCTGTGCAGTGTCATACATTTTTTTCCCATGACAGTACCGGTCACAGATCACAAGGCACAGAGCCAGAGGCTCAGTGCTTTACTGTTCTGTGATCTGTGCACAAAAAATGGTAATACTTGCACAACTTTTGGAGAGAGGGATAAAGTGAAACAGCCATTACCTCACCAAATATAGCATGGTATAGACTGACCCTTTTCACAACACTCATTTTAACATAGCAAGAGGATTATGCATGATGAGAATCTGAATGAAGGTGAAGATACATTTTATTCAATTCGGAGCAGATGTAGCAGATGCCGGCTGGTGCAACTGTGCTAAGGTACATTGGTAAACCTCCCTTACGCTGTAAGAGTCACACTGACATTGAGTTGACAGCTCAATGGTTAGTGCTCTCGATTATCATTCTGCAATCCTTGGTTCAATCCCTGGGCTTTTGCAGGGGCCCACCCAGCGGTTTACACTTGTATCTAATTCATGGCATCAATGAAACTCTCCAACGTGTACAAACATAATGATTTGTAATTTTTGTAGCTGTGGCATAGGCGGATTAAGCGTTTTCCAGGATGCTTTTTTTGTAGTTGAAATGATCATTTTCACTCTTTTATGCCTCTTTAATATTATTTTTGTTTGTATTTGTATTTGACAGGTTGTAATTGTTTTAAAGCAGTGTCGTTTTTAGTCTTGCACAGTTAAACTACTGTTACTTTGAGTCCCAATCTGGCACCTTTAATAACAACGGTTGTGCGATTAGGTAATACAGTAATCCCTCATTTATCGCCGTTTACCAGATCATGATAAGTCAATTTCAATAAGTCAATTTATCTTCTTTATAACTTAAATATATATATATATAAAATACTGTGGCCACGTAAATTCAGCAACGCTATAGGACTAGTTGAAACTGACAGAATTACTTTATTGCACAGATCATCCTAAGCACGTTGTTTGATGTGGTCTTTGATATGGTCCAACTTAATGCTATTTTCTAGGCAGTTTCGCGGGCCTTGAGTTTCTAATCAGGGGTGTCAAACTCGTGCCATGGAGGGCCGAGACGCTGCAGGTTTTCTTACCAGCCAGTTACTAAAGCAGGTGATTTTAATGATCAGCAACTTCAATTTGAGGGAAGGAGCTCATCAATTAAATCACCTGCTGGACAAACTGGTTGGAGATAAAAACCTGCAGTGTCTCGGCCCTCCGTGGCACGAGTTTGACACGTGTTTTAAATTAACAACTCTATTGGTGGCCCAAGATAAAACAAACGAATAAAAATGTACACAGCACTACTTCCTCTGTAAGGCTCCTTTAAACACTTTCAGTTCAACACAGAAAAATTCTGAAATATACTACTTTGCAGTGATGATGATCAACTCTAGGGTTTCATGCATTTTTCAAGTGTGCCTAGTGAAGAAACATCATTCAAATGCATTTGGAAATTCATCAGCTTTGGGCCAAGGAAATATAGCAAATTTGGCATCTCGTTCATAAAGCACAGTTCTTTATCATAAGGGGTGAAGCAAGGTTACAGTGCATGTCCTTGGACCCAGGGAGTGCACTATTTATTAACAATAATTTCTACCTTGCACAACAGAAACAACCACTCAACGTACTGCATGCAGAGTACTGTACTTAGTGAGCCTCTTTTAAACACCTACCCTACAGGCAAATTAGGTTGTGTTTTTTATGTTTGTTTGTTTTTCCCACTTCATGTTGAAGGGGACGAATGTCTGCTGCCTGTGAGTTATGAACTGCGAACGGCAAGTCTGCCACTAGCAAGCCAGGCTAATCAAACCGATCAAAAAGATTGTTGAGCCAAGGAATGCCTCAGAAGGAGCACGCAAGACAATCTCCCGTCCCAGGACACAGATATCTAAAATAGGTTGGATTCAGTCATAGAATAATTTAATGAAGGAGTTATCAAACCAAAAATCAAAAAAGACAGTGAGCAAAGCTCTCCAGTATACCGTCAAGGAGCTAACAGAAGAAGTGAGAACTCACTGCCAGTTCTGTGTCGGTCTGGACAACATGACAGCTCTCCCAGAAAGAAAAGGAACGAGTTGGAGCAAATAACATGCCTATGCCAGAGCAGCTGAGAATAGATGAGCCAGATGTTGGTTAAATGGAACAACTAACTAATCCACATCCTTCCTTCCCGCTGCATGTAAGAAATAACAACACCACATCTGTCATTACCATCAAGCTCACCAGGAAATAGGAAACAGTGCAGCTAAAACAGGGAATATAATTTTAAAAATTCAGAATGGCTTTTTACTCGTCACTTTTACAGAGGTACAAGCGAATGTGTGCATTCATAGCCGAAACTTAAAAAAGCAGGGAAAAATTAAACATATCTGGACCACCAACTGCAAAATATTCATCTAACTAAAAGATGGGCCGGAAGCCAAAGCCAAAGCCAAAGTTGTTATCATAGACGTCAAACTGGGCAAATATTGAAGGCCGTATCAATCGGACTGTAAAGTAAACAAAACACAAGACTCTTTTATATACATAAGATAATTCATTTAACACCACCACTAAAACTGCTAAAACTGAGAACAAACTATCAATTAGTAATTTCAACAATCCCTCCAGTGTGTCGTAGATCTGCCTTGGGGCCTTCTCCCGCTAGGCATGCCCAGAACACCTCACCAGGGAAGCGTCCAGGAGGTATCAGGACTAGATGCCCGAGCCACCTCAACTGGATCCTCGCAATGTGAAGGAGCAGTGGCTCTACTCTGAGCCCCTCCCGGATGACCGAGCTCCTCCCATGTACTATCTCTTAGGGTGAGTCCAGACACCCAACAGAAGAAACTCATTTCATCCGCTTGTCTGACCTCGTTCTTTTCGTTATGACCAAAAGCTCATGACCATAGGTGAGGGTGGGAACATAGATTGACTGGTAAATTGAGATCTTTGCCTTTTGACTCAGCTCTCTCTTCACCACGACACCAAACGTATTACTATATACGCTGCGCTGATCCACCTGTCGAGCTCACGCTCCAAACTTCCCTCACTTGTGAACAAGACCTTGAGATACTTGAACTAATCCACCTGGGGCAAGACCTCACTCCCAACCCTGGAGGGTGCAATCCACCATTTTCTGGACTCCCGACGCCTTGCCTGCACCTAGAAATTCTGTCCATGAAAATGATGAACAGAATCGGTGACAAAGGGCAGCCTTGGTGGAGGCCAGCGTTCCACGGAAACAGGCTCTTGCTCCGGTTGTAACAGAAGCAAACGGAACGTAGTTGCATGCCTCTAATCCCGTACTCCCAGAGCAAACCCCACAGGACACTGTGAAGGACACGGTCGAATGCCTTTTCCAAGTCTACAAAACACACGTAGACTGCTTGGGTAAACTCCCATGTACCCTCCAGTACACTTGCAAGGGTGTAGAGCTGGTCTAGTGATTCGGTTAATGTCCGTTTTGGTTAGAGTCGTATCTTGTGGAACAAATTAATGACAGTCAGCTCTACACCAAAATATACTGAGTTGGAAGATACCTTAGACTTCCTCAGGGTTTTGTGGAAATTGGCTAAGTGACAAACCAAATACCTAAAGCCAACCTTGACACCACCAGAACTGTTAATCGGTTTTAAAGCTGCCTGGTTAATGTACCTGAAGACAGAAGCTGGAGGTAAGACCTTCAACTCGACAAACCTCTTTATGTCTTAATTGCACTTATTGGCTTAATCTAGCTATTAATCAAGGTAACCATATTGAGTCACACTGATTGACTCAAACTAACAGTGATGAAATGCTCAGATGGTCCTTGACGAAAATGACAATCCACCATAACGATGGAAGGTCTCTCATCACAGCTGCAGGTCTAATGCAGAAAGTATGAAAAATAAGTATAAGAAAAAATAACTTGTAATGCCAAAATAAGTACATTTTTCTTTGAATGAGTTACAGTTTTACTGATCTGGCTTCTCATTTCCTGATTATCCTATTATGTTATGAATTTAAATTATCCAGATCATCATTGTGATTATTAGTGTAAAAAACAAGTGTAAAGAGTCTTACATGGAACACCATGTAATTGCTGGCTTTGAGTTAACAGCTCTATATAGAGAGTTTAACGGAATACATAAAGACGTCAAAACCAGGAGCTGAACCAGGGACCTTTAGAGCTCCCAACTGAGCTATTTCGGCATATAAACTAGTCATCCTGCAAGCTGACCGCTGCACATTGAGCACAAAAGGTCATTCAGAGAGGGAATTATCTGTCTTTTCCTCTATACAGTGTTTTTCCATTCCACCTGTGCTACTACAAGGGCAGTCCAAAAGTAGAATACAATACGCTCCTGGAGGCTGTTTGACCTTTGATTTGTTCGTTTTTTTGCAGGAGTTTTCCTATAAGAAATCATGGAGATAGAATTTTGGACCCTTTGAAAACGAGATGTTGCATCTGAAGGGGCTATCCTAAATTGAAATTGAGTTTATCTGGTCCAGGGGTCCAAATTTTATAAGTTCCCTCCATTTATGCTTAATTTATGGATTCTTCTATGACTTTTGGGTGATCTGTATTGTTTTTGAGTTACTGTTAAAAGTCTAAATTGCATTAGCCTATTAGGAAGAATGGCCTGTTGTACTAATGCCTGAAATGAAATACACAGGAACCAACATTCGTTAATGTAGGTTTTGACAGGAATGCATCTGGGAAGAAAATTCTATTGATCGTTTCGTTTTGGTTATTGTTTAACTGTTGATTTTACTTTCAATCCTAAACTATTTCAACAAATTCTTTTTAATTTAGAAATATGTATTGGTCAAGCTGATTCTACTGTATTAAAAACTTGCACATACCAGTACAGATTCAATAAAACCAGGCCTTTGTTGCTCATTCCACCGTTCCCTCCTGTGAATGATTTCTTAATTCTCCCCGATGTGTAAAATTAAATATCCTTCCTTGGTACCACTGTCGCCATTAAACAGTTTTAAATCTGACAGGTTAATTTACTAGAAGACAGAAAGAAATAAGACCCTTGCAACCCAGCACACCTCCACCTCCTACAGCACCATTACATCTTAATTGTCCTTATTGGCTCCCACGGACTATCAGTCAAGGTAACGGCATTGATTGGGTAATTGGAAGAGAAACACTCATGTGAGTTTCACAGAATGTTTGCTGACATCTTGTTTGACCAGGAATAATCTGCAATCAAGAAGGATTGCAAAGACTTCAAGGTGGAAAGGTCTAATGAGAGCGGTGCCAATAAACTGCTGTTGGCTGTTAATCGTGCACACAAGGCCGTTCTCACAAGAGTTGTTTCTGAGAATAAGTAATGTGCTTCAAGTTGTAGGAAACGTGAAATAATGGAAAAAAGTGACACTTTTGTAGCATGTTCGCTGTTGCTTCTCTTTTTTTCCTGGTTCTTTTTAAATTGTATTTAAAAAATAAGAGCAATATATTTGGTGACAGCTCTGGACTCTCAGCAATCCTCGATAAGGAAGATCAAGGAAAGAGACCAGAATGAAAGTACACAGTCTGCTGTTGCGGTGTCCCTCTAGAAAGTGAAACTTCCAATTCTACCCCCGAACCCCTAATCTTACCCCTTTCCCCTAGGTTTTGCACGTTCACGAGAATCAAGTGGTGTCCCAATTCTCCTTAACGAGATAGTTCGGATTTTTTTGACATGAATTTGTATGACATCCCCATCAGCAGTGCACGATATCAACAGTGACTCCCCCATTTTGTTCCCGCCAGTCCAGTTCTGGTCGGATTTCCGTGACGAGGAACGTAGTTCTGCTGAGTTGCTGGGTCATCTAAGTAAAGAGTTTGGCTTCTCAAAACAATATGCGTTCAAAAGAGTAATACATTTGCATCATAAAAATGCTTCCTCCAAAAAAAACAAACCGCTTGGCGTTATATTTGCCTCCAGCCGTGTCCCTGCGCAGTCGCCTCTCCATTCGTGTGTATGTGATGAAGATGCTTCATCCGCGACGGAGCGCCACGGCTATCTTCTTTACATGTGTTCCACAGCGGAAGAAAATGCGAGCGTCTTCTTCTTCTATTCTTCTATCCCCTTTGCCCTAGGTTTTAAGGGGTAATGGAACGGGTAAGACGAAGGGGAAGAGCTAAGGGGTAGACTTGGGATTCAGCCTTAAGCTTGTGTGCCTGGAAAGGCAAAGTTAAGTTTGTGTGAGAGTTAGAGAAACTTTACTTCATTTGAACATTGTCTGTCCAGTTCGAAAAGGGTTTGTGATGGCAACAGCTTGTGCTTAGCTGATAGGGAACAAGCATATGAAACCAACAGACAAGACTATAAAATAAACACAAAACTAACCAAATTGATAAAAAAGCTTTGGATAAAACTCAACAAACATTGATGGTGGAAGCCCTCTGGAAGAGATTAAAGTAATTTGAGCCAAGGCCTTAAGCAAAAACAGCTTGATGGCAGTCAGAACTATTGGGTATTACCTTTCAAGGCAATCTTTCACCCTCCTGAAAGCCAGTGTAAAAATGTTAAAACTTTGACCCAATATAACGTTTCATTAATGAGAGAAACTGCAGATGAATTGTTGCTTGTTTAAGCAGAAAAAATGTCTGAAAGGCATCAGTAGAGACTAGAATTGAAGTCAGGATGAGGAGAAACCAAATTATGCCCCAAAACAAAGCCTACAGGACACACAAGAGATGAGAGGATCCGAATGCAACATCCTGTTGAGAGCGTTTCCTTTAACTGTGCAAGAAAAGATATACCGATAATTCTGCAGCTACTGTATTTCTCTGCTCTCTCTCAGTCTGTTGACATCAACAGGAGGGCCCAATTCACAAGCAACAAAGGCTTAAATCAAACCAACAAATGGTAAATTGTTGATTACTTTGCATGCTTACAATTTCCAGTGACATTCAAAACAATATGAAAGTATCACATAAACCACAAAGTAAACGCATGAAAGGTTGTTTCATACAAATTTTTACAATACAATTGCAATAAATTGTAATTTCAATAGAAATAGAAATTGTGCTTACAGATGTGGTGGAAGCAACCATTTCACTTGAACATTAAAGGGATAGTTCGGATATTTTGACATGAAGTTGTAGGACATCCCTATCAGCAGTGTAGTGCATCAACAGTGATTTACCCCCACTTTATCTTGTGAGCCGAGTTCCGGTCGGTTTTAGGTGTTGAGGAAAGTAGTTTTGGCTCGTTGGTGCGGTCACTTAAGAGTTTTGCTTATCAAAACAATTAGAGAGAGAAAATGTTCAAAAGAGTGCTACATTTGCATCACAAAACCGTTTTCCACAAAGAAGTCAGACCTCACAATCGCTCTGTGTCCGTGGTCCCCAACCCCCAGGTCATTTGGTACCGGGCCGCACAGAAAGAAAAAATAATTTCCATTATTTCATTTTTTTTATGTTTTATTTTGAAAAGTGGCCGGATTCTCTCTGTTACATCCGTCTCACTTGACGCATGTCCATTGTGCGTGTGCTAACTTTCTCTCGCCGCACAGATAGACTACTACTGTATTTTTACCATTTTTCTTTCACCTCATATTTGGTGTCAAATGCTGATACTATGTGGGAATGCATAAAGGTAAGTTTTGATGACTTATTGAGTGCTAATGTGCACATTTGTCTCAAGTTAATTCATGCTAGCACGCTGCCTTTTTACCACACACGTCAAACAGGATGTAATAATCTCTCTGGAAAAACTTGGCTGGAACTTGAACTGGTGGATGGTAGGTCGGCATTCATTTTGTGCTTTTAATTTGATGTTATTCATGTCTTAGTTTTACACAATACATCATAAATAAGATAAATTAGATCACTATAAAGTACGAACACCCTGAATTCACCACAAGTGCATTTTTATGCTGTATTTCCAGATGTTAGTTCATCTATATTGGAGCAAATGCCATTGTAGCTCAAATGCTAAGGATTTTAATCTTCATCAGTATGTACACATGATAGCTCTATTTGTGCAGGGGTATAACTGTCTAAGGTGGCTTTTAGTAGGTTTATCACGCTCTTTGGTGTTCCTGTGCACAAAGAAGGCCAGATGAGTGTGGTTTGATTGAGTGCTCCATGTCTATAAGATTTACACTGAGAATAAATCACTTTTGTTGCACTTGAGGTGTGTCTGAAATCACCATCCAACACTTCTTTGCATTTGTATCACTTTGGCACAAGTTTACTTCAGGAAATGACAAAGCTGGTCTCAGTTTGCTATAAACTATTCAATATATCTAAATATCTTTAAGTTTCTTTTTAGTTTCATTTCACTTCACTGTTTTGTTTACTTCCTCCACAGCCAGATGGCACCCTCTTATAAGACACACTTGCCAGAAGGCAAACACACATGCACACACTGGGGAAATGCTTCAAACAAACAAGCCCACATGATAGTGTATTTTTTTATAGCACTCATGGTACGCCCATATATAGCCAAGTAGAGCCAACAGAACAATCTCCCACCGCCTCCATTCACAACAGTTGTGAGCATATGATGTTTACAGTAGTCTGTTCCAGTTATGTGCTTCAGTTTCTCAAAAGTGCAAACCCCAGTAAGAGGAAAAAAAACTATTTTCTACCTGAGCAGACAGTTTGTGAACTGACGAGTGCTGGCTTTATTTTTCTCTCAGTCACGGCCTGTCAGGCAGATAGTAGAAATAGGAGAACATACACGAGGTTTCAAAACATCCACTCGATCAGCATTGCAAATTCTTCAGTGTGATGCTTTTTCTCTGTACAGGAAAACAACAAACATTTATCTTTTCTTATGGCTTATGTATACACGTATAGGGTTGGGTATCATTGACGTTTTGTCTGATACAGGTGCCACATCGTCATTTTGAAATGGTGCTGGAACCGGTGCTATTTTTAGCATTTTAACTAGACGCTCACCGTCACCTGTGCAGGGAAAAAAGCAAATTTTGGCCTCATTTCACTATGAAATGAGGCACCCATACCTACTTACTTTTTCTGTCTCGTTACTACCATTTACATCGGCACCGGTGACAATATGATACCGAGTTTCCAAGTAATCACAACGGCGGCGCAGCCGATGTTTGGCCAAAGCAGACAGACACAGACGTTAAGTAAAAAGTTGGAATGTAACAACAGGAGTACATTTTACGTAATATAAATAAATATATAACAAAATACAGGCAGGTAGCAAAAACATGACGAGAACGTGTCCGAAGGGGCGAAGTCGCACAAAAATACAAAGCACAAAATAGCAAGCAAGGTGCAAGACTATGGTTCTGCCGTGTGAGCATGGCAAACACCAGGCTAATAAGGCCTGATGAAATATTGGCAGCAGTTGCCCTCGCAACTCCAAAGAAAAGGTACTGCAACAGAGACACATTTTTAGCAAAACTTTTTGTTGAAAACCAAGTCCAACGAAAACCAGGGTGTATGAAATGGAGATATTGTTCCTCGATGTTCCTGGTATGTCTGCACAAGAAAATACCAAAGAGGATTTTTTTTAAGTGCAAAAAGTTCTTGGTCAGGGGTCGGCAACCCGCAAAAGAAGAAAAAAAAAAGGATATTTATTCATGCAATTATTTTCTATACATTATTTTCCTTTGCTTCATTTATTTTGTCTTGGAGTTTAAATTTTGAAAAATGTTTATGCATGGCCCTTGCCTTTACCTGCAGGTGACATCTTGAGCATGCAAACCCTGTGGTAAGCTAACCTTGAATACATAAAAAAAAAAATTATTCATCAATATTGGTCACAAATGAGAGCCTACAGTCCCGTTTGAAGAGCAAAGTCATACCTTACTGCCCCGACATAGAGAAGATCAGCATCGAGCATCAGAAACACAAGTCGCATTAAACCAGGGGTCTCAAACTCGCAGCCCGCGGGCCATTTGCGGCCCACCAAGTTGTATCTTGCGGCCCGCATCTGGACATCAAAGAGTAGTGTAACTGTAGCCCGCAACATCCGGGCAAGCTCAGTGTTACTTACATACTTACAGGGGCATGCAAACACCAACACTGAACTAACAGTGGTGTTATCACATGGACCGGGGGAGGGGTGGCCCTTTACCGTTAATTATGAGCCATGTATTGTGAATCGTATCGTATCGTGAGGTACCCTGAGATTCCCAGCCCTACTCCCAATACTTGATGCGGCCCAGCTTCACCCAGACTCTACCTACAAAATGGCTTTTTTGCTAGTAAAAGGTTGCCAACCCCCAGTTGTAAGTCGTCTGTTGAAAATAATCATTGCGGTGACTATTACTGCTGTCTTGTTGACTACAAGTATAACTCCAGTGTGATTTACCTTCTGTTATATGATATCATTAAATAAGTTACTCAGCTATTGTCAAAAAATCCACGGTCATCAACAGGTTTCAAAAGACTGGACTCCTGCGTGATGAAGAGGACATCACAAGCTCAACGGCTAATTTGCCTCAAGACAAAAGTGACACTGAAAGCGAGAGAGACTGGCTTATTATCAGGAATTATGAGGCTGTTCAATTCCGACACTGAAGAAAAGGCAGGAGGAAGATGAAGACAGCGAGGAATGACTTGTCTGGTAGGCTACTTTTTAACAAGCCGTGTTACACGCACTATTCGGCACTGTTTGGAAAAAAGCATTTCTTTAATTAAAAGTAAAAAAACACTTTCTCTATAACATCTTTCTGTGTACTAAATATCCCATGTTACAATGTGGACACCTGCAGCTTATAGACAGGTGCTGCCTAAATATGTACAAATCTTTTTTTCTCTTTAAATTTGGTGGGTGCGGCTTATATTCCGGTTCACTCACCAGTCTGGAAATTACAGTACATATGCATACATACTGTATATGTGTGATATTTCTTGTTCATTATATTAGGAAGTGATTGCAATGAAGAATTACCTAAAACGTCTGACAGCGGAAAGAATGAGTCTTTTAGAAAAAGAGGATTGCAGTTTGCTAAGGTAACTGTGACGTGGTGAGGTCTGTGCTAGACTTAGGATCCCAGGATGCAGAGGACAAAAGGTAAGTGCTGAAATAGTCTTTAATAATAACTGCAGCACTTATGCATATGGAACTAAAAACAACAGTGCCAGGAAAACGAAAAAAGCTGGCCGGGAATCAGCGACTCCAAGCACTGCCTCTTTAGGCACACTGCTTGCCTCTTCAGGCACACCCCAACAAACATTGCCTGGGAGCCATTGCTCGACGTGCTAACACTGTGAACAAGTCCAGGTTGCATTGACGTCAGTGGAAATCGGTGTTAAAAAAAACAAAAACTCTGTTAAACACAGCGTGCAGAGCCGTCCAAAACTGCTTTCAGGTCTCACTTCCAAATGCGCAAACCTCATTATCTGACACGTTGGCATCGTTTAACACAAAAATACAACAATGTAACAACATTTATGGGTCAAGCATAATAGCTCCCCTTTAATGGTCACGGTGATTAAGGGTGTAAACAAATCCGAACACGTATGCGTTTTGATTTGATACATCTTAAGTGGATATTAAAACGGCGCCACAGCTTGATGAAAAAAACATCCACATGTCACTCGCTCACACTGGGAGTACCAAGTAGGTTGGATTGCAGGGTTTAAAGTGTGTGCAAAGCACTTAATGTGCATTTCCCATAATGCCTCGCACACTGCCGCTTCCATATTACGTTTATTATCATTCATAGTAGAGATGCCATAGTTCACAGTCTCATTGGCTTCTGGCTGCCCTGTTCTCGCGAGACAGCTTCCCTACAAACGGGAAATCTTGACACGTTTTATTCTGGTATTTAACAGTAACAGTAACACTGGCCTGTTCATATCATTCTAAGAAGGTACGCTTACAAAATCAGTCGGGGATCAAACACTTATTTCCCCCACTTTCTTACAATAAGCACAGAATAATGAGTAACACTGTTGTTTTGTTGCTACTGGGGGGATTGTTACAGGCTGAAGTTGTCGGGAATACTGTTTAGAATGCGCCCCACGTGTTGCTGATTGACGTGTTGTTCTTCGTCTCACTGTCCACGCCGCTGTAGTGCCAATTAACACCTGATGCTGCAATCACACATCTGTCTGCTGTGATTGCAATATTGTTCTTCTCCAAAACATGAAGTAAGGGGGAACTGCAACGATGACAGCAGACACCTGTAGCAATAAAAGTGTTAATCACTGGTCTTTATGCTTATTGTATGGATGAAAGCAGAGCTGGGGGCACCTTGGGATGAGGCACTGACAACCAATGTCCTGTAATAACAGACGTTGTATGTTTTGCAGCAGTGAGTCTTGTGAGCTGATGCTACATGGCACCAGCATTTGTGTACTCAGTCATGGGATCTTTTGCATCCGTTTTATATCCCACCCTGTGTACTATGAAGGTTTTGTCTTTTTCAGGTTCGAGATTCAGTGGAACTAAAAACAAGTCACTATAATTACGGCCAGATTTACTGTTGGCGTGTAGGAGAACGGGGCAAGGTTGGTGAAACGCTGCCAAAGCAAATGCTTTCTTGAATGGAAACAGACAACCATTATCAGTAAAAAGGTATTGTGCCTTGGTAACACTATTATTTCACTTCTAAAATTGGACATCGTTTTTCATCGATTTATTCCAAAGTCCAAAGTTTTTCACCAAGGGCCACGTTGATATTTTGTAAACCAACACATGTAGATATGTGAAGAAGTTACTGTATATATATTTAAATGCATCTTAGCATCTTATCTTTTTTTCCCAATTTTTCAAATATTTCAACTTCCTTCTTAACCTTCTTTCTAAATGGTTTCATAATATTATGACTATTTTTTTCCTTGATAGAATATGACTTCTATTTATAGATTGAAATACTTTAAAATGACAGGTTTTTTTTACATTTCTACTGTTTTTTTTTTAGTTTTCAATTATTTCACATTTCTTTCTTGTAAATTGTCTTCTTGTAATTATTTACTTTATTCCAGTAATACAACTTTTTACCCAACGTAATTTTACAAAAATGGCCACCTTGTTGTGTTGTTTCTGTCATCATATTACGATTTAAAGACAAAAACATCTGTTTCTTTAATATTTCAACTTTTTGCTACTAAAATGTGTTATTTTATTATGACTTTTTAGATTACAACTTTTTTCTGTTATTATTTTGACTTTATACTTGTAAAATTACTGAAGATTTTTCCATTTTGGCTGTTTTCTTGTTAAATCATACTTTCAGAATGTGTCGCCGGCCAATAAAAAAAACAAAAAACAGCAGCCGTGGGCCAAAAATGATCCCCGGGCCGCACTTTGGATACCCCTACACTACTTATTCCGCCTCATATTTTGTCCGCTACCTCCTCCCACATTTCTCAAACTATTCAAACCAATCCAACATCAAAATGTTCAGCTCATTCCCACAATTACTGTGATTTCATATTTTCTGGGACAATTTTCCCTTTGAAAATGAATGAGCAGTTTATTTGGTGCCCCCTGATGGTGGAAAATCATTTTACACTTTAACAGCTGCTTTTTCGACAGTGTGACATGGCTCAGGAGGTTGAGAGTTTATTTCCCATCACGATGGTTGCTGTTTGGATGCTCAACCCGGCTGTAATCATTCAGCTTTGCATTTTTACATTCCCAACATTTCTGGTCCGCCAACTACTCCCACATTTCTCAACCACTTCAAACTCCTCCACATCTTCATTCTTCCGATTTTTCTGTGACATTCTTCCCATTGAAATGAACGGGCAATTTCAATGTCACCCCCTGTCGTTGGAAATTCCTTTTACATTTAACATTACATGTGACATTCTGCTTATTCGGTGGTCGTCTCCCAACCTGATGGTTGCTGGTTCGATCCTTGGCCGGTGAAGAGATGTTCACACATTTCCAGGATATTCCAACATTCATTCTACATTTCAGCTTCAGCTTCAGCCTTTCAGCATTCACACACAATTTCTACTGAAATTGCTCCATCTAGTTGTTATTGTTTAACCTTCAGCCTCCTCATCACTCAGTCTGTTTCAACAACAGACTTGATTCACACATCATAACATGGGAATACACAGTGCGGTTACTGTGGTGATAGGGCTCACTTCCTGTGTGTGTGTGTGTGTTGAGATGCTAAGGGACTGAAGGAGTGTGGAGGGTCTCACACTTTGGATGGAATCCATACATTTTATATTCATTATTGTGTTGTTATGATGACAATTTGTCTATCTAAAAGCGAATGAATTAGTTTTAATACACAGACACATACTGGAAATGTTACGAAAGGGACTGTTATACATAATCCCAAAACATAAATCATTCATACGGCCCCTTTAACATTTGCTGCAAGAAAAAGCCTAAAGCGTGCTGTGATCAATACTTTAAAACGGACATGGTCTCAAATGGCCGTGAATAGTATGACAGGAGCCTGACTCTGCAGGTTTTTCAAAAGGGTTCTATGGATTGTGTCGGGGTCAGTCCAAAGTCTCGCTTTTTTAGTTCACAACTAACTAGTTTCATGGTGCGACTCCCACCAGTGTGATCGATATTTCATCCAGTCGCAGCAGGTTTTCCGCTTAATAGCTCTCAAAGCCCCTAAACACTACCAGCGTCAAGAAGCAAGTGCACAAAATGGCATCAGGTAAGTTTGCTTTAGCAGGAAACCTACCATCAATTCATTACGATTGAATCATTTCTAAGGCTACATTCAACGTAGCCCAATTCTGATTTTTTGTTAAAATCTGCTTTTTTATGTGGGTGTTCACATTACCAAAAAAATTTAACTTGTAAATGTAACCCCATGCGTCCGGGAAGTGACGCGCATGCGCAAAACATGACGTCACACTCATTGCAATGGGCTTACAAAAGTGAATATTGGCCCCGTTTGTGCTCTCCTTGGCGCGGTTCAAGGATTTTGTGTAACGAGAGTCAACATGTTCTTCACCAAATGATTCCACGTAGGAGATTAAGAAGAAAGCGGGCAAGAATTACCAATTCAAGAATACCATTGACTGGCCCCCACGTTCACCTGACCTAAACCCAATAGAACACCTCTGGGACATTATGTTTAGGTCCATCCGGCGCCGCCAGGTTGCTCCTCAGACTGTCCAGGAGCTCATTGATGCCCTGGTCCAGATCTGGGAGGAGATCCCCCAGGACAACATCCGTAGTCTCATTAGGAGCATGCCCCGACGTTGTCAGGCATGCGTACAAGCACGTGGGGGCCACACAAACTACTGAGAATCATTTTGAGTTGCTACAATGACATTTTAGCTAAATGGACCAGTGTGCTGCATCATTTTTTCACTTTCATTTTTGGGGTGTCTTTGATTTCCCCCCTCTATAGGGTGATCATTTTCATTTCTATCAAATGATGTGGCATCATTTTGTTACTAATACATCACCCACTTATTATCAGGAAAGATATTCAAGATTATTTTTCCCCCAGTTTAGATCTGATGTGTTTTCCAAGTGTTCCTCTAATTTTTTGAGCAGTATATTTGCATATTAGTAGTATTACTATGTAGTATTCTAGACTGGTCACTCACTAGGTGTCGGTGGTGTCAGTAATGTTTGGAAAACATTAGATTTATAAATAAGGAATCCTACTTCACGAAATTCACTTATTACGGTTCGGTCTGGAACAAACTAACCGCGATAAACGAGGGAGTATGGTACACAGGAGTGCCTAATGAAGTGGCCATGGTTATACTGTACCACACCTGCAAGCCAACTGGTACAGTTCATCACATGACTGCTGCTATTTTCATGCCTTGCTGATCGTGTTTAACCAACCACATGCAACTCTAAATATCTAATAAGCAGTCTGCAGCGGTAAATACTTTACTTAAACTCATCTCATCGACAGATGATGCAGCTGCTTAACTGCTTGTAGAGCCTGCTGTCACAACTTTGTCATTGTGGTGAGTCTTTTGCAGTGTTCAGTTTCGTTGACAAGTGTCTTGCAAACAGTAGGGAGTTAGGAATAGATGCAATCATAGCTATTTTAGCTGCGTGTGGGAAGTACTGTCATTGTAAAAAAAAGGTACAGCTATTCGATTTTCCACACAGTGTGCCGCCAATGCCATAATTTCACAAGGAAACAAAGTTGATTTTTAGGAACGTGAAGCAATGCAAGCATGTGCGATTGTACAAGTTTGAACAGTTTTGAGTTATTGTTGTATTTTTAGTAAAGTAAAAGCTCTTCATTTGCTGACATGCAGTTTTGTAACACGGCTAATGTAATGTAACGTGTGCGTACATTAATTGCTGTAATTTTAGCTGACTCAAATTTAGTCGAAATAAAAAAAAAGATTAAAGCTAGAATAAAAACTGATGTCAAAATGTCTTATTGAGCCTGGGACACTTCATTGACTTTACTGTTAAATGATACCACCTGATTAGAAGGACACTTAAATGTAAGCTTTAGAAGAGATCAAATAAACATTTCTGTTCAAGACTGTCGCCAGGCTGAAAAGAGTTATTGCTCTATGGATCCACCTGATAATATAGACCTACTCTAAACCAAATGTCTTAAGGACGCTAAACATGCTGGGACAAAACACACTATTGCAGTCGGACGTTTCCATGTACGGAAATGCCTCGCCATTTGGCGCATTCGAATTTCGCGGCTTCACTCACGGCTTTTCAAAAAATATATTAATTAAACTATTCAAAATATACATATTTTACATATGTTTTGCCTAAATTAAGCACATTTAAGCATACTAAGAGCTAAACAAACCAAAATTCAAATGCAAGGCATTCAGTAGATGCATTCAAAGATGTTGCGTTATGTAGTATGCTACACTAGTCACAAGGTGTGAGTAATGTTACATTGACCAGGAAGTACTATACAGAAAACATGTGTCTATCTTATTGTCTTATTTTCTCTTAGGTCTACAAATATGACTGTAAAGGCGACTATGGGGTGTTATTTTATGTCTAGAGCAGTGGTTCTCAACTGGTTTGGATGCGGGACCCACCATCATCTTTCAGTGACAAGCAGAGACCCAAATTGATGACATTTGTTAGTGCAAACTTATCAAAATTATTATTTATTTAAGAAATTGCATTTATTTAATTTTAAAAAAAGGACTGTATGCAATGGCGCTAACTTCTGAATGTGTCGCAAGCATTGTATCGCACCCTCTTACTGTTCAGAGCATGCAGGCTGTGCCACAGGAGCCTTTGCTAAGCCCTGGCAGTGTAAGTTTGAGCCATTTACAAACAGTCCAATTCATGAAAAGACAATAAAGTGCAGTTTGAAGTTGAGGTAGTGCAAAATAACACTGTGTGCCAGCGCAAAGCAAGTTATCAGTTTAGGAACAATAAGAAAAAGTCTGTCTGGAAAGGTTTTTAGTAGATGGTGTCACAAGGTGGCGCAGCGATATTTTTGGACCTTAAAGCAGACAGACACAAAAGGTACAAAAATATAAAAGTTTATCAGAAAAGAGTGCGCTCACAGTGGAACAAAAAACAACTGTGACATAAACTGGGTGAATTAAAAAAACAACAACAAACTAAAGCATACAATAACAAGGCAAAGGCAAAGGCAAAGGCAAAGGCTGAAGCTGAAGCTGAAGCTGAAGCTGAAGCCACTAACAAGGACTATGGAATGGCACAAGAAGACAGTCCGGCATCTGTGCTCGGTCAGGTGAACGCTAATAAGGGCCTAATTGGAAATCCCATGCAGGTGTGCATCAAGCTGCAACAAGTGGCTCCACCCAGGAACTCCAAAAAAAAGCGAGCAGCATTTTTTTGAGATTTTAACATGAATTTGAATACAATTACAATGTAAAAAAAATGCCTGGACAAAAACTTTACTTAACTGAGTCACAAAACAATTGTGTGTGTGTTTTGAAATGTTTATTGTCCCACAAATTGATGCTCAACGATACTGTCGACATTTTTTGTAGCCAAATTAACCACTGTTATGATAATACAGTATATGATAATAATAATGCTGTTTTTCTATTTCTACGTGTCTTTGTCTATACACGTCAGGGCTGTCAGCTGTCCTTTAATATTTAGAATTCCAAAAAAAACAACATTATAACATTATAGTATATAGTAGTTACACAATGTTACACAACCGCACGGTGACCTAGTGGTTAGCATGTTGGCCACACAGTCAGGAGATCGGGAAGATCCGGGTTCGAATCTCCTTTGGGCATCTCTGTGTGGAGTTTGCATGTTCTCCCCGTGCGTGCGTGGGTTTTCTCCAGGTTTCCTCCCACATTCCAAAAAACATGCATGTTAGGTTAACTCTAAATTGTCCATAGGTATGAATGTAAGAGTGAATGCTTCTTTGCCTATATGTGCCCTGCGATTGGCTGGCGACCAGTCCATGGTGTACCCCGCCTCTCGCCCGAAGTCAGCTGGGCTAGGCCCCAGCATACCCGCGGCATAGAAGATAGATGGATGGATAGTTACATAATGCCTTTTTTTCCACTTTTGCTGGTTTTATTCATTTTATTTCTGCAGTGGACAGATGGCCCCGGCACCATACGGACACCCATGCATGTTTCACCAGGAAGGTGAGGTGCTGCGAGGCGACAGAGAACAGACGTGCATTGCACGGCGGTACGGAGGTGAAACTAACTCCCCCGCGCCTACTCGGCGGATTCGTCACCATTGTTGCTGGCTTGTATTTAATTACTGAATACATGCATGACACAAGAAACACTTAAATGTGCACCCATACTTGCTAAATATATCTCTTCTATATATAACGTGTGTTATGAAATGGAACCAGTGATCGCGGGTGCTTGAAAGTTGGCGCTCAGCTGAATGCAATGAGCGTCAATAGAAGCGCTTGGTGATTAAGAGTGCAGACAAGTCCGAAAATCTACATGAGTTGATCTGACAAATCTTTAAGTAAAGTTGGTCAAATGTAGAACTACTACAGCTTCTGCTTGGACATTATAAAGTATCTGATGCTGGGAACACCAAGGTAGGTTGGATTACAAGGTTTAAAGTGTGCTTAAAGTACTTAATATGCACTTCCATAACACTTCAATAATGCCTTGCAGACTTCCAATTCCATATTGCTGTATCATCATTCACAGTAAGGAAAAGGCTTCTTGAGACGTCATCTGTACTTCTGTGTAGAAGGTGTCGGACGTTTCGCTCCTCATCCGAAGAGCTTCGTCAGCAAACTAATAAGTGCTGGTAGCTTAGGCCTTAAATACAGTAAGAGTGGGCGGAGTGGGCGGAATTGGTGTGCCAACACCCTCCTCCTATAGGAGGAGGGTGTTGGCACACCAATTCCGCCCACTCTTACTGTATTTAAGGCCTAAGCTACCAGCACTTATTAGTTTGCTGACGAAGCTCTTCGGATGAGGAGCGAAACGTCCGACACCTTCTACACAGAAGTACAGATGACGTCTCAAGAAGCCTTTTCCTCGATGGACAACTCCTGTACGACTGAGAGCCTACACAGACACATCATTCACAGTAGCGATGCCATAGTTCGCAGTCTGATGGGCTTCTGGCTGTCCTGTTCTCTCGAGACAGCTTTTCTCCAAACAAGAAATCTTGTCACGTTTTAAACTCTCGGGATCTCGTGTGATGACTCTCGCAACAGGCCTAGTCGTGACTACATTATTTTTTTGGCAAAACCCCTACAAACCACTGAACCACCAGTTGAGAATCACTGGTCTAGAGGGCTCTAACCATGTTAAAAAAAACATATATTGAACATATATTTTTCCAGGGAAGGGTACAATACAGGTAATGGCTTTTTGTAAAAAAAAAAAAAAAAAAAAAAAAAAGACAACTGAAGTTTATTTGTGTTTTGTAAATGACTACATCCAATTTAATGTGTAAATTAGTGTAAACATGAGTGATTAGTTTATTGAAAAATAATAATATCAAACATTTCATTTAAACTCACGTCACATTGAGGTCAAAGTTGGGCGCTCGCGATTACTATCGGCAGTTGCGAAAATGAAACTATGTTAAAAAGTTTTGTCACTGTATTAAACATAATTTTCAAAGGCCATAAACCCACAAAGAGCAAGGAGTGAGTTACTTGATTGAACATGGCTTAGCGGTTCCAAGCAGTGCATGGAGTTCACCTTGTGTTTTACTTCCTAAACCTGATAGCACAGCTCATTTTTGCAATGACAAACAAAAAGTCAACTCCATTAACAAACCTGACTCATTTTATTTTCCTAGGATGGACCTTTGTATAGATGGTTTGGTCAGCTCCACTAATTTTCTGACTCAGCTGGACTTAAGGTTACCGGCAAGTTCCTTGAACTCCACGAACATCTGAGATATCTACTTTCGTCACGCCAGATGCTTTTCTTTAATACACTTTAATGCCATTGGGTTTGCGCAACACCCCAAATACTTTTTAATGTCTTATGTAGAAAATTCTTGCTGACGTTAAAAACTTTAAAGTTTAGCTTGATGGAGTGGTTGTCTACTCTTTCACCTGGTCTGATCATTTAGCTACCTTATCCCAATTTTTATCATCCTCTTTGAGGGGCCTCTGTAACTGTCAACCTTGCAAATTGTGAGTTTGGAAAAGGCATCGTGACATAATTAGGGAAACAGGTAGAAGAGGGGCAGGTGCGTCCCAGTGCTGCAAAAGTGCAGGACATTTCAGAACTCCCAGTACCCCAAACAAGGGAATCCTTGTGAAGATTTCTTGGGATGTGTGGGTATTAGGGGTGTCACAAGACCACCACTGTATCTGTACCAACCGTACCAACGACTGTTATGATAATATACAATAATAATCATTAATAATATATCATAATAATGCAACAATGTGTGTCCAAGCTCTGCCTTCTTAGTTATGTCTCTGGTCAGAGGTTGGCTTGCATTGTGGATGGGTTTATGCAGCTTTCAGACCGACATTGCACGGCAATACTTATGTACAATCGGACGTGAAGCTCCACTCCTGCTCACCTGCACAGCGGATACTTCTTTGTTGACTGCTTGTATTTACACTCAACAAAAATATAAACGCAACACTTTTGTTTTTGCTCCACAAAGGCACACCTGTGCACTAATCATGGTGTCTAATCAGCATCTTGATATGGCACACCTGTGAGGTGGGACGGATTATCTCAGCAAAGGAGAAGTGCTCACTATCACAGATTTAGACAGATTTGTGAACAATCTTTGAGAGAAATGGTGATATTGTGTATGTGGAAAAAGTTTTAGCTCTTTGAGTTCATCTCATAAAAAAATGGGAGCAAAAACAAAAGTGTTGCGTTTCTATTTTTGTTGAGTGTAATTACTGAATAAATGCAAGCAACACTTCCTGACTTTACTTTTAATGTGCACCCCGACTTGTCAAATATAGTGACAATGTCACTAAATTGTCAACACTCTTCTACCTATTAGGTGTGTTGTGAAGTGGAACCGGTAGTTGCTAGTGCCTTTAAAGTTGGCGCTCACCCCGATGTAACCAGAATAAATAAAACCACTCAGTGATGAAGGGCGTAGACAAGTCTGAACATTTACATGTTTTGATCTGACAAAGCATAAGTAAGTTTGATTGTTAGATTGTTTGTTAGAATTACTACAGCTTCTGCTTGGACATTAAGATGGCGGCAGGTGTTCAACTCGGTCGAAAAAAACAGTAACACGTCACTCACTGAAGCTGGGTTGCATTGCAAGTTTGATAGTATGTGCAAAGCATTTAATGTGCGGTTCCAATGATGTCTTGCACACTGCCACTTTAATATTACGTGTATTATCATTTATAGTAGCGATGCCATAGTTCAAAATCTGATTGGCTTCTGGCTGCCCTGTTCTTGCGAGACAGCTTTTCTCCAAACCAGAAACCTGGTCACGTTTGAATATTATCCATATTAAACATAACCATATTACCATACATACCACACAGCCATGATTAACAACAAAATAAGATAAATAATTATAGTAAATTTAACCAAGCAAATAAACCTGCACACATACTTTTGTAAACCAAAACAGATATACAGTAGTGCC
This sequence comes from Dunckerocampus dactyliophorus, assembly GCF_027744805.1. Lineage (NCBI taxonomy): Eukaryota > Metazoa > Chordata > Actinopteri > Syngnathiformes > Syngnathidae > Dunckerocampus > Dunckerocampus dactyliophorus. The sequence goes on from NC_072820.1 coordinate 42,547,329, forward strand.
TCGCCACATCGCGGTTTGAATTTCGTGGCTTCACTCTATCACGCTTTTTCAAGAATATATAAATTCATGCTGTTTCGTGGTTGAATATGACCTTTTTTTTTTTAAAGCATATTTAAGCAAATACATTTACATATTTTTTTTTACCTAAATTACACATTTTCAAGCATCAAATTGTCTAAATGAACTAAAAATACAAATGTAAGGCATTCAAAAACGCATTCCAAGACGCTATAAATGCTATGTAGTATTCTACACTGGCCACAGGGTGTCAGTAATGTTACGGCAACATGCCTGTGAATATTCTCATTCATCCAGGTCATTGTCTTATCAGGGCATTGAATCGATCGCAACTGGACTTCTAAGACAACCTGAGCAGTCCAGTTGCGATCGTTACTGTAACGTGGGCTACTAACGCACGGTAAGCTAAAATTTAAAATCTGAACCCACGACATCACTTCCAGTCCATCCCACCACTCAATTCCCCTGGAACACATTTATAACAACACACACGAGCACAAGTCTTATTTATGTCTTACATGGCTTATTTACTCTTATTATGTCTATTTTAATTGGGTAATGGTAATATGAGTGTAAAGGTGTGTCTAGAGGTCTCTAATAATGTAAAAAAATGTATTTAGAAGGTCGTAAACAGGTTCTTTATGCTCTAACTGCAAAAAGATTCCATTTATAAATAAGGAATCCTACTTTGCGAAAATTCACTTATGACGGTCGGGTCTGGAACCGATTAACCGGGAATAACGAGGGATTGCTGAATATGTGTAAGCAGACATTTGACGATTGACATTTACGTGATGTTACCGAACGCACCACTTCCAATACAATGCATTGAACGAGGGCAAAGAGGTGGTCTTACCAGCAGTCTCTTTAGTTGTTTGCTGAGTATTTCCATGCAATTTGTCATCAATCCAGAACCATTTTCAGCCCCACGACGTCCACTCAACTCCCAGCGCACAACAAAGTGAGCGGAGGAGCTCCAGAAAGAGTCAGTGGGGACGTGCTGCGCTGATTCAAATTAACTTCCCCTGGTGCCCGGTCGTGGCGGCGCACAGTATGCTGGAAAAGTGCTTTCACTGCAGGTTCTGCAAGACAATGCTTTGCAGTGCGCCTCACAGCCGAAATATACCGGTGTCGACTTCCAGGCGACTGCCTCATGGAGTAGACACAAGTGCAAGTAGATGTTCCTGCTGTTCCTGCTCTTTCTGTGTTTTTTTCCTCCTTCACTCGTCTGTCAGGCAAACTCATTGCTACATTTTGAACAATTTACTTTCCTTTAATTTACATTAGCTTCAAATGCCTCCATTTCACAGCTAACCAGGGAAAGGAGGAGACCTGGTTGATGATGGAGACCATCTGAGCTACTCGACCATCAGACAGGCGCTACCCAATGACTTTAAGTTCTGCACCACTGTGAACAAGCTGGTCAGCTGCTTTCCACTCTGCGTCAGTGCGTTAGTGAATTGGAAAGCTGCGGCATGCAGGAAAGCAATGCTAAGGTAAAAATCAATCAGTGCCACAGCAGAAAAACAGTTATCTACCGTTTTCTTCACCCACCAGAGATCGACGGAGCCCATCGCTGGCTAACAGCAAAACCGGCTCCAAGGCACGGTGGGCCTTGCCCTGTTATTCACTGTCTCCATTGATACCAAGTCAATGATCTCCGGGGGGAAAGCTCGAGTTCCAGCAAGTTCGAGCTGTGGGAGAGTACAGCCCCCCCCTAGATGATGTGAGTTTCTTTGAACGTCCTCTCTTCCGCATCTGAGCTTGTACACTCATACTCGGTAGGGATTTTAAGTGTTGCTTAGAACCGGTGCCGGTCCTTCAATCCGATTAGCAGATCTGCCTAATTTATTCAGTCCTTTTTACCACGGTGTCTCTGATGTTTGGCATCTCCTCTATCCAAATAAGAGGGAGTATTCCTTCTTTCATGTCCACCATTACAGTACTTTCACTAGGATTAATTACTTTTCCACTGATAATGAACTGATGCCATGTGCTCAGCATGGCATAGTGTAGTGATGGGCGTATTGATTCCGTGGTATCCATATATCGATACAAACACGTATCGAATGAGTATCGATTACTCTCATAAAAGTATCAATACTATAATAAACAAGTTATTTTAGAATAATGAGAGATACAATTTAATAGGGGTGTCACAAAACAACTCAGTTCACGAGACGATGCGCGAGGTTGGGTCTACGAGAACGGGACGAGATGGGATTGCTTTTAAGAAAAGTACTATTAAAAGATACGTGACAATATATTGCAATCAACCGATTTCATTTCTATTACGTAATACTCTTCTGCATGCACAGAGTGAACTCTCTTCCTGCCTGTTTGGAGACGGGAGATGAGGAAAACAGACACGCATGCATATGGCAATATCACCAACGTTTTTTCTTATGCGAGCTACTATTACAAAATGAAAATGGCCAAGCTCTACTCATTTTTGTAACATTTCTTTTCAACCCAAACAAACCAAATATCTTTTTTTACCAGAACATGAACAAAATGCTGGCATCCACAACCCATATTTCGTATTTAAGAATGCATTTCTTTGTAGTGTTCTCCCATTATTAACTGAAAACATGAATGAAAAGCAGGCTTGCGGGTGCCTCGTGTTCGTGGGGGGCTTCCAGGTGCCTGCGGGCACCACATTGGTGAGCCCTGGGCTGTATGATATGAAAGGGGAACCATAAAATTCTGACAAAAACATAACAAAATCACTGGTGAAACTTCACCAGTCAGATCAGATGCCTTCTTTACGGAGAATTTGGATGCGAGAGCGAGCACACAGCACGGAAACCCGCATTCCTCCACCTCCGACGATGGCTGGCCATCCTGTCCGACGAATTCAATGACGTCTGGCTACATTAGCCAAATCAAAAACTCACCACACCCTGCCCCCTAAATGCCGCACCAAACTAAAGCATTTTAACGCGCCACTCCGGCAAGACGTTTTTCGTAACATGTCTTGCAGGGTGCAAAACTTATATCGCGCCCACAACGACAGGTTAGTCCCACAGGGCAGAAATGCTTGTTTTTGGCTTTGTGAAGGCAAAGTGGGCGGGACATGGTCTCTATAGGCTGGATGCTGCAATGGGGCCGAGGTGATCGGTGTTACAAAGCAAGTATCGGCATACCGCATACAAGCTGGGTGCAAGAATGAAAGTGCCTCTTGTGCTCATTTCACTCAGAACTTGCACAATGTCAAGCGAGCATCGTAAAACACTCGCCTACATTAAGAAGCGGCAAAACACAACACTCATACAGCCTGAGTTGCACACATGCACTAGCATGCTCTGCTAAACTAAGATACCGTAATTTCCGGTGTCCACATTGAAACAAGGAATATTTAGTACAAAGAAAGATGTTACAGATTTTTTTTTACTTTTGATGAAATAAATGCTTTTTTCCAAAGAGCACCGAACAGTGTGTGTAATACGACTTGTTAAACAGTGGCAAACAGTGCGCGTAACAAGACTAGTTAAACAGTAGGCTACCAGAAAAGTTTAACTGCCGTCTTCATCGTCCTCCTGGGAACTAAAACCACTAAAGTCGTCTTCTTCAGCGACTGAATTGAACAGCCTCATAATTCTTTCATCACACACTGCGTCAGTCTCTCTCTCTTTTGTTGTCGCTCTCTGTGTCACTTTTGTCTTGAGGCAAATTAGCCCTTTACCTTGAGTTATCCTCTCCATCACGCAGTATTTCAAAGCCTTTCGAAACGCGGTGGTGATAGTGGATTTGTTGACACACTATAAAGAAAGACACACTATAAACCTTGCAATCCTACCTCCACTCGATGTTCCCAGTGTTTTTTTAACAAAAGGAGTTATGCCGCGGCCCAAGCAGTCCAAACAGAAGCTGTATATTCTGCACTTGGTCAAAGTTAAGATTCATCAGCTCAAAACACGATCACTGCATAAGAGTTTAAAACGTGATATTAATGTCCACTTTACTCGTCCAATTCACTACTTCCTGAAGCTGCACTCTAAGCATCAATGGGAACTGCAGTTCTTTTAGCCATAAACTGACCACATCACTGTATAAGCCACAGGGTTCAAAGCGTGACAAAAAAAGTAGCGGAAATACACCGGAAATTACGGTAACGCTGCTAGTTTGCATTCACGCTCCGCAAGAGAGGAGTTTGGAAGATTTTTTGGCAACTTTCGCCATGTTTCCACATGTTTAGTTCGGGAGGGGGCGGGTTAGTGTTTATGATGCGAACTGGTTGTGTGGGTCTCACATTGTGTTATGATAAGTTATGTTTAGCACATTTGAGTAATTAAGTGTGTCATTAGCTATGGTAACATGATTAGCAAACCTTGTTAAGCAGGCATGCAAAGCCCAAAAAATACATTAAGGGATTAGCAAGAACTTGACTCAGCAATTACATAAGATGTGAGCTGATTAGTGTCTGTCATTCTAAATGTAAATCAGTAAGATTCAGTCCGACTATCAAATAGATGCTTTGTGCAGAGACTGTCCTCTGAGCTCTATCAAGACGCTGACACAGTAATATCTAAAGCAAATGATTCACAAAGAACAGATAATGGAATCAAATCCGAGCTGTGTGAAAGGAATGTACCAAGGTTGCTCACAGTCTCACAGTACAATGAAAATATGAAATTACAGGTCTTGGAATTGATTTGTGTGCCCTGCGATTGGCTGGCGGCCGGTCCAGGGTGTAGCCTGCCTCTTGCCCCAAGTCCAAAAGTCAGCGGGGATAGGACCCAGCATACCCCCACGACCTTAGTGAGGACAAGTGGCATAAAAAATGGATGGATGGGTTGAACTGACTTGTTTGGTCCTACATTGTCATTGGGGACAATAAGAAATATGGTGCTGAACATGAACATGAATAAAATACTAGTATCCAATATTGGATAAAGAGACCAGTTGTGAATTCCGGCAAATGACAGCAGCAAATTTTTATGTGGCTGCTTTATCAAGTACTGTATCTGTATTGACCAGAATATAAAACAAACCTGCATATCAGACAACCACTTTTTGGGGGGAAATATCTGATAAAAATCAAGATAAAATGATTTTTTTTTAAATATCAGTTGAAGGATATCATATTTCTGAGCTGCTCAACAGTTGTTAGATGACTCTTCTTATTGATCATCTTTATCTTAAAACTGGCATCATATCGCCCCATCTGTTGTTTGCTCCTTTTTCTGACTTTTTTTGAAGGGGAATTTTTTTTTATTTACATACAGTCGTTCCTCGTCACATCGCGCTTCTACTTTTGCGGCTTCACTCAATCACGACTTTCGAAAAATGTATCAATGAATAAATCATGCTGTTTCGTGGTTGAATACGGCCTATCAGTCCAAAAAGTATTCATATTGAAGCAAATTGCATGTATTTTTTGCCGAAATTAAGTGCTTTCAAGCTGCATTCAAATAGTCTGTGAATGAGATGTAGTATTCTACACTGGTCACTAGGTGTCAGTAATGTTATTCTAATGTTTGGTGAGACACACCAGCATGAGATTTGATCACCTTTACTGCAGGTTTGAATTCTCGCAACAGGCACAACAATCCGTAGTAAAAATCCCGAATAAAAAATGTCACTTCCTGTCTGCCCGCCACTCCTGTTCTTGAGCACCGGAACACATTTATAGCAACACACATGAGCACAAGTCTTATTTATGTCTTAAATGTCTTATTTTCTCTTATTATGCCTATTGGGCATTACAAATGTAAAGGTGACTATAGGGGTGTTATTTCATGACTAGAGGGCTCTAATAATGTCCATAAAAACATATTTAGAAGGCCGTAAACAGGTTTTCTATGCTCTAACTACGAAAATATTTCATTTCTAAATAAGGAATCCTACTTTGTGGAAATTCACTTATCACGGTCAGGTTTGGAACCAATTACGGCAACAAAAGCGGGATTACTGTTCTCGGTTTTTGTATACTGGCTCGGTTTTCATCAGAGGCGGGGAGCCCTCCAAATAATGACTTGAGCAGAGTAAGTACTGTGAGTATCCAGTGAAAAAAGTACCGTAATTTCCGTCGTATAAGCTGCTACTATTTTCTTCAAGTTTGAGCCCTGCGGCTTATATAGCGGTGCGTCTAATTTATGATCATGTTCTAATCTCGTGACATCTCCTGTACTTCAGAACTGCTACTAATCGTTTAAATACTGTGCCGCTTGCAGGCAGTGAGGAAACGGTAGCTCTTTCTTTGGCAGGTGCCAATCACGAGCTACAAGGGAACTCACGACGAGCTCGTCATCCCATCGTCCCAAGGAGGTCATTACTCGATATAAGATTCTGACTCACGGTGTGATCTTACAAAGAACGCAGCCAGAGCCACCACACACACAACAATGGACAGGCGACAGCGCGCATTGATACGACGGGAGAGAAAGTAACGCCGAGCGATTGTGAGGTCTGACTTTTTTCCAAGGAGGCATTTTTGGGATGCAGATGTATTACTATTTGAGCGCATATTGTTTTGTGGCCCCACCAATGATTTTGCATCTTTTTATGCATGTAATTATGCAATTTCTTTTCTACAACATGTATTTTTGTTCAAATTTTTGGGTGAATTGTCCAGATTAATTTGAGTTACGTGATTTCTATGGGAAAAATGACTTTGGTTTTTGTACGTTTCACTTTTTGTTGAACCTTTTGGAACAAATTCATAACAAACACGGCGGTACCGCTGTATTTGGGTCTAAACAGTATTCTGATTTCCTTTCCTGATAATGCACAATATCAGTTCCTTCTTTGAACATACATTATAATCTATATAATACATTGACTGAACACAATTTGTGTTGACATTGCTGCATGTGCACACAGCATGCCATTTTGCCAGCAATTTACACAATTACTGATAACATACAATTAGTGCCCACGGTAGCTGCTCTCTGCACTGCTCTGCTACTCTCTGTGAGTGGATCAGCAATGATTTCTAGAAATTGTACCTGCAAAACAAAACGCTTGCATTTGTGGTAATATAGTTTGACGTATCCACAGCAGGGAATACGTTCTTCCAAAAGAAGGGCTGCATCACAAAGATAATAGAGCTCTGCTTTGATTGACACTGTCACAGAGCTACTCATTTCTAAATATTTGTCTTTTTGTGGTGCAGTTTCAATGCTTTTGTATTGAATGTTATTAGATTGTGCACATGTACCTAACGATGTGGTCCCTTTGGTATGTGTATTTTGTATATACAGTATGTTGCAAATGAACTCTCTAACAAAGTTTTCATCTTGCCTGTGGCACGGATCAGTGGACCTCCACACAGTTTCAAGTTTGTCCACAGTTTGGACTCATGACCACGTTAAAAATTCATAATCATATCCACAATCCTGTGTGTTTATTAAATGATTTATCGTTTATATCTAGTTTTGGGCCTGCCTGGTTCATGTTTTCACCAGTGGACTGCATCAGATGATACAGACTGACACAGGCTAATGTATGTTTGGGGTTTAGCTTCTAAGCCAGCTTCTTATTACAAAGTTTAACTTGTAATTGTGACAAATATAGACATTGATTTGTTAAATTGGTTCTCTTAAACCGCTATTGATAACATCTGCTATAGCCGTTGGTTCTGATCCTGCTTGGTAGTGATCTTGGTTGGGCCAGTGGCATACAGTAGCTTTAAATCTGGACTATGCTTCTGTGAAGTCCGCACGCCGTTTAAATCCTTTTATAGATCTTTGTCGCGGTTGAGCATGTGACATGCAATTCTCTGACAAAACAGTCGACGTGAAGAGACTAACCCGCCATTTACAAGCGGCAAGCTCCCTCTGCACATTTTTATCAAAATTAAAGGTGAGTACACAATTTATCGGAATGTACCGTGCCTAAATCATTTTGATGTGTTTCCATTATTTCCTATGGGGAAATTTGTTTCTTAATCCAAACATATTGGAGGTCAAGCTGTGTCCTGGAATGGATTGTATTAGATGTGAGAGTTTCCTAGTGTTTTTACTGTGTTTTGACCCATGGAAGCAACACGAACAAAGCAAGGAATTGCATACACTTCCGTGTAACCACACTCAAATCTGCAGGTGCTGCTTTAAGACGAGGTCACAACCGTCATACATGCAAAAAAACGCAAGAAAGGCATGGAGGGCGCGTAGACTGGAGCTGTAGACTGGCCACGGGGGTTCTTCTTCTTCTTGTCATGTCAAACAAACTCTACGGGCCCACTTTGTACGTATTCGTGCGTCATCCATACGGCCTTTTGTACGTTTCGTACGTTTTGCTGGTGTCAGGTTCGGGCAAAAAATGTACATTTTTTCATACGTCACACTTGTGCACACGTGCACCACACATGCATAATTAGTGCGGCCAACGCACGTTGAGATATTTCCTACGTCCTCCATGCATGTCGAGATCTCGGTCACCACAACTACGTTCTCACGAACAAAAAAACCCTGCCAAAAACACAAAAAATTGTACATCCAGTTGTGACCGAGGCTTTAGATCATTTTAAAAGAGCGATATACATTTTTACTGCAAATATCATTGATTAGCCCAACAAAAATACGCATTTTCAAGTGATGCAGGCACCAAAGCAAAGGGAGATTTCCAGTTTTTATCAGAGAGAATCTCCTATGTGGCAAAAGTGAGTGATTTATGCAATCCGCAGACCGCAACTGAGTAACCTTTGTAATTTTTAAGGATGGAGGCTGCAGTATCATAGTCAGTGCAGCTGGACGAGCATGAATAGATGGATGACGCTCAGGACATGTGCCCTGTCTACACAAGATGAAAGGTACGTGACTACTGGCTCAGAGCATACAAATCGATTCAGCACGAGCACAGCACAGCAAAGTGAACCACTGAAATGAAAGTAACAAGGGCAAATATGAGATTTAGTGTGAAAGGTAAAGGCGACGGCGGTGCTGCAGGTAAAACATTACATTTGGGAGAAGTCAGTGTAATTGCTTTTAAGGCTGTTGTCACAAAAAATAAAACTAATGAGAGCTTCATGGTCTATAGACTCGAAGCTGCAGCGTCAATTATTTATAATGCCGATTTTTCAACATCACTAAGCGTATAATACATTTTCATGCAGAGGCCAAAATGGTTCTCCTCCATTAAAAAAAACGCTAAGCATATTCAGCATGTTAAGTGAACTGCAGACCAACCGGAATCTTGTTTAACTCAATGAACTCATTGAAACGCTCGTTATAATTCACAAAGCAAGGGAAATGTTCACAGATGCAATCCTGCATACAAAATCAGGACACAAGGGGAAAGTAATTAACTCTGCTCTTCAAACGTATTGTTCAACATGACTATTTTTGTGAATCGGGACAGTTTAGACTATCTAACTTCTTTCTGTGGTCTTTCATCTGCTTGCATTATTTGATGAGTACTTATGGTGGACAAAGGCTTTAACACAGGGGTGTCCAAAGTGCAGCCCGGGGGCCTTTTTTTTTTTTTAATTAGCCAAAAATAGCTAAAATTATTTTTATTTAGCTAAAAATACAATTAAAGAAGAAAAAACAAAAAAAACAACGGCAAAAATGGAAAAAAGAAGTAATTTTACAAGAATAATGGTGCAATATTAACATAGTAAAGTCATAATATTAAGAGAAAAAATAGCATAAAATGGAAAAATTAAAGAAAAATAAGTCAAAATGTGACAAACAAACATTTTTACAATTTTTTTTAATAATTAAGTTGGGGAAAAATTATAGTATTACATTAATAAAGTCAACATATGTGAATAAAGTCATACTATTAAGAAGAAAACATGGGCAAGATGTTGAAATCCATCCATCCATTTTCTATACCGCTTCTTCCTCATTAGGGTCGCGGGGGCATGCTGGAGCCTATCCCAGCTGACTTCGGGCGACAGGCGGGGTACACCCTGGACTGGTCGCCAGCCAATCGCAGGGCACATATAGACAAACAAACATTCACACTCACATTCATACCTATGGACAATTTAGAGTCGCCAATTAACCTAACATGCATGTTTTTGGAATGTGGGAGGAAGCCGGAGTACCCGGAGAAAACCCACGCGCACACGGGGAGAACATGCAAACTCCACACAGAAATGCCCAGGGGAGAATCGAACCCAGGTCTTCCCGATCTCCAGGCTGTTACTGTGTTGGCCAACGTGCTAACCACTAGACCACCGTGCGGCCCAGATGTTGAAATATTTGTAGAATAAAAAAAATAATAATAAAAGTGCGTGCTAATACGCTTTGTCACCCATAACACAAACTAGAGATGCAGACTGCTTTTTCTTTAAATATAAAAAAGCATGTCAGCACATTTACATGAGTTGGTTTAAAAAATGTAAAAGTGCCGTATCTTGTGATTTTCTCTTAGCGGCCCTTGGTGGAAAAAGTTTGGCCACCCCTGCTTTAACATTTCAGCAAACAAATGAACATTTGACGAAACAAATCACAATCACACAAATCCGATGGAAAAGTTTGCCAATAAAAACGGAATCTACTCTTTAACGCGGAATCCCGCAGAAATGGACGTAATGCGAATGAAATACTGTCATCGTGAGGAGAGGGAGCGTTTGTGTGGGGAAATATTTCCCCAGCGGACCGCTCATTTATAGCGCCATGTCCTCACAAACACAAGCAATCGACTGCATAAGTTGTGTTTTAGCGTTTGTTAATGCAACCGACGCCTGCTGACTTTGTGCAAAGTGTGTGTGAAATAAAGACGAGGGCACCCTGCTCAACTCACGGAGCAAAAGTCAAAAGACACCCAACACACACAACACATTCCTGGCCTTCACAGGAAGAGTGGCATGCATCCTGTCTAAATGTGCTAACAAAATAAGGGTGTCATAAAAAAAAACACATTCATAAAGCGATTGCGATTGCATCGGCGGCTACGTCTTCCTTAAAGGGGTAGTTGGGATTTTTTGACATGAAGTTGTAGGACGTCCCCATCAGCAGTGTAGTGCACCAATGGCGACTTACCCCCCCACTTGGTCCCGTGAGCCGAGCTCTGGTCGGATTTCGGTAGTAGTTCGGTTAGTTGATGGGGCCACTTAAGTAACTTCCTGAGCAGTGAGACTCACTGCATACACTAGACTACGTCCTCCTCCCTTACTCATCCAATCAGCAGTCACAACGCAGTCTAGATGCATTCATGGGCTTGCGGTGAGTCGGATATTTCATATTCTTTTCAAAAATGCACATCTCCCCTACTTCAAAGAAGTAATAAAAGAAGAGCCACGGGTTGCCGACCCCTGGTCTAGTGGTGATTGACAAGAGCACTGTGGATGTAATGTTATCATTACTTTGTGTCAGAAGTTGACTGACTTGACTTAATTTGACGATGACTTACTTCTCTGCGAAGGTAAATCAGAGAGGCAGCCTATACATTTAACAGTACGCTTATTATTGTGGTAAAACTGCACTGCATCATAATGAGAGTAGCTCCAAATCATTTGGTTACCTTTAAAAGGTCAAATAATCTGTTGAGCTTTTTGTGTATGCATATACAGTAATTAGGGATTACTTTTTTTCCCCAGCGACGATGTGATTCCCTGTCTACCCATTGATATCGTGGCGGCAGAGCTGGAGCTAAGATGAAAGTCAAGCGGAAGTGGAGATCCAAGCCTTCGGTACCTTCTATTATCATGGGAAACGTGAATTCACGACCAAGCAAAATCAACGAGCTGGCAAGAATGTCAAGACCTTCAGGAAGTGGAGCTTATTTGTGCTTCACTGAATGGCTAACAGCTAGCATCCCAGATGCTAACGTGGGGAGCTAGCCGACTTCAGGGCAGTCAGAGCGGACAGGAACACAGGAGCCTGTGGAAAGCGCAAAACAAAGTGTGGTGTCATCCTGGCCAAATGAACATGAAAATGTACATCTACACAGCATTTTTTAAATCTGTTTTCATTATTGGAAAAATAAAAGATAACAGTATCTTTTTATGACAATATCGGGCCGATAATATTGGTGGACCGATATTATAGGACATCCCTAACAGTAATCCCTCGTTTATTGCGGTTCATTGGTTCCAGACCCAGCTGCGATAAGCGAATTTCCGTCGGATTCCTTATTTATAAATCGAATATCACTGTAGTTAGAGCATGGAAAACCTGTTTACCACCTCTAAATAGGTTTTCAACATTATTAGAGCCCTCTAGACATGAACTAACACCCCATAAGTCACCTATACACTCATATTACTTAAAATAGTAGACAAAATAATAATAAAAAGGCAATTTAAGAAATAAATAGGACTTGTGCTTGTGTGTGTCGCTATAAATGTGTTCCCTAGAGGAGCTGCGTGGCTGATGGACAAGGAGTAACGTCAAAGGTTCAGAGTTTGGTTTTAGCTTGGCGTGGGTTACTGCAGCAACAACAGGCCGTGTTTTTATTAGGGATTCGGATTAGACATTATTGTGCCTGTTGTGAGATCATTTAAACCTGCAATAAAAGCCTGTTGTTCTGGCGATGAAATCTGGCGTTTGTGTGTCTCACCAAACATTACAGTAACATTACTGACACCTAGTGACCAGTCTAGAATACTACATAGCCTCAACATCTTTGAATGAGTCTTGTAAATGCCTTGCATTTGTATTTTAGTTCATTTAGGCATTTTTATGCTTGAAAATGCTTAACCTAGGCAAAAAACACATGACATTTGCAAGTTTTGACTAATAATAAGCCATATTCAACCACGAAACAGCATGATTTATTTATAGATATAGTTTTGGACCGTGATAGAGCAAAACTGCAAAATTCAAACCACAAAGTCGCGAGGGACGACAGTACAATCCCAGGGCATCAGACCTGAGGGAAATCCATTTTTAAAGACTCAAGACATAATAATATTTTACAGTATCCTTGAGCAAGTGTTTTTTTCGGCCAAGTGATTAAAGGCACCATTATTTATAAGAATTTTCAAGCATAAAAACGACTAAATGAACTAAAATACAAATATAAGGCATTCAGAAGACGCATTCAAAGACGCTGTGAGTGATATGTAGTATTCTACACTGGTCACTAGGCATCAGTAATGCTACTGTAATATTCAGTGAGACACACATACACCGGATGTCATCGCCGGCAGGCTTTTATTGCAGTTTTGAATTATCTCACAACAGGCAAAATAATCCCTAATAAAAACAAGGGCAACTGTTGCTGTAGTAACCCACGCCAAGCTAAAACGCAACTCTGAACCCCGGACATCATTTCCTGTCTGCCCGCCACTCAGCTCCCCTGAGGAACACATTTATAGTCTTATTTACGAGTCTTATTTATGTCTTAAATGGCTTATTTACTCTTATTATGTCTATAGTGTAAAGGTGACTATAGGGGTGTTATTTCATATTTAAAGCAAAAAATATTCCATTTATGAATAAGCAATCCTACTTGGGGGAAATTTACTTATGACTGTTCGGTCTGGAACCAATTAACTGTGATAAACGAGGGATTACTGTATATATTTAAATACAAAGCTTTGTGTTATTATTAGTTGTTACCATCAACATTTCCGTCGTTTCTCCTTCCATTATGGCTTTTTGCTCTATTTTCCCTATTTTGCTGGGCTTTTTTTTGTTTGTTTAATGTGCCGCAGATCGCAAATGGCCCCCAAGCCACACTGTGGAAACTGCCAATGTATTGTATGTTTTAACATACATTATAAGTTTAAAAAACAACAACTTTAAATTCCAAATAAAAAGTGACTTACAAACAGGTGTCAGTGTGCCGTGATGTTAAACCTGTCATGTAAAATGTTCGAGATGTTGCTCTTGTATTGGATCCACTGACCTCATTTTGTGTCCAATGAGTAGAATTGTTGCAACATCCTCACTATGTGTTACGGTGATGACGTCAGGAGCAAAGCTGCAGTGGCTGCGAGAGCGACGCAACCTGCGCCGACGCGCATCTTTCCAAACTTAAGGCAACCAAGAGGAGGACGCACGGCTGGGAGTTTGTTATTTTTACCATAAAAAAAGACAAGATGACTAATAAGTCTTTCTTAAACTCAAATCCAAGTGGCTCCGGGACGGCGGACGAGGAACTCGTCATCACCTCCACTTTCGGGACTCTCCTTTCCGTCGTGTACGTCATCGGGGTGTCAGGGAATGTGTACACTCTGGTGGTGATGCGTCACTCCATCCGCTTCGCCACGTCCATGTACATCTCCATCATCAACCTGGCTCTGGCGGACCTTCTCTACCTCTCCACCATCCCCTTCGTAGTGTCCACCTACTTCCTCAAGGACTGGTACTTCGGCGACGTGGGCTGTCGGGTACTTCTCAGCCTGGACCTTCTCACCATGCACGCCAGCATCTTCACCCTCACCGTCATGTGCTCGGAGCGCTACCTGGCCGTCACCAAGCCGCTGGACACGGCGCGGCGTTCCAAGAGTTACCGTAAAGCTCTAGCGTGGGGCGTGTGGCTCCTCTCCTTGCTCCTCACTGTGCCCATGATGGTGATGGTGGCCCAGACGACCACTAAATCCCCGGACGGGAGTGTGAAAAGGATGTGCGCACCCACATGGGCGCCCGTGGCTTATAAAGTCTACGTGACGGTCCTGTTCGGCACCAGCATCATGGCGCCAGGTCTCATTATCGGGTACCTGTACGTCAAGTTGGCGCGCACCTACTTGGAGTCCCAGCGCAACTCTGTCGTCAGCAAAGGCGGGAAGCGCTCGCCGAAACAAAAAGTTCTCATCATGATCTTCACCATTGTGCTCGTGTTCTGGGCGTGCTTCCTGCCCTTTTGGGTCTGGCAGCTGCTGCCGTTGTACCACAGTCAGCCGTTAAGCTTGGCCTCGCAGACGCACACCTGTATCAACTACCTGGTGGCGAGCCTCACCTACAGCAACAGCTGTATTAACCCCTTCCTCTACACGCTCCTCACCAAGAACTACAGGGAGTATCTGAAGAACCGACACAGGAGCTTCTACCGCTACACGTCGTCGTTCAAGCAGCGGCCGCCCAGCCTGTCCTCCTGGGGGAAGTCTGCTTCATCCAGCAACCAGTTAGAGTTCAACTCGGAGACGCTCGTCATGGGAACCTTCAAGTGACTTTTGAAAATGAAGCGGAGGCGTTTTACGTCACAGGTAGGTGGTAATTGGGCTTTACGCATCGAGCCAGTGTCACGCTCGTGCGTAAAGCCATTACGCACGACAGACCCACAAAGTGTGTTCAAACTAGTGATGAGAAGTTCGGCTCTTTTCTGAGAGCCGTCTTTTTTGCGACTTTTTTGGCTCCCAAACAGCTCTTAAAAGGTGCAGGCTGCCTTTTTTCGGCACTGCGTGGAAGGGCTGTAACTTTTGAGCATGATCAACCCCCCCAACACACACATTTGTGTACAGTGAACACTGAATGTATAGCCATAACCACATCATAACCACACAATGACAAAGTGTCGATCGCTTCTCTGAGACTGCTTTTATGTATGTACGGAACCAACCAAGACGAGTGCCATC
Organism: Dunckerocampus dactyliophorus; assembly: GCF_027744805.1. Taxonomy (NCBI): domain Eukaryota; kingdom Metazoa; phylum Chordata; class Actinopteri; order Syngnathiformes; family Syngnathidae; genus Dunckerocampus; species Dunckerocampus dactyliophorus. The sequence goes on from NC_072820.1 coordinate 42,562,765, forward strand.
ATCGTTATGCTATTTTGTGGACATTTGTCATTATATAAAGACAAAGTCTGCATTGAACAGTTCTAATAAAAAAAAAACTACTAAGAGTAGAAGTAATATTAGTATATAGTAGTAAAATAGAAGTATTCTAAACATAATGTAATGTAATATAATATAATATCATAAGGCTGGACACTATATGTTTATGTTCATTAAACAACCACATACAAATAGTGTTTTGAGGACAAGACATAATTGGTATCATGACAATAAGACAGCAAAATTGTTCAGTGACACTTGAAAAAGTTAGTACGTACCCCTTGAACGAACGTGATATCCACTTTCTCATGGGACAAAAACAAGCTCCGAATTAACCGCATTGCTTGTTTGGTTTAAAAAAAAAAATGTCACTGTGGTAAAAAGTCACATTTGGAGTCCGAAGACGAGAAGCTGGGTGCTTTGCCTATGACAGCTGGGCAAAGCATGTAAACAATGATGCAAGAAATGTCAAACAGCAATAGATTTTTAGCAGCCGCTTGTGTTTGATGGCTGATGAAATGGATGACGCAAGAAACACTTCTCTGTCCCTTACTAATGAATGTGTACCACGTGGGATGTGTATCGAACCAAACCGGAAAATATGAACGTTGACCTCCAAGGCTGCCCTTTGTCACCGATTCTGTTTTTCATGGACAGAAGTCCTAGCAGCAGGTAAGGTGCCGAGGGAGTCCAGTTCGGGGGCCTTAGGATCTGGTCTCTGCTATTTGCAATGTGGTCCTGATGGTCTCACCGGGCTATGACCTTCAGCGTTTACTGGGGCGGTTTGCCTCCAAATCCGAGGCCTTGGTTCTCAGTCGGAAAAGGGTGGATTGCGCCCTCCGATTTGGAAATGAGGTCCTGCCCCAGGTGGAGGAGTTCACGTTTCTCGGGGTCTTGTTCTCGAGTGAGGGAAGGTTGGAGCGTGAGGTCGACAGGCGGATCGGTGCAGCGTCTGAAGTAATGCGGTCGCTGTGCCGGACCGAGAGCTGAGCCAGAAGGCAAAGCTCTCGGTCCGGTACAGATGTTCCCAGCCTCACCTATGGTCATGAGCCTTGGCATCGCACATCACGAGTGGCATTTATATTCATTTATGATTGCACTACTATGAAAAACACCAGTAAACAGAACAATTACTTTTTAATAGGACTTAAAATTTTCACAGTTTTCAAATGATTTAATCATGGTTAATGACAGCTCCAGATTAACTGAAAATGTAATTCAAGCTAAAAGGTAACACACGTCGGAAAAGCTATTTACCTAACACTGGTTTCTAGGAGCAGAACATTTGAATCTGACTTTAACGGCGTTATTATGAGCAATGAGGGGTTGCATTCAAGACACCACGTAATTTAAGTTGAATTCGCATGTTTTTAGTATATTTTCTGTGATTTCCGAGCATACATAAATGCTGCAAATTGTAGTTCCGCATTAGACGCTGCAAAGTGAGTGTCTTTCTGTTTATTTAGACCACACAAATACGCATCATAAAGACGTTCGTGTTTTGAGTGTCCATGAATGCATCTCGCGGTAGTCGAGTGATAATGAGGAAGTGTCGTTCCTGCAATGTTTGTTTGTGTTTGTTTGGAGTTAGAGAAACATATAGGTGTTGGGACTGCACTGTTGTTGATGTGTTCAGGGCAGAATAAAGTTATAAAAGAGAGGCAGACTCTGTGGGGAGCTACACTGTGCTACCTACCGTCTGTCGTCATGACGGAGAGGCGTGGCTTGCCATGATGTGTATGCATTAATTACACAAAAACATTTAACGTAATTAAATAAGCAAGCTACTGCCGTTAAAGCGCTATTTTGACAGCCCTGATTAATTTGATGAATAATGTTTTTATGTTTTACATACAGTACCTGTATTTCATTGCTTCTCATCCTAAATCTCACGCAGCTCATTCGCAAGGACAACACCGACACCTCATTTCCATGTTTAGCCGCAGGAAGTGTGACACATAAGGTGAACTCTGTGGTTATTTATTATGAAAAGACACATCCACTTGAGGTCTTAATGGTCTTAAGGATGGTGTATGTAATCCAAGCACGCACACCTTCTCTTCCTCTATACACAGTAACATTGCGATGTCCACATAGACGTACACTAGGGGTGTCACAATTAAAACGTGATGAAATGTTTCGTTCAGGAAAAAAACTCTCTGATAATAAATACATTAATTAATCACACGATAAATGGGATACTTTTACTGGGCACATCAAGGTAACGGTTAGGGGTGAAAAAAGTGCTTTGCCACAAATGCCACAGTCCCCATGTGTGAATATTAATAATGAATAAAGTTCCCCAAACTAAGTTAAATGGTACTGCAATGGTGGTTATCAACTTACTTTGTCAAGTCCGGTTCTCGGCTTTGTGCTCAGTGCGCGTCCACATAAAAGGGGGCGTTTGACATCGTATTATTCTACTGTCGTAGACCCAAAACACACAAATGGGCCCCATGGAGAGTATCCGCTTCTCTGAACATCCCGTCCACATTTTCCCTGCGACCTTGCTTGCACTCAGCGTGTTTCTTCGAACCACAAAGAGGTGACTAGAACAGCATGAGAAGGACAAGAATTGATATGAGAGGTTTTCAAGAAACAGTACAAGTATTCAGCATTAGCATTAGCATCGTTAGCTCTAGCTAACAGCAGAAATTCCCATGTACTCAATTGTGCTTGCGAAAAATAAATAAGGGATACTTTACTAGCGGGGCCGGCCGACCCAATTGTCTTCACCCAGTGTGGTGAATTTTTTGAAAAACAAAATTATTTTTAGCTGTCAAAAAATGATGACTACAACCCACACAGAACGATGAACAAGGTAAGGTGAATCTGAAATCTGATTGGTTACACAAACAGCCCCATTGCTAATAGTGTTTAAGTGACATCTGGCCAGCACTCCCAACTTTGAAGGTCCTGCTGGGAAGATTATATTGACATGGCAACACATTGAAGCTGAAATCTGATTGGACAAAATAATCTAACGTTCGTATATACAGTATGTACTGGAAACAGTGCAGCCAAGAGACATGAAATGAACGTAATAAACTGTTAAGAATAAATTAATACAATTTCATGGAACAAAGACTAGAATTTAAGTTGTAAGTGTGGGTCGGTGCTTCTGATAGTGGTTAGGCCAGCAGAGAAGACATTGCTGGCCCTGATTGCTCGCCACTAGTACCCTGTAGGCCAATATACTCTGTATTTATGCCTGCACCGAAACAAAAAAATGATCTGTCATACATGTTGCAACAGTTCATCTTAACCTCTATTGCCTGACTAAACAATAAAACTTTAAAAGAGTTTGTCATTTTCTTTCAGTGCCTTTTTTGCTTGCATATTGATGTGTTAGCCAGCATCCGAGAAAATTAAAGGAGACACACTCGGAACACATCCGGTTCAAAATATTCTTTTTGGAAAATCAACTCATAAGTGATGTGCGAACGTGCCTCCTGTTTTATGGAGGGCTCATATGTCTTTCATGAGAGAAGCTCTTTTAATTTCATCTGCCTTATTAATATATGAATGCCGTGTTATCGCCTCAAAGAGCCATCTGTTCTTAGAATCACAATGGCTGGACACAAAAAACAGACAGTGGTTATTAGGGGTGGCGTTGATAGTGGAATTTGAAAGTTGAAAGCCCATGCGGTTGGCATACAATTCAGAGTTGGCCCCAATTTTGGGTGGGTAAAATACACCGTAAAAGTCAAAAGCCAGAGACATTCAACTTCGGCAAAACTTAAAAAACTTCAGCATACAATATCTTGTGAAAACGACACGGCAACATCAGCTGCGGAAGTCGTTCAAACGAATCGTGTGCAATTATGTGTTAAGAAACATAGCATTCATTCATGCTTATATGGAACGTTAGCTTTCGAAGTGAATGGCTCACTTACCTCTCACGACTTGTCAGTCTTCTGTTGTCGCTTTCAGGCTGGCCCGTTGACACACCCCACGCCACAAGATAATCAGTCAAGATCATCTTTAGTAACATCAGGTAATCGGCACTTGACCACTTTGTTTGGAGGGAGGAAATCAAGATGATTAGTTGTGCACCAGGTGTTAGTATGTGGTGCGCTGACCTTAACTTTTTTCACGGAGGGCCTCCTCGCAGGTGTGGCATATCAAGATGCTGATTAGACAGCATTGGAGTTGCACAGGTCTGCCTTGGGCTGGCCACAATAAAAGGCCACTCAAAATTGTCCAAATATACAATTTTACTGTATTAAGAGTGGTCTGGGGGGGGGATCATAAAACCAGTTAGTAACTGGTAACTAGTAACTCACGCAGTGCAGCACATCTCCTTCAACATAGTTGTTGCTAGTGGCCTGTGGAATGTTGGTCTACTCCTCTTCAGTGGCTGTACAAAGTTGTGTTGACTGTGCATTCAAAATGCCATCAATAAAATGCAGCTGTGTTGGTCGTCCATAACATACACCTCCCCATTGGCCTGTCACGATTACAAATTTTCCTGGTCGATAAATGTGCTTCAAATTATCGTTAATAATCGATACTATCGGCAACATTTTTTTAGACCATTTTTTCATAAATAATTGTCGGGAGAGGTGTAATTCACATTTGAACCACTAGATGGTACTCAGGTATAATGTACCTTGTGTGAGCCACATTAGCTTGACACACAAGTTGCCTGTATCATACTGGCAACTTCTGAGCCCATTTTTTCATTAATTATATGGCATAAAATGCCTGTCACGGTAACAAATTATCATATATATAACATTGATAATTGATGTTATTTACATTTTTGAGACAATTTTTTCATCATTTATATGGCAAGATAATGCAAGCACATCATATCAAATGCAATAAACTTTAATTTCTCAAGAATATTTAACATTACAATCGTCAAGAGGTTTTAAATACATTAAACAAACGAACATGTTTGTGACATGTACTTTCTCCCAGGCAGTTTGTACTGTCAAACATTTGTAACATTTTCCAAAATGTTGGCTTTTCCGTATTGAATGGTTGCATTTCTTTTGCAACGTACAGATGCGACACTGTCTGTGAGCGCACGTCATTTTGCGCTGTTTTGTTTGTATCTGCTTCGCCGACCAATCGCCTCAGTAAGCGTTGGCTGTCGGGACGAAGGCACCTCCAGCGGTAGTTTTTTTCCCAGTTGAGAAAACTGAAAAGGATGGTTGTGTTTCAGGTATGCATACAAGTTGGTCGTCTTCCACTGCTTCCTCGTCACTACTTTCGAACAAATGTTTGTCGGTGCTCATGCGCTCACCTTGTTGATTCTGTTTAAAACCGAAATATTCCCTGGGGCTGTTGCGTTTGCCGTAGAAACTATTGCTTGTGCCTTCATTCATGTTAGCACACGAGGCTACTTTGGTGCTAGCACTCTGAGTCCACTCACTAGTGGACAAGGAGGCTTAATGGCTGACTGGAGGGTTCACTCTCTCCCTTCATTCCACTATAGAACCAACACGCACAGACAGTCGGTTAGGTAGTCAGCTCGAGAGCCCGATGAAGACGAGGAGCAAGCAGATGAGCTTTTCCGAGACAGTTCCTCACAGTTTGTGCAGAAATTATTTTGGTTATGCAAACAGGTTGTTGCAGCAGGTGTCCAGGTGGCTGGGCTCAGAAGATGCTGGGTTGGTGTGGTCACACGTGGTCTGCGGCTGTAAGACCGGTTGGATGTACTGCCAAATATTCTGAAACGCTGTTGGTAGAAAAATTCAAGCGCTGGTGGACATTCCTGCAGTCAACATGGATGTTGCACGCACTCTCAACACTTGTGACATCTTTCTGTGATCAGACTTCACATTAGATCCTTGAGTCCATTCAGCTCATGAAAGACGGGAGCTAAAACTAAAGTGCTCATATTTTTGCTGGGTGTATGCCAGATAGGTTTTAGCATTTTTTATGTAAAAATGTATTCAAGTGGCCGCCCCGCATCCTTCCATTTTTCCGCATGTGACCCTTAGTGGAAAGGGTTTGGACACCATATACTGTGAGGCGTACAAGGAATTGGCCATGTAGCTTTGCAGGTGCCATTTTTGAGAGATACGGGCCACACGATATTTCTCTGTTTTCTGTTATTTTGCCTGTAGAATGTGTCATGGGCCAATAATAAAATAATAAGCTGCAGAGGTCATGTTTTTGGGTGTGATTAGTCGAGAATGACCTCTATTTCTCTAAGTTTCACTCATATATTATAAAAAAGAACCCATTTACAGAGCAGGAAAAATGACAGTGTAAACACCGCAATTTATATACCAGACCGATACCACAATCATGCTCACTGACCACTTGTCCTGGTCGTAACCAAAAGATATTTTTCTTAGCTCATTACCTTGAATGACTTGCCCTCTGCCCCACAGCATCCAACATGTTTGAGTACCACATGAATAGCATCTTAAAAAGATCTTCCCTACGCTTTGGTATACTTTAACATTTGAAGTGTGTTCGAATGTCAAGTGCCTCAAACTCATGAATAAATGCATTGCAGCCAATCCAAGTGATTTGTGTACATCGACAGAGCATAGACGTGAATTAAACAGCCTCCGCCTCCCTGTATTTCCTCTTTCTGTACTTACACGGCATTGTCAAAACACTGCAAACACTTATGTAACCTCCTTATGTAAAAAGACAACTCTGACAATTTTCCACAGGAAATTTTACACACAGTCATAATGTAACAATTCTAAAATGAAGGCACAGCAAAGAAAATAGTTTACTTGATTTCATAATGACCTGGAGTCCATCAATCCCTTGCCTGGTGATTTTTTTTTTTTTGATATAACATCAGCCAAACAGTACACGATTCATAAAAGTTTCTTAAACCTGAGAACGAATAGGATCATTGTGAAGGCCATGGGAACTAGTGGGCTCTTTTCTATGTTCCAACAATATTTCTGCTTTTGTATGAATACAGTAAGCGCTCATTTATCGCGGTTACTTGGTTCCGGACCAGACTGTGAAAAGAGAATTTCCAAAAGGTAGGATTCCTTCTTTATAAATGGAATATTTTCATTGTTAGGACATAGAAAACCTGTTTACCACCTTCGAAATATGTTTTTTTTAACATTATTAGAGCCCTGAAATAACATGAAATAACACCCCCATATCACCTTTACAATTGTACTACCCAGTATAGTAGAAAATAAGACGTTTAATAAATAAGACTCATACTTGTGTGTGTTTCTGTATGTGTCGTTTGTGAGATAATGCAAGAAAAGCTTTTTGATACGGCAATCAAGTCTGGTGCTTGTGTGTCTCACCAATTACAGTAACATTACTGACACCTAGTGGCCACTTTAAAATACCACATATCACAGCATCTTTCAATGGCGTCTTCTGAATGCCTTCCTTATATTTGTACTTTGGCTCATTTATCCATTTTAATGCTTGAAAATGCTTAAACAAATTGTACATACGATTTGCTTAAAAAGTCAAGCCGTGAAAATTGAAGCGCAAAGTGGCGAGGGACGACTGTACACAACAGTGAACAGCAGAGGAAGTGCATGTTCAGATCATACTGTATGTACACACTAAGAAAAACTGTTATGAAGATAAAGCAAAAATAGTGTAACTATTTCATGTATTGATTTGAACCATGACAGCCAAATGCTAATTTTATCTTTGACCCCATCTAGTGTCAAACATGATTCAAAAGCAATAGAAGCTTTACCTTCCCAAGGGAAATAATAGCTCATAAGATGTCTGTGACGTGGCAAACCAACATCAAATCCTTTGGGGGGAAAAATACCAAATACAAAATCTCGCCGAGGGCACCACAACAGCTCTAATTCATACTGTGCATATGAATGAAAGGGTCACATATGGATGAACCCCATTCAAAATCTCAAGGAACACATTGCAGGCCACGCTGTCAGAAATAGCATATTTATTCAAGTACATTGAATATCTTTTCAGTACAGTTTTAAATGAGTACAGGTTTTGATTTGAATTGCGTATACCATATCAAAACTTGAAACTGCGGTTTGTATGCAAGCTGTCGGTAATCACTGGAAAACCATGAAAAACGTAAAAACATCAGTGGCGCCTGTTGTAACATAATAATATTCTAACTGTTTATTGCAGCAACTCATTGCTGAAAAAAAAATTAATAGCCATACATTTTTCAAGAACGCCCTCCCCCCCCGGCGAGGTGCATCTGAATTCAAGTAGGTACCCTAATGAATACATAGAATGATATAATTTTAATAAGGCAGAAAAAACAACACCCATTTCACTTGTCCTGATCAAAATTGTAAAGACCGGCTGAAAAATTGCAGGAATTTACATTTTGCACTGTTGCAAAAACATTTTTGAGTACGCAATGTATTGCAAACAACCGTTTACCGGTAAGTGAAATAGGTTGCTCATCAGCTGATCAAAATTTTAAGACCATAGCTAAAAAAAAAGAAAAAAGAATGCCCCTCAAATTGAAATACAAGTCCCCAACTAACGAACACAATTGGTTCTAATCGTTCTTAAGTCGAAACAAAATTAATATTACCAATGATGTAGGTACTACATGTACGTGTATACATATGCAGTATATGTGTATGTTTGTAAATATGAGTTTGGATGCAGTAGTAATATTAAACGAGGATAATTAATGAAAAAAACAATAATAAAAGTGATATAATAATACGTAATGATAAATGTTATTTACCTTTGAAGAGGAGTGGTCGAGCATACGTCGTTGTGGAGGAGGAGGAGGAAGAGATATTGAAAAAAAAGGACAAATGGTCGTCGTTAGACTCTTCTAAAAGAGGTAGTGTTCTGTGGGTGGTGTAGAATTAAGCAGGCCTATTAACTCTTCATAAACTTTAATCACACGCTCTGTCCGGGTTGTATCATCCAGCTAAAACCTAGCTTTCCTAGCTTTACGGGAAGCTTTCTCTGCCCAGCGTCTGTTTGCCTCATTAGCTCTAAGCTGCCTCTTGGTCCCATTAGCAGTGTCACAGTGCCCTCTACTGGTCAAGCATGTACAGTAGCAGTATACATACTGATTCCTAAGCACTACAAGGCAAAATAAAATAAAATATAAACCAGTCAGCTTGTGTTTGTATCAGCGAGTGTTCGCTAGTCGGGTGTTCGTAAGTTGGGGACCTAGTGTACAATTTTCAGTAGCTGCACCATTCTTGTTATTCACCTCAAAAATTGATGTGGGCATTCTTGATGCCAGTGTTTCCATGAGGCTAGTGGGAATGTTACTCCAGGTGGTGAAGATGGCTTCACGGAGGGCATCCACTGCCTCGAACTGATGACCATTTTGGTAAACTTCCTTTGCCATCCGTCTGCAAATGTTCTCAATTGGATTTAGATCAGGAGATCACGCAGGGTGGTACAAACAGTGACATTATTCTTCTGGAAGAAGTACTCCGAAGTCAGGTAGGCATTGTGAACTGCAACCTTGTCCTGTTGAAAAAGCCAGTCAGTCATGAAGGACGACCCCTGCAACATCTCCACATAGCCAGCTGCCATTTGACGCACCTGCACAACCTGACGCTCCATTGTTCTATTGAAGGAAAAAGCAGCCCAGATCATTGATGGCGCCACCTCCACTGTGCCGTGTGGAAAACATCCCAGGTAGTTTCTCCTTGTCATTGCATTAACGTTGGAAGCCGTCAGGACTGTCAGTTACATTTTTTTGTCATCACGCTTGGTGCTCTTGTAAAAATTCCAAATGGGCAATTTTGTGGCGTTGTGAAGGAGACCTTCATTTATACAGAGGATCATCCCGTGTCTTCACAGACAGCGGATCCTCGGGTGACATTTTTTGGATCTACCACTTGTTCCATAACCCTCAGGATCTTTGAATACGTTTCAAATGTCTGTCTTACTGTGTCCGACCTCAGCAGCAATGGCGCGCTGCAAGCCTTGCTAATGCAGCTCGACAATCCCACCGTGTTCAAAGAGAGAAAACTTTTTTGCCTTTGCAGAGAGAGACCACAACAGTGTGAATACCTGACAGAAAATGACATTGAATCCACATATATGCCAATATTTAGACTTTTAAAGGCTAAGGTCTTAACCTTTTGATCAGCTGATGAACAGTCTATTTCACTTTAATTCTTGTTTGCAAAAAATTGCTTACTGAATTTTTTTGTTTCACTCCCATTTCTTCTGCTCTACTTAGAACCACCTTCAGCTCCAACAATGCAAAATGTAAATTCTTGCAATTTTTCTTAAAATTTTCATCAAGAGTCTATTAGGGTGGGGACAAGGACCTGTCGGGTTTGTCCATTGATTCATAGCAATATCAGCTGTCACACTGTATTGTACTTTGTGGGGATGTCCGATATTGGCTTTTTTGCCGATAACCGTTATGCCGATATTGTCCAACTCTCAATTTCCGATACCGATAATCAGCCGATGCCGATATGTGTAACATCACATATCTCCTGTTGTGAAATTAACACATACCTGTTGTAAAGCTAATGGCTACAGTATCAGCAGTTAGCTTCTCAACGTGGCAGTAAACAACATTGTTCAACATCCGAGAAATACTTGCTGTGACATTTGTTGTAAAAGTCAACAGTTTACATGTTTCTGATCATCAAAAAGTCCAGGGAAGAAGCTCAAGTGTCATCATTTTCATGTCGGCCTAGCATTGTTAGCTCAGCAGCAACTTTTCATTGGGGTCAAGGTGAGATCATTGTGGCAATAAGTTCCATCCATCCATCTTCTATGCCACTTATCCTCACTAGGGTCGCGGGTATGCTGGAGCCTATCCCAGCTGACGGGAGACGGGGTACACCCTGGACTGATCACCAGTCAATCGCAGGGCCCATATAGGCTAACAACCATTCACACTCACATTCATACCTATGGACAATTTAGAGCCTCCAATTAATCTAACCTACATGTTTTTGGAATGTGGGAGGAAACCGGAGTACCCGGAGAAAACCCACGCACGGGGAGAACATGCAAACTCCACACAGAGATTCCCAACGGAAATTCGAACCCAGATCTTCCCGATCTTCTGAGTGTGTGGCAAACATGCTAACAACTAGGTCACCTAGGCCAAATTAACAAATTTCGCACCATCAGATTTTAATGAAATTTTATCTGCAGATAGATATTAAACTGAATTTATAACCTACATACCTTTTATCTTGTCCTGAAGCTCCGATCCATGAGTTTGAAAGGCTTAAAGTTGGACTTAACTTTCAAAGCACTCGTTTGACTAGAAGGTGGTCCAACACAGAGTATAAAAAAGATACAAATTTGAAGAGGAACAACAAACCTGTATGCAAATTAAAATACACCGATATCTTATGAAAAAGCAGCATCTTTACGGACGTCTCCACAGACTCTCCTAATCGAGCGCGCGCAGTGTCAGATTTTACCGTCGCTTACTTCCGGAAATTGTGACATTCCTACTAGTGAGGATAGGCGGCATAGAAAATAGAAAGTAGATGGATGGAAGAGCGAGCTTGATTGCTACTTACTAGCCACCCACGTTTGTTTACACACTTGAGTGGCGGTTTGACGAGGTCATCATACGTGCGCCAGCCCATAGGCCTACATACAGCATTATGCTTATTATCAGCTTCATGAAAAATCCCGAAACCGATATTACATTGTTATGACAAATATCGGCCCACCGATATCGGACATCCCTAGTAATTTGCACACCCTTGTAACTTTTAATATTGTTATTTTATTATAGTGTATAATGTAATATATATATATATAAAATTGTAATGATAGAAGTTAGAGGTCATTATACTAGATTCTCCAGATGTCTAAACACTTATTCTCTTCTTAAAATATTAAAACCAAAAACCAAACAATCAAAAACATCCAACCCAACTGTTGATTTAGTTGATCGGTAGCTTGATGAAGCCACTTGAATCATCAAGGTCTGATTGTGGAAGAGTGTCTAGATCAGGGGTCACCAACGTGGTGCCCGCGGGCACCAGGTAGCCCCCCACGACCACATGAGGTGCCCGCAAGCCAGCTTTTCATTCAGGTTTTCAGTTAATAATGAAAGAACAGTAGAAAGAAATGCATTCTGAAATACAAAATGTGAGTTGTGGACACCAGGATTTTGTTAATGTTCTGGTAAAACAAGCATATTCGCTTTGTTTGGGTTTAAAATAAGCTCTGAAAATAAACGTTACAAAAATGAGTAGCTCTTGGCCATTTTCATTTTTTAAAAGTAGCTCTCACAAGGAAAACCGTTGGTGCCCCCTGGTCTAGATGCTCCCAACACCTGAACTGAAATAGATAAAAATACTGTACAAGGATTGGTGTAAATATACAAAGATCTCCGTAAAGAAGATGAACGTCTTTTACGGACCTGAATATCAGACGACGCTGAATATATCAAGACCAGTTTGTGGAAAAATATTTTTAAGACAAAAAAAAAAAAAATCATGTTTCATCCATCATATTGTATTAATCATATTTCTGAACTGCCTGGCAGTTGTTTGATGACTCTGCTTCATGGTCACCATTATTTTAAAATTAGGATCATAACTACTCCTCTGTTATTTGCGAAGGCTGTTTTCACACTTGTGGCTTGGTACTCTGGTCTGGAATATATATATTTTTTAAAACTCAGGCCATTCGGTCCAAAGACTGTGCACTAAAAACATATGCGTAAACTAAGGACGATTCGGCAGCTTTTGTGACGAAATGCTGACCCCTGGGTTGGATACGTCTGCTATTTGTATCAGCTTATAGAATATACTTTTAACTCTACATGGAACAAAGATACGGACCAGTGTTACAATTACAACAAAAAGCTTGAAGAAATTACAAATATATACGAAAAATTAGTCGGAAGCGCCGTCTCTGTGCTTGGCTTTCTTCCCCGGTGTGTCTGACAAAGGTCTGTGGACAGGCACAGCAGTGACTGTTGGTTTTCAAGGATAAACCTCTGGAACCTGATTATGATATGGCACATCATTTTCAGACTGTTGAAGGGAAAAAAATACTGTCTTCTTTTCAGGTCAACATGTTTTGGCACAATCAGTGTGAGGCAGCCAACCACAAAACTGCAGCTAAATTATGAACTTCAAAACTAACTTCAATTAACCTTTTTTTCCCTCTCCTCTCTTCACTCTCTGCTTCCTCCATTTTGCAGGGCTTGAGTGAGCCGGACGACCTCCCTCCAACCCCTTCCCCACTAATGGGTGCTTCAAGGCAGAGCTGGGTCGGAGATGGCTTGTGTCGGGTCGCATGTGAAGGACACGGTGATGGCGTATCGGGTCCCCCATGACACCGTCTCCACACGGTGGAGGTTCTCAGAGCCGGAGGAAAAGAAAGACACTCTACCTGGGCAAAGAAAGTTGGAAACACAACTTAAATGTTCTGGGGTTTGACAGTTTGGCAAGTGCAGAAAACTCCAAAAATGAACATGTCTTCTTAGCATTAAAAATTGAATCGCGGGATACTACTAGTAGTATCCAAAGTCAAATAACACCTACCACCATCTGTAAAGCTTGACTATTACTGCACTGCAGCAAGGGGAGAGCCCACGAGGCACCAGAAAGAGGTATAATTGGAGATGGGAGGAAAATATATAGAATGGAATGAAAATCGTTAGTCCCTTCCTCACCTTGCGTAAGGATACATACAGTATATCTCATCTGCCATTTATATACCTGCAGCTACGGAAGGGAAAACTGATGTCAAATTCAAAATACTGCATACTATAGCAAAGTCACCTTTTGGCTTGTCACTGTACTTTGTGTCATTTTGTTAACCAAACAAAAACATTACTAAACCTTCAGTGTTGTACCGTTTAAACTGACATCCTTCAGTGGCTGACTCACGGTGACATAAGCCAGTGGTTCTCAATTGTTTTCGGTCACGCCAACCCCCAGATTTGAAATACTATTGAGAAACTGATATCTGTTCATTTATCTGTATTGTACAGACTGAACTCGAGACTGAAACCAGAGAAATGCAACAAAAAGGAGCGCAGTGAAGCATACAAGCGTATTCAAGAGTCAAATTGCATGCTGAGTATGACAAATTCATACATGTTGGCAGGTCTGCACTAATATTGAAAGTCCTCCCTGCCTTTCGCCCCCTCAGCGGGACCTGCCCCACTATTTGAGGAGCACTGACGTTAAGTGGTTGTTCACCAAAAAAAGCCATTGCTTGCACGCTTACTTGTTACTTTCAGCAGAGACATAAGGAAAATGGGCACTGATAAAGGATTTTTAAATCTTTTGCTATATTTGCGCAAATGGGTGAATTTTGTTAGCTGTGGAAAGAGGGATGAAAGAACGGCTTAGAGGTCCAGATTCTCCTCACGGCCACGTACCTTGACTGTTGCAAATTGTTTGTATTGATTTTGCCAAACTGCTTTTGCAAAAACACGCAAGCGATAATGATGAAGTTAACAATACTACAACAACTACACAAAAAACAAACATTTTTATTGAAATTACCACTTCGGCTCTCAAATTTCATGCTGACAAAACAACATGGATGTTGACATCGACACTTTTTAGCAATAACACCACGATAGACCAGGACTTTTGATGAGTTGGTCGAAGTTGTTGACGACATGGGTTGCTGACATAAACGCGGTCAACTTAAACAGGTTCCACTGTATAAAGGTTTATGTTTTTTACCATCAACCAGTGCCAAGTGTTTTCATTTTTTTTTAATCCGATTGTGATTCTGAGGTTTTTGATGCTTTGAAAAAATGCTTCAATGTTTTCCCATCTCAACCAAAAAAAGATTTAAAAAATCATAACAAATATAACTACAGTAATCCCTCGTTTATCGTGGTAAATTGGTTCTGACCACGATAAGTGAATTTCCGCGAAGCATGATTCAATATTTTACAGAATAAAGGGAATATTTTTTTTTATTTACAACATAGAAAACCTGTTTAAGACTTTCTAAATACAGTTTTTACCATTATTAGAGACCTCTAGGCAAGAAATAACACCCCTACAGTCACCTGTACACTTATATCACCCAATATAGTAGATATGATTAGCGAAAAAAAGCAATTCCAGACATAAATAAGATTCATGCTGGTGTGTAGATTCAGAGCTCAGTTTTAGCTGCAGTTCGTGTTATGATGATGATGATGATGACAATGACGATAATGATGAGTTATTATTATTATTATTATGTTATTATTGTGCCTGTTGTGAGACAAATAATTATAAAATAGTAAAAGCCTGTCATTGGCAATTGTCTGGTGTGTGTTACTAGTGACACCTAGTGGACAGTCTAGACAGTTCATCAACATCTTGTACTACCTTATAGGAAAACTGCACTTTTTTTGTAAGACAAGACTTGTGCTCCAGTCCTCAGGTAAAAAATGCTGACAGCAAACAAGCATCCTGTTTAGTCTTAGTAACAAAATTGAGAGCCAGTAGTATCCACTCTTCCATTTGTCCCGTTGCAGTGGCTTGAGGCGTTGTGAGTGACGCTGAGACTAGCGGCTAGCGAGGCGTTGTGTTACTCCGCCAGATAAATATTTTTCTGTGTTAGCTGCTCCAATAGCAATATTGCTGTAGCTTGGTTAATATACAAGTCAGTTATGTAAATGGTACACTGTTGGCGTTTTTTGTTGGGGCTTTAGCGTCAAAAGAGGTACCTGCCATGACGTGCATTGTTGGCTGCTTCATACTAACTAATTATCTCTCATTAGAACGCACAGAAAAGGGAAAGAAATATGTGTTCATGTTTCATATAAGGACTGTGAATTATGGAAAAAATTCCCCAAAAAGTGCAGTTTTGTTTTAAACTGTATTTTAGTTCATTTAGAACACTTTTATGCTTGAAAATGCTTAATTTAGGCCAAGAACACGTATCATTTGCTTAAATGTGCAATTTTTGGACTAATAGGCCACAGTCAACCACAAAACAGCGGCCATTTATGAATTCATTTTTAAAAAACACACGATAAAGTGAGGGAGCGATGTTCGAACCGCGAGTTTAAAAATTCCAGGAATGTTGTACGTTGGAAACGTCCCATGGGAATAGTCAAGTGCATTTTATTTCAATAAATTTAAGTTCAGCACTTAGAAGCAGGTATAGAACCACAGCCCCCATAGATGAAAGAAAACCAGCTCAACCCCACATGAGCAAGAACCTGACAATGGAGGCAAGGAAAAACTACCTATGAGGAGGAAACCTAGACCAGTTGTGTAGAGATAGAGTAGGGGTCTCCAACTTTTTTTCTTCTGAGAACGCTATACAAGCATAATGTATTAAGTCATAGGAAATGAGAGAGATGGTGTGGTATGTAGTATTAGTATTAATGGTATACTACTATGATACAATGATATATTTCATAAAGTTAACAAAAACATGTTCAATCCCATGATGCTGTCTTGGTTGCACATCTCGTCAACATTGCGGGGGATTGGCAGAACACAGGACCAGTGCTACACCCTTGCAAGGGTACTAGAGGATGCATGGGAGTTTGCCCTTCCGGTCCACATGTGCTTTGTGCATTTCTCATTTTATATTTCAATTAACTGAAACCCATGGAGCTTAGATTATTCGCAAACTTGGGATAATGTTGATCTAACCAATTAAATCACCACCTCCCATCCCCATTAAAAGCCAGGTGTGTTTTTTGTCCGTATTTCGGATTTTATGGTTTTCTAAACAAAGAAATGTAAGCTTGAAGAGTTGCCCAACTCCTGTTAAGGAGTTGCAGTTTTATGGTTTGCTGCTTCAGTGTCCCACAATATTTTTGCAAGGTTATTTGTCCTGGTCCATTGGTTGTGTTGTGGTCCACTTAGCTGACTTTCATTCATCTAGTGTGGGATCAATTCACACTCAATGTCCCTTTCATAATCACCCTGCAATTGACTGGTAATCAGTCGAGGGTGCAGTCTTGCACTGTCATGACCATGAACAGGATAAGCAGTACACTGACTTTCAACACACATTACAACAGTAACAGAAAGTAAAGGTAAATGCCACAGAGATCTAGATTTATCAGAAAGATGGCTGCTTTATATTGAATTATTTCAATTAACCTGTACTGTGTCTGGCCTTATGAACAGTGCTTTTCACTTGGGCCGGTTCTTTCACAGTGCAGATGTTTTCAATTATAATCTTGTGTGCTGCAGTGTATGATTGTGAACATGCATTTTATGGTCTGAGTAAGAGAACTCACCCATTGAAATACTTTTTTAAAATAACAATTAACCCCAAAAGTTACTGTAAAAGACTTTGCTTTCAATTTCAAAGTTTAACCATTATTATTACAATTACAGTAATGGTGTGCCTCTTTCAGTTTTTGATGATTACCATTATTTCCTGATTGGCAGGGAGAAGCCACATGGGTCTACTGTCTTTCAATAAGGAGTATATTTGGACTGGTCGATAGTAAATTTCAATTTCTTGACATAGTTTCCTCTTCCTCTATTTGTGCATATTTTAATTTTGATAAGTCTGTTTTCATGTAGCAACTGTGATTCATTGGTCGGGCTATAAGGGGCACTGGCTTTTACCTGCTAGTTAGACCCAGCCCAAGAAAGAAGAGTTTCCAATGCCGTTGTTGGTCGCATTGAAGTGTGGAGTGCATGTTGCTGTCAGAAATGCAGTTGTTTTGTAGATGCCAATAAAAGGCTAATTTGTGCAGTCATCAATGTTTGCCATAAATTAATTCATTTGCAGTGAACCGCGCTACGAGTTCCCTCTTACTCATAAACAGATTATAAACGCGCCTGATGTGCCAGAGAATAAGAAGATGTAGCAGAAGGGATCTGTGTCGCCAACTTGCGAGTAACCAGACCACTTTAGATACTCTTTTTTTCATAAAAGCAACTTGCAATAAATCTACACTTTTGTAGACATGAAAGCACGCATCGCTCCTCCACATTTTAAAAGCACTCACCCTCGTTTGGAAAAAACAAGAAAAATAAGCCTCAGATCTGTAGTTACAAATGAACTTATTTGTTTTGCTTTTCACCTTTTGTACTCACTTTTTGCAAATGCTTAATGGAAATTTGACTATTACGTCATTAACCTCGAGAATATTACGAACCAAAAATAGGTCTGTGTAGGCTCTCAGTTGTACAGGAGTTGTCCATCGAGGGAAAGGCTTCTTGAGACGTCATCTGTACTTCTGTGAAGAAAGTGTCGAACGTTTCGCTCCTCATCCGAAGAGCTTCGTCAGCGAACTAACAAGTGCTAGTAGCCTAGGCCTTAAATACAGTAAGAGTGGGCGGAATTGGTGTGCCAACCCACTCCTCCTATGGTTCCTTACACTAAGACTGGGCGGAGTAATCCTGCCATTAGCACCGCTGTACAAAGGGAAGTGTAGCTCCCTGGAGTTGGGTATGAACGACTTTGATACTGGCTAGTTAGCGTCTATTGTTCTGGCTTGGCCCTGGCTCTACCTCATTTGCAAGACTAAGATCTGTGGGTTTTGGTCTCAGTAACCTGCTGAACACAGGGTCCAAATTAAACCTCAAACCACCATTCCGATTCAATGTTGGGTTCTGTTGTTTGACAAAAATAGCTTCCTTTACTCCTCTTTCAAACCATCTGTTTTCTTTGGCCAAAATCTTTACCTCGCTGTCCTCAAAAGAGTGATTGGTTGCTTTAAGGTGTAGATGTACTGCTGATTGAGGACCACTAGAATTGTCCCTGCGGTGTTGATAAAGCCTTTTTTGGAGCATTTGCTTAGTTTCCCCAATGTAGTGCTCTTTGCATTCCTCATCTTTACAGTGGATGGAATAGACCACATTGCTCTGTTTTTGGTTTGGAGCCTTGTCTTTAGGATGCACTAGTTTTTGTCTCAGGGTATTTACTGGTTTAAAATAGGTGGGAATTTTGTGTTGCCATAAGATCCTCTGGAGTTTTTCGGAGACCCCAGCTACATAAGGGACTACCACTCCTCTCCTTTTTGCTTCTGTGGGTTTTTGAGTTTCTTTCCCTACTCTCTTCTTTTGACATTTGTTAAAAGCCCACCGTGGGTACCCACAGGTAGAGAGCGCTCTCTGGACATGTTGTGTCTCCTTTTTCCTTCCCTCAGCACTAGTTGGTATTTGTTCCGCTCTATGTTGGAGGGTCCTAATAACCTAATAACCTAATAACCTAATAATTTTCATTTGTGATTTACTTATTTATTTTCACGAGACAGTTTTTGTTCTGAACGAGAAACCTCGTACCATTTTGATCTCGCGAGATCGCCTGACACCAGCCTGGAAGTGTGCACACGACCGCACGCCAAGGACAACACACATCCCCAGACCAGTGAAACAACTTTTCGACAGAGGTAGCTATCCCTTTAGTAGAATATACTACTTAAATACTACACTATTGACTGCCAGGCCAGGTTGTTGTTTTTGTTGTTCAGCATTTTCAACACTTTGCAATGCAGTAAGAAAAAAACAACAACAATCACAACAAACAGAGGAATACAGGTTGAGGCTGTCTTTCATAATCTACCATCGATACTCAGTCTTTGTGCCTGGTACATTTCCACTGTTTACTTCTCTGGTCATTGATGTTAATTGGGTTATATTGCCTCTTACTGTTCTGTAATGCTCCTTTGTACTTTCTTCCCCTGGGGTTCAATGTCATTATTAGTGTCTTTCATTTTATCCCGCTCTGCAGGCCCGATTGTCATCTTAGGGTTTTAATTACATCTTTAAATGCATGCTGGTGCATCCTTGAGGTGCGTTTTAGAAGAAAAATGTATCTGGGCTATTGATGCATAATTTAAGAGGTTCTGCTATGTCTGAGGCATTCTGGGTTGCGTTGTCAGTCCTGTCGTATGATTCCAAAAGGGTTCTTTAACTCTGCTGGGAATTTAAAAATCAGTCCGAAGAATTTCTAAAGAGACAGGTGTCATCTTGTTTTTCACCTGAACCAGTCTCTTCTGTCCTACATCTTTTTGCACATTTCAAAGGGTTTCGGATCAGAGGTGACCTACTTCACTCAATTGTTAAGCGATTGTTCGCAATTCATTGATGCAACCTACTACACTATTAACACAGAGCTGTCACGGGAGACGATTCAATGGGCAAGTCAAAATCACTATTTTCTACATCCATCAGCATAACTCACTACTCCATTGTAGGACATAGTCACCAGCCCAGGGTGTCTAACAGCTGCACACTGCCTGGTCACCTGAGTATTTGACTGACAGTGAGGTGTGACAGACATTTTATGAGTGTGACTGTTTTTTTGTGTTCTGATTAAGAGGCAGAAAGGCTTGAGAGGTCAAGGAATGGGACAACGCGAGAAAAAAGTTAGAGCTAGAGCTAGAAGAGCTAGAAGGACAAAGTGAACAAAAGGACATGATGAACAAAGAAAACAGATGATGGTTTGCTGTCACATGGGAGCAAAGCCGCCAGAAATAGGAAACTGCCTCGGGAGACATGCTCCTTGCTAAACAGATTCGGTTACAGACAGTTCAGTTCCAGAAAGTAATATAAGGAGATGTGATGTATTTAGTGATAATGACATTCAACATTAAATTACATAGCTTGAAACCAAATTCTATTCCATCAAGTTGTAATCAGCATAGTTACAAGCAGAAGTGATATTATGAATTTTGAAATAAATGTTAACTAGGAATTATATTTAAATTAAATTGCTGGCTGTGTCGTGCTGTCTGCAAACATTTACAGTAATTGTTACTTCACATTTTTCTATATTGAGAAAATGATTACCATAATTTCCTAACTATAGAGCGCATCGGTCTTTTGAATCTTGAAATAAATGCTTTTTTTCCCCAAAACAGTGCGTGTAACACGGCTAGTTAAACAGTGCAGAACAGTGCATTAATCATGACTGGTTAAACAGTAGCCTACCATAAAAGTAACTCATCCTCCTCCTCTTCACAACTGAACAGCCTCATAATTCCTTTGTCACACACTTTGTCAGTCTCTCTCCCTTTTGTTGTTGCTCTCCGTGTCTTTTATCTTGATGTAAATTAGTCCTGTAGCTTGAGTTGCCCTATTCATCACGCCGTAGTATAGCCTTTCGAAACCCGTTGGTGATTGTGTAGCGTCCGAGGTGTAGGGCGTGTAAAGTAAACTCTTTTGGAGCAGGTGTGCTGGCTCTGTTTATTCAACTCATCATGTGAGCACAGCGTATCACAACAACAGTCACCTTTATAACGTCATCCATGCGCCCTACTTTCCAACCTACGCTACGTCAAACTGTTATAATAGTGACAATTGGTGGTCCGAGCAGTCCAAACAGAAGCTGTCGTAATTCTACACTTGATCCAATTTACATAAGATTAGCCAGATCAAAAAACGATCGCAGATTAAGACTTCAATACGTGATATTCCGGTCCACTTCACTACTTCCTGAAGCTGCACTCTAAGCATCATGGGAACTGTAGTTTCAGCCTGCATCACTGTACAAGCCGCAGGGGTCCAAGTGTGCGAAAAAAGTAGCGATTCATACACCGAATATTACGGTACACTTTCTTCACATTTTCTCTGTAGTAGTTATTAGTTTGGGGAAGTTGAATACAATATTAACTGTTAATATACCTTAAATTGGCCTTTCCCACCTGGGGTCGCATCTGAAAGTGTGTTTCCCAAAATTCAAAAATATAGTGCACTATAATTTGTGAAAATATCTGGCGTCACATTGGACTCTCACAGCGCAAACGGTTTAGCTGACTCACACCAACCTAATATTTCAGGAAGGATGAGAAAGTCAAAAATTCTATTAAAAGACTTGACAAAACAAGTCTTTTCTCTCAATTCACTACACCAGCAGACACATGACACCTAAATCCCTACAATATTAGGACGTAATGCCTCACTCATCAGGTACAATAAGAACAGTTAAGCCTAATCCGCTGCACCTTGAAAGCTTATCAGTCATTACTGTGGATTACCCACTTACAGAAGATTACATTCATGTTGCTACACCATTGTCTGCTAAATTTACCTCAGGTTCCCTAATGTAGTTTAGTCACTTATCATTTTAAGCCTGCCTGGGCTGAAATCCTCCAGCATGCATTACTTTAAGTGTATCTTTACAAAGACAGAGGTGACAGGTGTTAATCCTGATAGTGTATTGATGGTGCATTAAAATACTGAAGAGTAATGACTTTTATGAACAGCTGGTAGTTACCTGCCCGTGGTTCAACCGTCTTGTTTCCATTTTGGTCCATAAAAACAAACCTTCCTCCAGTGAAGTCAGAGCCGTAGTCAGACAGGTACAGAAGGGACGTGTAGTCAAATGAACCATACGTCACCTGACAGAAAGCAAAGGGAACATAGAATTTGATTTTCATCATTTGAAGGTATACATACACTTAATGGTGACTTTCCCTTTTGTTGCAAAAATATAATGAGCATTTAATCTCGCACCTCACAGGTTTAATGCACCACTGGGATCAAATCACCATGTGAACACACAATGTGATTGTGAACACACATTCGCAAAGTTTCCATAGTCGCACACCCCTGCAGACATTTGGCCTGAAGACCTGACTCCTGCACACTTAAAAAAAAATCTTAATTAACTTGAAATATAGAACATAAGTAATTCGGGTAAAAAAATATATATATATATTCAGCATGGTCAGATTTTGATACTTTGACATGAGCACTGACAAATGTTTTTTTTCCAGTCTGATGTTGGGATCCGAATGTTTGAATGAGTTGAATTTGAGCTTCACTTTTTTTTTGTCCACTTAGGATTGCCATGATTCAAATCTGCATATTAATTAATTTTAAAGTTTAACAAACATGATAAACCAGTATCTGAAGTATACAAATGCAATACACTGTACTGTAATTTCCAGTGGATAAGCCGCTACTTTTTTCTCATGCTTTGAGGTTTATACAGTGATTATACAGGCTTATACAGTGATGCAGCTAATATGTGGTCAGGTTCTGGTCTCGCAACATCTCGTGTACTTCCCATGGTGTCGGGAGGTCCATGCAGTAAATGTCTGAAGAAAAGACACTTGCTTCAGGTATTCTGGCATGAGAACATGGCAACACACCGGGGCTGCTCGAAGAGTATGTCCGACTACAGTGCACCTTGCTGGACCACGCCAGGTGGCTCCACCTGCTCTCTATACCCTGCTTCCCCTGACCAGCGTGGTGGCACATCGGCTATTTGGAGTGTGTGTCCGACCACAGTGCACCTTGCTGGGCCAGGTTCCATGTGCCTTTGCAAGCTCATTCAACAAGACATCTGGTCTTTCAAAGCGAAGGATCAAGACAGCAATGACAGCACGACTTTGCTGGTGGGCTACTGTTTATGTTTAATATTTGTGTCTAACATTTCTGTGTACTAAATATCCCGTGTCATCACATGGAAACATGCGGCTTATAGAGCGGTCCAGCTTATCCTTGCACAAATCTGTTTTTCTCTTTAAATTGTGTGGATTCATCTTAAATACCAGTGCGTTTTATAGTCCAGAAACTACAGTACAAACAACTAATTTTGGGGGGAAATACCCACTTTCTCATCTCGTCTCTCATCTAGACACATACACACAGTGACATCTTTCCACCACTGAGCAATGCAGAGATTGGAACCCCAATATAATTGACATTTTCAAGGTTGAACACTCAATGCACAACGTAATCATCAAACGTATTTACTCGTACAATGCACACAGAACAATAAACAATTTCATACTCTGTCTCCTGCGTTTTACCCTGTTCTTTCTGCGCTGTGCAGGCGCTGTGGGGCATTCAAGCACACTTGTAATTGTGAGTGTTAGGCGCTAATTGTTTTTTTATTTGGATTCACTTATCCCCTATGACAATTGGTGTACCCCACTTTGGGAACCTAGGACTTCAGGCAAAGGTAAGGTGGATTTAACACTGATGGCTGCATTCCATTTTGGTATACCAGACCCCACACTTGTGCAGGCTTGCTTAATGAGACAATTACTGACATTGGGGTAAAACACTCAGCATGGTTGTCTTCTCATCTGTGCTTTTCCTGCTATAACAAATAAGACCTACAAAATGCCCCACAAAGAAATTTCCAGTCACTGCACATGCCTAAACTAAACCAAACTAAACTAAACTACAGCCATTTGAAACATTAAGACTTGTGTTTGTGTGTGTTGCTATAAATTCCGGTGCTGGGAGAGCAGAGTGGCGGGCGGACCGGAAATGACGTCACGAGTTCAGAGTTGAGTTTTAGCTTGGCGTGGGTTACAGCAACAACAGTAGCCCATGTTTTTATTATGGACTTTTAGTGGGGATTATTGCACTTGTTGTGAGATAATTCAAACCTGTAATAAAAGCCTGTTGTTCAAGATCAAGTCTTGTGTCTCACCAATCATTACTGACACCTAGTGACACGTGTAGAATACTACACCAACATCTTTGAATGTGTCTTTTGAATACCATATATTTAGGGATGCTCCGACCGATTGGCATTCAGTATCGCCCGATTTCCATAAAAAAATCATGTGATCAGCATATGTCGCTAAATACCATTCAACGTCGATCACAAAAGCTGATCACCTGTGGTTAGTACTATTGAATTTCTCTTGGAGATTAATAAAGTATCTATCTAACTATCTATCTATCTATCTATCTATCCATCGCAGCCCGTAGCGATGTCTGCGATCTTGCTCTAACTACTTAGGTAACATCCTCCTCCCACTTTCCTTCACACTGCACAGGCGGGCCAAAACCAAACCAACACGTCTGCTGTGTGGAACTTACCTAGCTACATGCCATGAAAAATATCTCGTGGGGGGTGGCACATTAAAATCCTTTAATTTAATACGTCATTTGAAGAACAAACACTTGACAAAGTTTTCGAGGCTCACGGCGTGATCGTGAGTCAAACGGCAGCTAATGCAGCCAAAACGCTGGACAACAGTTGCCTGTATGTGTGTGACAATCAGACTGCTAAACTAATAACCCGAAAAATAACCTAATTCATCGGACGAGATGACCAGCCTTTGTCAGCGGTGGAAGACACTGGGTTCACCGACTGCTCTCTCAGTTGGAGCTCACCTACGTGCTAACTGGAAGTCCTGCTAGAGCCCCCCACTCCTCCCTTTTTTATTAACTATCAATTTTTAGTAGTAATCACCTATTTTTTGGGGCCCCATGGCAGTTACGGAATCTTGCAATTATCCAGATTTTTCCCCCTTATACCGACACCTCTGGCCAATAGCACTCATCATAAATAAATTGAAAAACGTATAATTAATCCATGTGATCGGTATCAGCCGATTTAACTCATGTATGATCGGAATCGGCAGCATAAAACCCTGATCGGGTTTATGTATTTTATGTATTTTAGTTCATTTATCCATTTATTTTTATGCTTGAAAATGCTTAATTCAGGCAAAAAAAAAGTAACATTTGCTTAAGTGTGCGTACGTTTTGACTAATAATAGGCCTTATTCAACCACGAAAACCAAAACGATTTATTAATTAATATATTTTTTGTTAGAGCGAGGCCACAAAATTCGAACCATGAAGTGGCGAGGGACAACTGTGGTGTACTTATGACAAAGTTTGTTGTTTGTTTATGTGGCATAAGCTCTCGATGTGACAACTTGCACCTACAGTATGTGAGACTAGTTGCCCCCCTGCACAGTTGGGTACTAATAAAGCACACAGTACATGAGTTAGCTGACAGGAAAGCAATAATCATTTGAGCCTTAAGGGTGAATTCAGGGTGTTTTCAGAATACTGAACTTAGAATTCGTCTTCTTTATTCCCATGACTGCAGCTGTGTCAGAGATGTAAATAGTGTGACATCATTAAGTGCTACAGTAAACAAACAACAATGAGAACTACTGTACATATTAGAACATGTTACCTATTAGCATGTATACTGATGAATGGGTAACATTTTGTAAGGTCTTTGAAATGTTTAAACTCTACAAGTACGCCGCAATCATGTTTTGGTACGTACGTATCTCGATTTTAAAGTCACGGTTCAGTTAATTTTTGATACAGTCTTCTTCTTTTCCTTTCGGCTTTTCTCTTCAGGGGTCGCCACAGCGAATCAATTGCCTCCATCTAACCCCGTCTTCTGCATCCTCTTCTCTCACACCAACTACCTTCATGTCCTCTTTCACTACATCCATAAACCTCCTCTTTGGTCTTTCTTTAGGCCTCCTGCCTGGCAGTTCCAAACTCAGCATCCTTCTACCTATATATTCCCTATCTCTCCTCTGGACATGTCCAAACCATCTCAGTCTGGCCTCTCTGACTTTATCTTCAAAACCTCTAACATGTGCTGTCCCTCTGATGTACTCATTCCTGATTCTGTCCTTCCTGGTCACTCCCAGAGAGAACCTCAGCATCTTCATCTCTGCTACCTCCAGCTCTGTCTCCTGTCTTTTCCTCATTGACACTGTCTCTAGACCAAACAACATCGCTGGTCTCACCACAGTTTTGTACACCTTTCCTTTCATATTAGCTGAAACTCTTCTATCACACATCACACCTGACACTTTTCTCCACCCGTACCATCCTGCCTGTACACGCTTCTTCACCTCTTTTCCACACTCTCCATTGCTCTGGACTGTTGAACCTAAGTACTTAAAATCCTCCACCTTCTTGATCTCTTCTCCCTGTAACCTCACTCTTCCACTTGGGTCCCTCTCATTCACACACATGTACTCTGTCTTACTGCGGCTAACCTTCATTCCTCTCCTTTCCAGGACAAACCTCCACCTCTCTAGCTTCTCCTCCACCTGTTCCCTGCTCTCACTGCAGATCACAATGTCATCTGCAAACATCATACTCCATGGAGATTCCTGTCTAACCTCGTCTGTCAGTCTGTCCATCACCATAGCGAACAAGAAGGGGCTCAGAGCTGATCCCTGATGCAGTCCCACCTCCACCTTGAACTCCACTGTCACACCTACAGCACACCTCACCACTGTCTTACAGTCCTCATACATGTCCTGCACCGCTCTAACATACTTCTCTGCCACTCCAGACTTCCTCATACAATACCACAGTTCCTCTCTGGGCACCCTGTCATAAGCTCTCGCCAGATCTACAAAAACACAATGCAGCTCCGTCTGGCCTTCTCTGTACTTCTCTATTAACATCCTCAAAGCAAATACTGCCTCTGTAGTACTCTTTTTTGGCATGAAACCATACTGCTGCTCACAAATGGTCACTTCTGCCCTTAGTCTAGCTTCAACTACTCTAAGGTAATTTTTGATACAGTAATGGAACAAAATGCAAAATGTATAACTGCTTAGGTTTAACAGTTTTTTAAAAATACTGCTATCAGGTAATTTGCCAGTAAATAAAATTCCACTCAGGCAATTTTGCCCTGTAATTCAGAAGCGAATGCACCTTCTAATGGGATGTCAGCCACTGCAAACATTTCTACCAAATCCTCAACATATTGTAATGCCCACACTTGTGGTTAAGGAAGACTTAGTCGTTGATGCAATTCCAACTGTAATGTAATATATTTCTTATGAGACCCTTATTTTGTTTGCATAGTTAGACAGGATGTGGCTCTCTTATTTTGAAGGCCGGAAGTGTGTTGTGTGTGTTGAGAATGTGTGTTGACAGGCAAGATCAGCTGGGGTTAAGACAACGTTTGCGAGCATCGTAAAACGCTCATTTACATTAACAGGTGGTAGAAGACAACACGGTGGAAACACATCCATACAGCCTGAGTTGCACACACAAAGCCGCAATAGCATGCTCTGCTAAACTAAGCAAACTAAGCTTCCATCCATCAGTACACCTCTGAGCTCCATACCAAAAAACACGAACACTTTCACCGGTGTCGAAGCGAAGCCATGGTCATGAAAGTTGTGTTAGTAAATTTTCCTTTACTCCACTGTGGTTTCCTAATGCCGTGTACAAAACGTACATTGTATCACGTCACAGTCTAATTTGTGATTTGACACCCTAATAGCTGTATGATCGATTGGGAAGAAAATTTGCTATCAAAAATGTCAAGACCATTTACATTTTAATGAGTGCGAGGCTAGCCAATTAGCCCCCAGAATGTCTGCAAAGACAGATGGAGCAAGAAAGGAGCAGGAGCAATTCCACACAAAAAACAATAAGACAGCAAAAAAGCCAAAGGACACCTCAGAAAACATTTTCCCCATACAACACATCACAGCACTCAGTGCTTGTTGGTTGTCTGGCAAGGTTACATCAAACATGATGTTAAAAATCACCATTCACAGTGTTATTTGCTGAGAAAAGGCCTTAATCAGGCAAGCATTGAGCTCATAACATTAAAAGTTTTCACTACAAGAAAATCATTTAAGTCATTTAAGTCTTTATTCAAATCTCAAGATAAAGTTTCAAAATGATCTACATTCTACTATAAAAATTAGCAGCAGCCTTATATTTCAAATAATGAAAAAAAACATCCCTACTGTCCTACATACATTAGGGAATAAGTGTGATTTCAGCGGGAAACTCCAGAGACCCAGGAACCAACGTTATTGCAGGAACTGGGGAAGAAATTAGGTTCTTTGCTATTTTTATGGGGCCCTGGTTGAGGTGTAGCACAGTGGAACCTTGGTTAGAATCATTAATTCATTCCAGAAGGTCAGACGCTAACCAAAACGGATGTTAACCGAATAAAATTTCCCCATAATGTGAATCCAATTAATGAAATAATGTATGAAAGGGATAAATGAACATTTAAGGTTACTTTTACTTTAACACAAGATGTGATTCTTTATGGGACTGAAAACCGGAAGGTAGTGGTGGCTGATCTTGCTGCCGCATCGTGTATTTGAACAGTCTTCAATGAAGGTCAAAGTAACCTTAAATGGTAATTTATCCCTTTCATTCAATATTTACAGGTATATACATTTAGAATTTAGTTTTATTAATGTTAAACTATAGCTCTAAAACTTTAAAAACATTACAGAGTCAACCGCTGATGACATCATAGACAGGCGACGTAACGTCTGGTACTGGCTGCCATTTTGTTTAGCCTGCTAGTAGTATGCTAACAAGGAAGGACGTTTTGTGACAATACATTGAGAACACATGATGCGTGCCATATTGTACGCTAACAGGAGAATGCACTCAAATAGAGGCAAAATTGTGGCATAAATTTTCAACATTAACCAAAAAACGTGCTAACCAGGGTGTATGCTAACCGAGGTTCCATTGTGCTTTCTAAATAACTGGGAACCTTTGGCCGGGGTTTGCAGTACTGAACATATCTGACTGGATGAGCATTTTCTTTCGCCGGTCATGACTGAAAAAGTGCTACGAAACATTTACTTCAAGATATTCGCAAGGTTTATCGAGAGCTGGATGACAGATAAATCCCTTGTTACTGTGACTTCTTAAATGCTGCAACATTAAAGGGTCACTGATATGATTCATCAACATTGCTTAAATATGTTATACTGTATGTTTGTAATTATGTTCTACATTGTTCAATTTTTTAAAGCGAACAATAAATTTGCAAAAATTCCATTCATAGTTCAAGGCATCAGCCATGACGAACTAGCTCTGACAGTTCAGCCTCATTTCCGGAACTAGCATCATCTGTAATATCGCTCAGGTAAACAAACAAGGCAGTGTACGACACATAGGATGTTTGCAGTGATTATAGCGAAGATTTGAGCGATGTGTCAATAGTTTGAGGCGGAAGAAACATTTGGAGATGAAATAGAGAATTTGCAGAACATAGATTTAGGCTGTAAGACATGGAGATGAGTGTAAATTACTCTGGAGTTTCTTATCCTTTAATTATTGTTGTAAATCTGTTTCTTAATGAGTGTAAAGGGGTTTTCATAAACTCTTTTATTGTATTGTACGCCGAGGATGAATGTTTGCTGTCGTAGCTGCCGCCCCCCACAGTAAACATATCGCTGTCAAAAGATATTTCTGCAGTCTTGCCGCTATTGTGGAATAGTGCTACATTATGTAAACAACAAGAGTTACTGTCGTGCGAACTTTGACGTAGTGGTTGTTCTTCGTTGTCTTGTTTTTTTTCCTGTGTACCGGCAGAATAGCATCCTTTTTCAAAATGCGTTTATACCGTACTTTCAAGCCACATGCTTCTTGTAAACGTGTTCCTTCAAAGCAGTAGTCAATGAAATGATCACTGCAAAGAACGCAACCCGACGTGGGGGTCCATCTGTCCCTCCTACTCTGCACTTGCTTCGTCTATTGTTGTCTAAAACCGTCCTCTTTTGGAGAAGAAAGTTTACAGTATCACTCGGATAATCTGTGACATCCACAAGCAACGTTTTGGCATGACTGCTATTTTGATAAAAAATATACTGAACCAAGTCAACAATCTACCTCGAGAAGCATTTGTTTACCGTGCTTTAGCTGAGACGTGTCACTCCGATGTCGTCACCCTCGTAAATACGGCTGAGCTGCATGAACTATAAATGTAATTTATGTGAATTTACCATTCGCAAAGTTGATTCATCATGCAAGGGACCCTTTAATGTATGATTGTGCTATGGTTACCCTAGCTGTGTGTTAAGCCATTCGGCTTGCTAGCTAAAATGCAGCAATATTAGCAGTTTGCTAACCACTAATTAGAAATGGGTCTCGTTTTAATTTTTTTCGGACAACGGTGCCGAATCAGTCCTTTTGAAACGGTGCTGGTGCCGAAACGATGAAGTTGAACTATTTAAATTAAAAACCTTCACGAGAGTGAAGCCGCAAAATTCGAACCGCAAAATGGTGAGGAATGACTGTACACAAAATGGTAGGTGATGGACTAAGTTTGTACAGCCCAATCAAGCATGTTACTTCTGCAGCGTCATCAGCCTGATTTATGTAAATGTTCCAGGGATCTCGCGACTGTGAAAACGCAAAAGACAAGTAAGTCACAAGGATTTTTTTAGACCCAGGAAGTACAATTACCAAGAAATAAAAGCTCCTGGACATTTGGTGGAAAAGGGACTTCAGTTACTGGTTGCGGGAAGCAAATGTATGTAATAATTTGAATAAGATGCAGAGGCATAATTGAAAATAGTGGGTTTCAGCTACTCCGACAATCAAATCTCCAAAGTCATCACAACAATTCTGGGAATGAGTAAAACCAACCAGTCTGTGTAGAGTAAATTGGCTTTCATTTTGGTCAGCACCCAAAAGCCATTCATCTATCCATCTACAGCCATCATTTTCTACACCGGTTGTGGTCGCGCATGTGCTGGAGCCTAACCCGGGCAGACTTGTCGCCAGTCAATCGCAGGCCAAACAACCGTCCGCACTCACATTCACACCTATGGACAATTTAGAGTTGGCGTACCAGGAGAAAAAAACACGCTATCACAGGGAGAACATGCTCCAACGCCAAACCCATCAATCCATCAAATACCTTATCTATGTGTGGGTGCCAGTACTCGTCGTGTTGGGTCTTGGCTGTTGAAGAGTTGATCCTGGAGAAGAAGGTGGGCTTGGTGAGGTACATCAGACTTTGGTCCAAACCAAACGTCTCTGAAATAACTCTTTGGATTCGCTTGCGTACATCTCTAAAAGTGAAAAGAACATGGCAGAGGTTAAGGCAGCTTTCCTTGTCAAAGGGTTGTCTCAGCTGCAGTTAAGCAGCTACATTTTCAATATTCAATTTCTTCATTATCATAAAGGTAAATTGGCTTTCACTTTCCACTTTCAAGCTACTAAAAGCTTTTAGACCCGTCTCCCAAACAAGCATATAAATAAAGTATGGGTGTGCATTCTGCTGCAGGGTATAAAGGGCATAAAGAGAAACAGATTACTGAACACTTTTGATTCATTAACTCATTCAATCCCAGCCATTTTCCAAAAGACGACCCCTTCAGTACCGGCCATTTTAGACGAATTTGACTGATCTATCAAGGCACACAGAATAATGTGTTCTATTGCTATGGAAACATGTAACCTACCAAAAGAAAGATGAGACTCCTGTCTTTCATCAGCAAAAATTGTTTCTACCTTTTTCCGTTCTTTAGTCATCAGCAGTAGAAAATAGGTAAGTATCAGGAAAATAGCAGTTCCTGACTAGAAAAGGGAGACAGCTTTTTCTTTTTGTGAAAAGATACATTTCAAGCATAACTTTCACTTTGACACAGATATTTTTTGCTTTTCTGACAGCTCAAATGTCTAAGCCTAAACATAAACCACACAAAAAAGGGTTGTTTTACATCAAAATAAAATGTATTTACAAATATAACACCATGAACTATTTAGAACTTTCACATTTGGAACAGAACGATGTGTGTGCATGTGTGTGCACACGTGTGGATGCGTTAAAATTTCCCTACAATGCGTCGCCTTCTGCACGCTACATTCCTCCACGCTCTCTCAATCTCGTGTGATTTGTCCGTTAAACATGATCCCTGACGAGCTCTTATCTAATGCACTTCTGCCACCTTGTGGCCATTTTTATGGCTTAAAAGAGCTCTGAAGTGTGAACGCATCAATGGGGAGTTGCAACATCACCTCTTTTTGCCTCTTGCGCAAAAAAACGTAAAAGACGTATAAATGCATTGTTGGGATCGGGCGTTCAGGATTCTAAACTTATAAATACTTCTTTGGTATTGATGACTTAATAGCTGTTCAGTTAAACGTCTTTTCTTTGTGTATTTTTAGCAGGAATTGCTGCCAATCAAATGCTTCTTAAGCCTTAGACTCTGTCCACGTTTTTCTGATCAAAAATCTGATCAGTCAATAGTCACATCCACAGGGGAACAGATCACTGGGTGAAAACAATGTTATACGTAAGGTACACCAACATGTGACATTGGACACACCAAGACCATGGTAGAACAAAGAACACACGTGCATGAGTGAGGTCTGTCGTGTTCCATTAAGGTGAAAGACAAACATATCAGGAGAATGTCCACTGAGAGAGTCCAAATATTCTGATGTTGGCTTTTCAGCAGCGTTACACACTCGGTCACTTCTGGTCATGTGACGGCAAAGTAATTGTTCTTAGAAAGTAGTGTTTTGCTAGTCCACACGGCAAAGACAAGAGAGCATTGTTAGATTATACAAATGCCGTTTCAGGACACCCAGCATGCCATACAGATGAAAGGCTGTAACAATAAAACGACCTGAACCTGAAGTGTTCCCGTGTGACCAGGCCCTTAGAAAGTTCAACATCAATTAAAAATCTAATCTAAAATCTAAGGCTCGAATTACATGACAGTTATGTTATTTTGCTCCATAGTCACAGAATTCAAACATGGGTTATGGCTATGTGAAAAGAAAACGAAATCCATCCATCCATTTTCTATACCGCTTCTCCTCTTTAGGGTCGCGGGGGGATGCTGGAGCCTATCCCAGCTGACTTCAGGCGGCAGGTGGGGTACACCCTGGACTGGTCGCCAGCCAATCGCAGTCACCACATGGAATTAAACATCCACTGATGGCTATCAGCCTCCTCTATAATAAATGTACAAATCAGATCTACTCAGTCAATGTGAGCCCGACGTAATCAAAATGCTGGTAAATCAAAGCTACAGAGAAACAATAGTCAGCTAAATATAGTCTAAATATTGTACATTTTTGGTGCACAGACAAAATAAGGAAAAATGTTTTCCAACAGCAGCCTGAGGAGTAATGCTGAGGTAAACAGGTGTGTGGGCGTGAACAGTCAGTCACTGCCAACTGGATGTAATATTTGAATTGTCTATGTAGTATTATTTATTTCCATGTTGTGGTGCCTGAAGAGGAGAGTGAAAAAACAAGGATACTGTATAGGAGATGAGAGAAGGTATTTTTGTGTCTACAAAGAGGACTACGGTCGAAGTGCAGTGCAAATTTGAACGTTACTGTAACCTTGGTAATTATAGTCAAAATAAGCCACACATGAAATACAATGGATCCCCACACAGTCGCAATTTTTGGTTAAAAAAAATATATTTTTTTTATATTTTATTTTTTATATATGTGATTTCACCACAAAATGGTTGCAGTGATGAAATAGCAGAAAAATATAACCTTAAAGTCAGAAATGGGACACAAATTTGAAGAAAATTCAAAGTCCACCAGCGTGGAACGGACTGTGGAACTGTGGAAATAAAAGGAAGGACTGCTTTAAAAGGTAAAGGTTATGTGGTCACCTGTATAGCTGGAAATCCTCTTGTGTGAACACTTCCTGGATCTGATCCCCAAAATACCTGGACCCAGGTTTCCAGATGCATACAAATCCAGGCAGGGATCAGAACAGGAGACACAAAACACAATGGTTGTGTAAAAGAAGGCAGGATCTGTTAGCATAAATTAAAGAATAATCACATGCAAGGTTAATCATGAGGACTGTGCTGTCTAGGTCAAGTAGATAACACTGTTTACAAGAAACTGGTTCCTGTGAGGAACAGGTGAAGGGTGGGGTGATTAAAATCACCCAGATAGTGTTCTCTGAGGATCCTGCCACCTGCCTAGTGGAATGACAGAGAGATGGGAGGAATCTGAGAATGAAATTAATGAGGGTGTTGGTGGACATGAATAGTGGGAAAAAGGAAGGAGAGGAGCAGATGATCCCAATACGAATGAGATTTTGCTGGCAGTGACAAATGGGTCCGAGTATGGGTCACTGGACCTGGAGGTGATAGCTCACAAGAGCCAGCATTTCAGGAAGACTGATGAACAACTATTTCGGATGAACAAACCCCTGCAAATGTTACATATTATGCAAGACATTCCAGCAGTCAAATACAGAAACATATCTCAGAGGACAATATGTAAAGATAGCATATAGTGTCCCACCTGTAAATGTTAACAAATTGTTTCCCCATCGACAATGCTCCTGAGTGCAGGTCCAAGATGGAGGCCTTATAAGGTCAAAACAAACAAGGATTACAACAAATGAATCAGTACATACACAGCATAGTCATAGTTGCAAATCTTTAGTGTTGTTAGTGTCACACAACCTTTTTTTCTCAGCAGTTAGTGTCTTGCTTTCCCTAACACTCAATAAATAAGCCGATCATTGGCTAAGAGGGAGGTTTGCTTGGAATAGACAGCAGGGGTTAGGACATGACACCCTGCAAATATCTGGCTTGTCTTTTTCGATGCCAGAAGAGCACAGCAGAACCCAGCACTGTGCTCGTTCTAAGAGTGAGTGAGTCACTTAAAAAAATGTGGTAAAAAAATTCCACCCATTTTCTATACCGCTTTTCTTCAACAGGGTCACGGGTAAGCTGGAGCCTATCCCATCTGAATGCAGCAAAATGTAAACTGTCAAATTATTTCTTTATTTGATTCACCCTATTACTGTATAAAGATATTATTGATATTGTGAGCCATGTATCGCGTGTCGTATCATGAGGTTCCCCGAGATTCACAGCCCAACTCCCAATACTTGATGCGGCCCAGCCTCACTCAGACTCTACCTCCAGCAGCCCCCAGGAAAATTGTGTTTGAGACCCCCGCTGTAGATTATTTTTAGCATTCTATTAAATATACCAACACTGATTGTTATTCCTCCATAAATTGACTGACTGACAAATATTGCGATATTGCTTTTAATGTATTTGAGAACACTAGTGTATTCAATCATGGCAAATAAAAGAAGGTTCCGGTGGATGATGTCATTTTCGCAAGGATCTGTGCTATGATAGACAGTTATGATGCAAAACTTATGTAGCAAAGATGTGGGCGATCATAGAGCCACAATGGCTCATTAATGCAGTCCCTGCTATCTAGAGAGTTGCCTATTATGCGAATCAGCCAAAGGCAAAGCCACAGAGAGTGCAGGGGAAAAATATTATCAATATCAATATTATCAGGTAAATATGACACACATTTTATACATGTATCTTATCGAAGATTAGACCATGCACAGGAAAATATATTTTTTAAACTCTACATGTCAGCAGGTTTGGGGATAGAGCCAAGAGTAAGAGTTAACCTTTGAAAGAAATTCAAATTATGTGTTCCACAGATCTTGCAGTCCAGAATCTGGCTCATTTTTGCCAGTGTGGTATTTAGTACACCACGGGTGCCAATTATGTCAATCGCGAGCTACCGGTCGATTGTGTGGGTCGTTCACATAAACATCTCTTTGTAGAAGTCAAGCAAGCAACTAATCTTTCCCCCCAGAGACTGCAACCACCACCCTCAGGCCAGACTTGGTGCTATGGTCCCCTTCACTAAAGGTGGTCTACATCATAGAGCTCACGGTCCCATGGGAGGATTCCACCGAAGAGGCCAACGAACGAAAGAAATTGCGCTACACAGATCTGTCAGCAGATGTCACTGCCAACAACAAGGATGGAAGGCCAAGGTCTATCCAGCTGAAGTAGGATGCAGAGGTTTTGTGGCTTCTTCTACCATGAGGCTTATGAAAGACCTTGGCATTCATCAACAGGCGTTAGTGATGACCTGGTGGGCGGGGCAGTTTTTTTTTTTTTTAATCTAAGATCGGGACCTTACTGCCTAGCTCACCTCCCTCCACTTTCCAGGCACTACTTTACTCATGATTGGGCATGGGACACAGGCTCAGGCTTGATCACCATGTAGTTGGCCGCCTTTGATGAGGCTGTCTAGTGTTGAAAGACCGAAACACCCACTGACTCAAAGGTACACTACTCTGATGATGTGTCCCAAAATTTACATCCTTCCCATGGCTGAGATAAAGTTCCCACTGTCAACATCCACGCCTCATGTGGTTACCATCTATTGGCACAAAGGACATTTTCCATCAAGTTCTGTGTATTTATGAAATTTCGTTTTTATATATTGCATAATTTGAAAGCAGCTACATTGTTACATAAAATGTAGTTTAGTCCCTTGTATTAAGTCTAGTAATGTGATGCATGTTTTGATTATTTATTTTGTTTGTGGTCAACATTTTTTCCACTTTGTTAGCTTCAGCATTTGTCTTTCAACTCTTTGCAAATAGTCAGTAGCTGCAAGTATATCGGATATCGCCTTTTTTCAGCCCACCCAGCATCTGCGACAGCCCCAAAAAACGATCAGTTGGGCCCTGGTGCCTACTAACTTGGCACTCGACCGAAGCTACCTTTGACAGACTGGGTAGTCAAAACTCTTCCTGGGCATATAGCCAGAGGTGTGAAAAAGTGTTTGCCCCTTTCCCGATTTATTTATTTGCATGTTTGTCAGGCTTAAATGTTTCAGATCATCAAACAATTTGAAATATTAGTCAATGACAACACAACTGAACACAAAATGCAGTTTTTAAATGATCATCGGGGGTCATCAAGATGTTTTCTGGAAAAATTGAGATGAGCCTTAATGTTCTTTTTGTTCTGCAGTGGTTTTCGTCTTGGAACTCTGCCATGCAGGCCGTTTTTTCCCAGTGTCCTTCTCTTGGTGGAGTCATGAACACTGACCTTAACTGAGGCAAGTGATGCCTGCAGTTCTTTGGATGTTGTGGGGTCTTTTGTGACCTAATGGATGAGTCGTCGCTGCTCTTGGGGTAATTTTGGTTGGCTGGCCAATCCTGGGGAGTTTCGCCACTGTTTCATGTTTTCGCCATGTGTGGATAATGGCTCTCACTGTGGTTTGCTGGAGTCCCAAAGCTTTAGAAAGGGCTCTATAACCTTTTCCAGGCTGATAGATCTCAATTACTTTCATTCTCATTTGTTCCTGAATTTCTTTAGATCTTGGCATGATATCTAGCTTTTGAGGATTTTTTGGTCTACTTCACTTTGTCAGACGGGTCCTATTTAAGTGATTTCTTGATTGAGATCAGGTGTGGCAGTAATCAGGCCTGGGTGTGGTTAGAGAATTTGAACTCGGATATGATAAACCATGATTTTTGTTCTCCCTTAATAATAAAAAGTTTCATTTTAAAAAAACTGCATTTTGTGATCAGTTGTGTCGTCATTGACTAATATTCCAATTTTTTGATGATCTGAAACATTTACATGTGACAAACATGCAAAAAAAAAAAAAAAAAAAATCAGAAAGGGGGCACTTTTCACATCACTGTAGCTATACCCCCAACATTTGAGGCTGGTGAACTGCTATAAAGTCAAGCCATGGAGTCAGGTTCTGTTTTTAGATACACGGTAATAATCCCCCAAAAACGACAGAAAAGGAATTGAAAAGTGCAATGTGTAAAGACCTATCCAAAAAAAGTCATAGAACTGGAGCCAAATCTGGTTCCATTACAATGCTGGGCCTAAAATAACTTAAATAACAACTACATAAATTATAAAAAAGAAATTCACTCCCAATGAGAGACATATTAAAAAAACAGCAGAGAAGTGTGCTTGTTGCTCAATCATTGTTGGTTCCTCAAATTTTAGTTGGCAATTTACTCACTCCTCCCTCGGATCCAGCTAGTTGTAGCCCCCTCTCAGCCAGCCTGTGCAAACAAAATCAAATACAATTTAAAAAAAAAGGTTTTAAAGTGCTTCACTCAACCCACTGAGCTAGAAAGCAGTGAAACTAAAAATATGGAGATGACACACTATTTGACAGTATTCACCTCTTGAGGACCTGAGCTTCCTCCACTGTCACCACACCGTCTGCGACAGCACGCCCACACTTCTGAGGGGTGCATCCTAATGAGGGAGACAAATACAGACAGGAGTTGCAAAATTATTGAATTTTATGTACCGTACATGCAATTTCCACAGGAGTTGGTGGGCAGAAAGAAGTGTTTTCAAAAGTGAAAGGAGTTTACAGTATAGAAGTTCTTCTAAATAGTCACAAAACCAATCATTATCATCATTATTAACTATCATCATCATGTATATTGGGATCAACTGCTGGAGAGATTGCAGTGCGCTACCTTAGCTTTGTTTATCTGAGCTTACCTGTGGCAAACCGCAAACCTGTCATATTTTGTATGTGTGGGTTCAATCAGATGGCAAAGCTTATTCCACAGTGCCAGCTTTTTATTCACAACCTCAAGTAACTGCGACTTTCCGGTCCGCTTGACAACACTCGGGCAACCTTAAAACACAAAGTCCTGTAGCCGGTAAGGTTATACCTTCAAAATAAAAGCATGCCAGTAAAAGAACACGCTTTCACCAGTGTTTTAAAAAACATGACATGATGTCGTACATTTCTTATGACACAAACCAAAAAGCTTAGTTTTACCTGTACACAAACAAACACTGAGTTTTGCTTCATGGCCAATTATACAAATTATATGATGACATCATTTTGACTCCGCCCTCCCGGAGCCCACCACCAGAGTTAAACAGCAGACCTGTGGGGAAACACTCGGAAACAGTACGTTTCCTTCACTAAATTAGCCAGACTATGGTTTCTCCAGTTATCACTTCAGCGTGACATTGCTGTTTATATGCACTGCGATCAATGGCCATGCGCTATGTGCCTCACAAACCGCTGGATGCTCGCTTATGGTAAAAGTTTGGCGTTACGTCACACATAAACAAAGCATCTTGGCCAGTGTAGCCAGATTCACCGATCAGTGGGCTTGTTTTTTGTAAGGATGCTTGCCAATTTTTTGGGCTTATTTTCAGAGAGCTAGTCACTTGTTTCTCTTGCGAGACCTGGCAACTGTGTCTCTGCTGTAAATGTGCATGAGAAAATGCATGAGAAGGAATTATACGAGCTACATCGTGCTGTGCTATCAATTATGTATCATACGCAAAACAATTACCTGCAAGACACAACTGTTGCCGTCTATTCAATTTATGACAAGCATTTTGACCTGGATGGCTAGCAATTTGCGCAAAAGCAATACAGGTCACCGCAATGTGATGGCTACTTTTTACATCACAAAGTACAACCATTTAGCTTCCTCCATTTTAATACCCACTAACGATAAACACAGTTGTGTCATGAGCTACCCTGCAACAATTTATTTAGATCGTAGCTAAAGTTACATCACCAAATATTGACACTTACTGTATTAGCATGAACTGTTTACAAGCAACAACCACGGAACACTGACACATATTAGCTTGAACCGAGACTAGCAATGAGTATACAGTCAACATTTTGTAATTTCTACACCATCATGACACACTTGGCCACGATTAATTCCGGGTTACATCCCGCCGTGAAACCTGGAGTGTACGCAGAATGCCAGCTACAGTAAAACAACAGGGCAGCAATGGGCAATATAAAGTGATGCCACACATTTACCACAGGTTTACCTCTGGCCCTATGATTTCCACGTTTCCGGAATCACAGAATTGGCCAATAAAAATGTAATCGACTGTTAAACGTGGAATTTGACATAATGTGAATAATGGCGTAATGCTGTCATCCTGAGAAGGAACGTCTGTGTGGGGAAGTATTTCCCAGGCGGACCACTCAATTGTGGCGGAATCTCATCACAAACACTAGCCCACTTCCTCCCGAAGTAAACATTTCGAGATGGCGAAGTGAAACATCGGCAAAAGTTGCCAAAAAAACTTTGAAACTCCTCTCTTACGGATCATGGATGGAAGCTAGCGGGGTTAGCTTAGTTTAGACTCAGGCTGTAAAAGTGTGTTTTACAGTTTGTGTTTTACTGCTTGTTAAGGCAAACAAGTGTTTTACGATGCCCGCTGACGTCGTGCAAGTTCTGAGCGAAATAAGGATGAGAGGCACGTTTATTCTTGCTC
Organism: Dunckerocampus dactyliophorus; assembly: GCF_027744805.1. Classification (NCBI taxonomy): domain Eukaryota; kingdom Metazoa; phylum Chordata; class Actinopteri; order Syngnathiformes; family Syngnathidae; genus Dunckerocampus; species Dunckerocampus dactyliophorus. Next base: position 42,603,146 of record NC_072820.1, read on the forward strand.
CCAGCTCATCTTAACCATCAACAGATATTCTCAACACATACAGCACAACACACTTCGGGCCTTCAAAATAAGACATTTTAAAATTAGAGCAGTTTGTTGAAGATCCCATTAGAAAAGTCATTTGAAATACTATTGAGAAACTGATAATATCTATTAATTTTTAACAGTGCTGTACAGACTGGACTCAAAAGGAAATGCAAAAAATGGAGAGCAGTGAAGCACACAAGCATATTCAAGAGTCATATTGCAAGCTGAGTACAATTCATACATGTTGGCAGGGCTGCACTGATATTGAAAGTCCTGCCTGCCTCTCACAACCCCCCTGACTGTGGGGGGGGCCCGCCCTACTATTTCAGAAGCACTGGTTTAAGTGGATGTAGCCTCAGGTGAGTAATTGAGGCATGGTGTCAATTAGAGTCGAGGGCACTACTTGTTAGCACACCAGTCTCTTTCTCCTACCATCTCGGTAAGAAACGCCCTCACTAACCAGCCACAAACTGTCAAACTTTTTCACGTCTGCTCCGCCCTTAACTCGCACGCTCCTTGTCAGACAAGTGTGCAAAGTCTGTTACTCCTTTCATGACTGCCTTAGCACATCACACCAAGGGCATCATTAATTTTATGGATGACTGAGGTACTTCTCTCATTACAAACCTGTTCAGTTGGCTGACACGTTTGAAGTACATAGCTTATATTGGAGGAAAAATAGTGATTAATAGAGTTATTACACCGTTGGTGAACATGAGGGAGAGAGGAGGAGAGGCTCGGTTTAACAGCATGTGGGAGGATGGCATGGCAGTTATTCAAGGTGGAGTTGGAATGAGGTGAGGCCAAGGAGAGAGAATGTCTCTATGCCAGAGCCAGTGCCACACAACAGTGGGTGTAAAGGTGAAACACCTCATACAACAGAGTGGAAGAAAAACAGCTGTTGGCTGAACAGAATCACAAAACGGTATTGTCACAACAAGCATCATCAGTGCTGCAGGAAGGGTACCGGTTATTAAACTTAATAACCTTGTTACTAACCTGACCACCAATTTCAATTTATTTACACAAGCCTTTCCCTAAGTTCAGGACATCACCCAAAATTGTCTGATTTTATTGCATCGCCAATTGTTCAATAATTTTCAGACTGCTCTAACCCACAAAGGAACCCACTGAAGTCGGTCCCGTTTATTCCGACCAACTCATCAAGTCCTGGCCCAATGTGTTCTTCTTTTCGATAAAAAAGTGCCATCTTAAGTCAACATCAAATCTGAGACCCAAAGGTGTCATTTCTATGAAAAATCGTTCCGTTTATGTCGACATGAACTTTCCCGTTAGCGTTAAGCATGACAGACTGTGTTCGACTTCTAAAGATCGGACTACCATACGTAGATGATGCAATTGCAAACAAGTTCCCTTTTGCATGTGTAGTGTTTACACCAACAAGGAGAAAAACTGGACACAGAAGTCACTATTTTTTAAAGCACAGTGGAACCTCAGGTAGCGTCCACCCCGGGTTGGCTTGTTTTTCGGTTAACGTCAAATATTTGTGGAAGTGCGGCCTAGGGTGTCCTGGTGCCAAGTGCACATGTGGACACCCTTATGCTTGAACATAGTGTTTGTTATCGACAATCTGTGATGAGCACAGAAGTCCAATAACAAAGCACAACTTGGGTTCAGATCAGGGGGCCCGTTCCTCCCAATCACGCCTCTCCAGGTCTCACTGTCGCTGCCAACGTGAGCGTTGATGTCCCCCGGCAGAACAAGGGAATCCCCTGAAGGAGCACTCTCCAGTAGTTACTCTAGAGACTCCAAAAAGGGTGGGTATTCTGACCTGCTGTTTGGCACATAAGCACAAACAACAGTCAGGACCCGTCCCCCCCACTCGAAGGCGGAGGGAAACTACCCTCTCGTTCACCGGGTTAAACTCCAACATACAGGCCACAAGCCGGGGCGCAACAAGAATTGTCACCCCTGCCCGTCGCCTCTCACTGCTGGCAACGGCAGAGTGGAACAAAGTCCCACCCCTCTCAAGAGGACTGGTTCCAGAGCCTTTGCTGTGCATTGAGGTGAGTCCACTATATCTAGCCGTAACTTCTCAACCTCATGCACCAGCTCAGGCTCTTTCCCTACCAGAGAGGTGACATTCCATGTCCTAACAGCTAGTTTATGTAGCTGAGGATCGGACCACCAAAGTCCCCACCTTCATCTGCCACCCAGCTCACTCTGCACCCGACCCCTTTGGCCCCTCCCAAGAGTGGTGAGCTCATTGGAAGTGGGGACCCATGTTGTCTCTTCGGGCTGTGCCCAGCCAAGCCCCATGGGCGTAGGCCCGGCCACCAGACGCTCACCATCGTGCCCCTCCTCCAGGCCTGGCTCCAGAGGGGGGCCCCGGTGACCCGCGTCCAGGCAAGGGAAAGCGTGCTCCAATGTTTTTTATCATCATAAAGGTCTATTGAGCCACTCTTTGTCTGGTACCTCACATAGTACCTGTTTGTCATGGGTGACCCTACCAGGGGCATAAATGCTCCCGACAACTTAGCTCCTAGGATCATCAGGGCACACAAACTCCTCCACCGCGATAAGGGGGGAGCTCAGGGAGGAGTTAACCATATTCAAAGTCTACAAATTAATGTTTGTAACAAAAGCTTATTATTAAAAAAAGAAATAAATCGGGATCGGATCGGCAAGACTATAAAAAATCGGATCAGATCGGAAGCCAAAAAAAGTGGATCATGACATCCCTAGATAATGTATATGATAATGGATATGTGAAATAAACTGAAATACTGTACTTGTAAAAGGAAACTATTGTCTGTCCTTTTTATGGGCACAGTAAGCGCACTGTTTCACCATGTTACTTTGTAAACATACGACCCCAGGTGCTACAGTATAAGCCATTCCCGTTAAGCACAGATTGAACTGTTTAGAGATCAGAGTTTGGTTTGAGGTTTTGTGAATGTAGTTTGAAAAGTCGGTTTTGTGTTGACAGTTTAAAGAATAGGAAAGCAGCTTTCGAGAAATGTGTCTCGGCAATCGATAAAAACTGTTCTCACACTGCATAACATGTAAAAATGTCCAAATGTTTTAGTTTTTTTCAAAACCTTTGATTTAAATCTCATTTATTTGCTCACACAAAAAGCAAATCAAGCATTTCTTTCTTACTTTATTTTAAATATGCAAATTGGTTAGAAAATAACTTTAATTTTTCTTGCTATGTCACGCTTTTGGTACCCCTTTCAGGAGAATGACCCACCAGTCAAAAGTTTGGACACACTTTCTCATGCAAATTTGTGTTCAAATTTTTGAGTGGTACTGTATAATAGTATACTATATTAATTAATATTATCATATCCTTCATAATTAAGGGACAAATGTGTTGTAAAACTGCCTTGTTATCAATGGTCAAAATAGCCCTTTAGTTTTGTATTGTTTTGCAGTAGTACTTTATTATGCAGATTATCCCACAATGGGAAATTCACTTTACACAATGCTGTATATTTACTATGCATTGTGTTGCAGAGAAGCAGATCACACACATGCTGGCATGCATTGAGACATGTCAGGAAGCACAAGAGTATCTCTCAGACATCTAGTTGGTTGGCAGGTTTACGGAACATTTTGCAATGTTATTTAAAGTCAAACATGTTGCACTTGTCTTTGAAAGCAGTACCTAAATAATATTATTTCATAGATAAGTCATTGTTTCATCCTCCTTGTGTCTTTTTGGTGTCACTTTCAATTTCTATTGCAAATACATGCAAGTATCCCTGTGTTGTAGAGCCATCTAGAGGTCTCTATTGAAATCACATTGCATCCAAACGTGTGATTATAGCAGGTCTGGCTTCATTCCATTCATGTCACTGAGGTACTGGTAATTGCTGAAATAATGGAGTGTTGAAGCAAAAACCTCACCTGGGTACCGTTTGTAGTTCTCGTAGTCCTCTGAGCACTGGACGATGTAGACTCTGGGCTTTGGGGAGACATGCTCACGCTGGCTGACCAATGTTTCTGTAATGTCAGGATCCCAAGAAGTGACATACAGCCAAGTTGCTGCCCCACAAAAACACAGAGCAACCAGCAAAAAAGCTGTTAGGCCTCTGGAACTCCACCATGCAGTTCCCTGTCGCAGTGCATTACCCCTGGTGAAGGGAGGGGGAAAAAGAAGAAGTGTCTATTTGACCAGTCATACTTATATCCCGGTAGGGTTGCTATAGAATCACCACAGTAAGATAAAAAGACAAGCTGTGAATGTGCTTATTTGTATTTAGGTGTTAAATAAACATATACACAAAAAAAAACAATATGATTCAAATATAAATACATTTAAGAAAATAAAATAGTCAAATAACTTCCCCTCAAAAATACGAAAATAACTGTTCCCTTGGTGACTACTTTGAAAACAAAGAGAGACTCTTTTAAAGACAAAAAAAATTTACTACATAAAGAAACAACCGGAATAATTGAAAACACACTGGACATAGTTAACTAGCTACAATGTCAGTCCGATGTCATTAAACAAACTTTTTAACGGAACATAATGTAAACTACTAAATCACTGCAGCATGTGTCATGCTAATAGTACTTAGGGCCACAACTCGCCTTCCACGTTTACACAAACAGACATCGTTTTATGATCTCACCTTTTGATTTTCTTTCCTATCTCTGTGGCATTCAAGCCCTTCGCAATTCTCTGCCGTACCGGCGCCATTAAAAACCGAGAGCTTTTGGATTTTACGCAGTCATACAATGATATTGTTGTTGCCTGTTAAACATACAACATGCCGCGCCACTTGCACCCGAATAAGTCTATTTCCGGGTTGGCGCACGTTAGACGTTCTGATTGGCCAAGCTGAAGAGAAAGCTGTTGTTCCATTGGATAAATCATGGTCTAATAGGAATGGACGCCACACTGTTTGCGGATATGCTAAGAGATGGAAAATCAAAGTCCGCTTTTAAACGGTTTATAGTTGTGTAATTTGTAATACAACATTTGAAGTGAGTAAGTACTAATTTGACTAGGTCGTGTGCTCGGATGCAGTCGTTTCTTGTTCCCCTTCCGGTTTCGCTACCATTCATAAACAGAAACACACACATCTTGTGCTTTCTTTATTGAGACCTACTGTGCACTACTATAAAAGGCAGGATGAGTAATCCACCGTGGCCCACAGGGAAGAAACTGGTGCATCTGGATTTGAAAGGTGCCCCTCCGAAAACTGAATACCTACACCAGGTAAAAGCTACTTTGTCATAACATTGCTTTAAACATGTATGTGTAAACACTTTCTCTATTTTGGTGCTCCAGCTGATAGAGTGCTTCTCTCAACTTGGTGCCGATGGCCTCCTTGTGGAATATGAGGACATGTTTCCTTATGAGGGAGAGCTGAAGCAACTGCAGGCAACAGCACAACCTGCATACAGGTACAGTACAGCTTACCACTGGATATTGACAATTGTGTTATGTGTGGGAGAATTGTCGTTCATGTCACTGTTCATGCGATGCTGTGTTTTTAGCCAAGATGAGATATTGTCCCTGCAGAAAGTTGCAAAATCTAAGGGCATGGAGATTGTACCACTTGTGCAGACATTTGGCCATATGGAGGTAAGGCAGATGTCTTGTAATTTCTCTGTGTACAGTAGGGGTGGGGAATACTGCAACCTTTTTACCTTACTTTTTACTGTGAATTCCTGATTAGTGCAAATTGACAGCATGGCAGTATTAACCAAGATTCTACACCCCTTTATTTTTAGCAACTGGAAGAATGATTTAATTGCACCTGCACAAAAGCTTTATTGTCATTGCTGTTAAGACACAACTGTCACCTATTTTGACAGATAAGAGGGTTCCACTGGAATCACAATAAAACACAGGATAATGATTTTAGGTAAACAACATTTATTTGTATCAACGCACTTATTTGTGAGCAATTTAACAATATAGAAATGTGACAATATAAGACCATGCAACAGAAGCAGCAAAATAAATAAAAATACAGTATTCCATTTTATTACATTAAAGTGAATAGTGCTAAATGACCAAACAAAGCAAAAACTACTATTAGCTCTCATCCAAATCCTTTGTTTTTTTTGCCTCAGAAGCCCTCCTGTGTCCAAGAGCCTATTCCCTGACTTTGTAAACAATGTAACAATATGAACAACACGTTTCCATCAGACTATCCCAGGGCAGCTGTGACAACAGATCAGTGTGTGAATGGGGAGTGAATGAATTGTGAAGCGCTTTTGGGTGCCTTGAAAAGCGCTATAGAAAATTTAATCCATTATTATTATTATTAACAAAAACACACACAGGTATTTGTGAAAATTAACACTGACGACTGCTGTAAATGATTTAATCTCATTACGTTAGTACACTCCTAATAAACATTTAAAGACAAGTTGAAAAATTGCAAGAATTTACATTTTGCACTGTTGGATCTTAAGGACGTTCTAAGCAGACCTTCAAAATGCAAATAGCAGAAATGGGATTGAGACAAAAAATGTTTTGAGTAAGCAATTTATTGCAAACAACCATTAAACTGAAATAGCCTGTTCATCATCTGATGTAAAAGGTTAAAGGAGAACTGCATTTTTTTTTTATTCTGCCCATCATCCACAATCCTTATGTGAGACATGAACACATGTCTTTCTTTTTCTGTGTGTTCTAAAGATATAAAAACAGCTAAAACAGGCCGCTAAGAATGCACGTAAGTGGGCAGACCTATTCTACCTCCAAAAACCACCAACCACGCTACATTTACATGATCTGGAGTCAAATTGTTATTGTTATTGTAGGCGCTAACAGAACTACTTTTCTGGCATAGTGACACTTCGCCACACCACACGGGCTAGCTACTAGCCAGCTAGCGACTAGCTTCACCACACACTTGCAACGCAATGCCTCCGGCCGCTACCGAAAGGTAACGCTACCTATTGGAGATGCCGCCACTGCTGCTGTGTTTGTGTTTTTCAGTTTGGAAAAGTTAACGCGATGTGTAGCCAAGGAAGAAAGTTCCCGTAATGCTTCAAATGAAGTAAATACAGTATGTAAGAATTACATGTTATCATGAATGTGCCTATTACCACATGGCCACAGCATGCATATAAAACCATAAAACATTGTTGGAGGGTTTTGGAGGTGTTTTAATAGGCGGAATACGTGTGTCCCATTACGCGCATTAATCAGCTGCCTCTTTTTAGCTGCTTTTATATCTTTAAAACGCGCAGAAAAGAGAAAGACGTGTGTTCATGTCTCACATAAGGATTGTGGATGATGGGCAAAATTCAAAAAGAAGTGCATCTCTTGCAATGTGCATTCCCTTGCTGATGCGTTTGGACGCAGTAAGACATTCATTTTAAACTTCTGAAAAGATCCTGAGGGTTATGGAACAAAAAAGTCAGGTGTAGACCCAAAAAAATTTACAAGATCCGATTGGCTGTCCGTCAAGACACAGGGCGATCCTCGGCCAAAATGAAGGTTTTTATTGGTGCTGAGTGCAGTCCAATAACCATCAGACAGCATCTGCAAGAGAAGGGTTGTAAGAGCAAAAAACATCTTCAAAGGCCTCGTCTCCTTCAACACCATAAATGTGCCCGTTCGCAATTTGCAGGAGAGCACCAAACATGGGACATTGAAAGGAACACATGATCCATCATACTGTGTGTCTGGAAGGAAGTCCTGATGGCTTCCAACGTTACCAGCATGACAAGGAGATCCCACCTAAGATGTTTTCTACAAGGCACAGTGGAGGGGGCGCCATCATGATCTGGGATGCTTTTTCCTTCAATGGAACAGTGGAGCTTCACGTTATGCAGGGGCGTCAAACAGCAGCTGGCTGTGTAGAGATGTTGCAGGGGGCATCCCTCATGACTGAAGGTCCTTGTCTGTGTGGTAATGACTGGCTTTTTCAACAGGACAACACTGCAGTTCACAATGCCTGCCTATTTCACTGTAATGCTTGTTTGCGATAAATTGCTTACTCCATTTTTTTTGGCTCACTCCCATGTCCTCTTTTTCTATTTTGACGCTCTACTTAGAACCTCCTTAAGATGCAACAGTGCAAAATGTAAATTCTTGCAACTTTTCAACTGCTCATAACATTTTGATCAGGAGCGTATCAGTCAGATACTGAGCTACCCTTTGTATTGATACTATCAATATTTGGATTGATCCACCCACTCCCAGTGTACACAAGTCAGTGACATAATTGTACACATTTCGGCGGCCTGTGATCTCTGTCCTGTAGTTTGTGCTCAAGCACCAAGCCATGTGGAACTTGAGAGAAGTGTCAGACTGTGTGGGCACACTCAATCCTCTCAGAGAAGATGGGCTGAAGCTTGTGATGGAGATGGTGAGACAGGTGGTGGAGCTCCATCCAGGTCTAAACACGCTACACATAGGCGCAGATGAGGTAATGTATACTAGTTAATGTTTTGTTTTTTTTCAGGTATTAGCATTCTCTTAAGCCCTTCATTTGCCTTAAGGTTTACAGGTTGGGTGAAGGTGAGACGTCAAAATTATGGTTGGCTTCAACTGGACGCACAGTAGAGCAACTTTTCTTGACTCATGTCGTATCGGTGGCAAGGTACATCAAGAAGATGTGGCCTCACATGACTATCATCATGTGGGATGATATGATGAGGGGGATGAGCCAGGACACATTGAAAGGTGAGCCGGAATGCACCTTTCATAACTATGATGAATAGTGATAAAATACAGTTATGCATCCATGTTGAACAGGTACTTGAAAAGAGCCATGTCTCAACAGTATAAGTTATCACAATTTTTACTTCTAGCACATCAAATCTACACAAATTGATTTGTGGAAATAACGGAGAGATATTAAAACGGTACAACAGTGGACCCCCGTTTTTCATCGGGGTTATGATACACCTGTCTGTGTGAATGCAACAGAATAAGTTTTACACTTAGACCGTCGTGAGACAGGTTAGGTGAGTTTTTACCCCACGGATGTGTTGTTGCAGTGGTAATCTATATACGCATACACTATACATTATTGATGATTAGTTTTATTATTTAACAATAACAGTGCTCTTGGTCAATCCAAAATGTTAATAAACCTCAAACTTTAATATTTAAGGAAGTGAAAGTGAGGTTTTGGCTTTTGTTGAGAATATCTGTGTGCACAATTATTAGACAATTATTCGGAAAAATGCGCAGCAGAGTACTTCTTCAGTTCAACCTGCTCATACTATTGTTGTACGCTGTAACAGAGAGTGATTTTAGACCGTAGTCAAATTTCTAGTGTGGTTACATACATGGCGAATCAAGCTAATTCGGATTCGGATTCTTAAAAGTAAAGTTAAACTATTGTGTCGTCTCGTTCTCGAGAACCCAATGTTGTGTATCTTGTCGACTTGTGAGCTGAGTGTATCGTGACACCCCTACTTGTTATGAAACGTTTTGACTCCAGCTGACCTTGACTCAAACTGAAGTTCAACACTTGGGTCATGCTAAAATAATGTCTTATCATGTTTGAACATGTCTGCATTTCTTTGTTTGCATGGCAGCTAGTGGTATTGTAGGACTAGTCCAACCAATGCTGTGGGATTACACACCTAATATGGATGTGAACAAAACAGGTACAAACTACAAACGTTTCATTCTCATTCAACAATGTGAACTGTGTAATATTACAACAATGTGATTGTAAAGGTTCTCAGTCTCCAGCGTCATGATTCAGTGGAGCATATTTTATATATTTTATTCTTTCTTGGCAGTGTCGTTGCTGGAGAAGTACTACAGTGCCGGTATGCAAGATGTCTGGGCAGCCAGCTCCTTTAAAGGCTCCACCTGTGTTTACACCAATGTACCCAGCACACAGAGACATGTAGAGAACCATTTGCAATGGTTGAAGGTGGCTGCATCTCTCCCCACTGGTTTAAATCTTAAGGGCATTGTCATGACAGGCTGGCAAAGGTAAAACATTGTTTTTTTTCTTTTAACAATCTAACTTTATTTACGCATGGAGAAACCCTCATTAAGTGCATTTGTGCTTTCCTATCATCAGGTATGACCACCTGTCTGTGCTGTGTGAGCTCATGCCCGTGGCTCTTCCTTCTCTGGCAGCTTGTCTCCAAACACTTTTCCATGGCCAGTTGAGTCCTGAGGCTCAAAGCAAAGTGAATAAAATGTTGGGTGTCTCCTCTGTGGAGGCAGAGTTCATGGGAAGGTGAGGCCTACACGTTTTTTTTTTTTTTCAATAAATTACCGTATATGTTAATTTTTCACTTGAAGAGAATTTTGTCTCATTTGTGTTTAGCGCTTCTGGTGATTCCATCCTGTTTCCGGGAAGGACACTAGCAGAGGCAATTGTGGAACTGGATTCACTCATTAGCTCAGAGGACATCATGTATTTTGAAAAAAATATGTGAGTCTTGATTAGTGACAAAGTACTTTAACTTACCAAATTTTCTCTTCATTATTAATTCACACTTGAATTATTGCTGTAACCCTTTTGATTTCTTAACATAGTTTTTCCTTTATCAATCCACAAGCTACTCCTTTCTACTTTTGTGATTACGTCACTGCATAAATGATCTATTGCTGCACAGTACGGCTGCAGAACGTGCGCTGTGCGTAGGGCCACACGATCCGTGGGGGACCCCATTTTGCGCAAATGCACAAAGAATGCACATCTCTGTCATAAGGCATAAAGAGAAAAAAAAAGATTAATCTGACACCGTCCTCGCTGCCGCAGTGACTGATAGAATGCAGCAGAATATGAGAGTAAAATGGCAGAATTCACCTTTACCTGTCAGTCCCTGGTGGGGTAATGGTACAGCTGCTGCCGTGGGACCCTGGGTTGCACTTTGGACACCCCTGATCTAATTAATTATATTAACTCAGATGCTGCAGTAAATTCCACTTTTCATCACAAAAAAAACACACAAGAGCTGAAGTCTCAGATGTTCTTGTAGGTTCCACTGTGATTGCATAAATATAGTCTGTATGTGACCTAGGTATGTACGTGGATGGTTCAGTCCTTACCACAGAGCAAGGAGAATGCTAAATCCTCTTATCGCTGTGCAGATTCACTGTCAAGCATCAAGGTGAGCACTTTTCATTTTCCAAACTGGACCGCATTGGTTGTGAGCTTGCATGTGGATTGATAATATGATTTGGTATCTCTCCTAAGGTATTTGGCTATGCTGCAACAGAAGGTGGATGTAGTAAGAGAGCAGATGAGTAGTTTTTACCCAGATTCAACAGCACAAGAGTGGATAGAAGAGCATGTTAGCCCGGTGATGGCCCCCCTGCAAAGGATTATTGATGAAATCTCAGCATGCACAATGAAGATAGTTCCATAGAATCATCTTCCCTCTTAGTCATAAGGATTGTGGAGTACATATTATATGCTTGCTTGAAACAATTAAATCCAACAAATTATCAAATGATTTTCAAGTGGCATTCATTTATTTCCGTATGTACTTACAGTAAATAGTGGCCTGATTCAGAACACTTTTCTTCCTTATATTATGCAACATCACAATTTTCTCCAGGTACACTACAGGAGATAATTGTGATGTTGAATGATATAAGGAGCTAAGGACCAAAATAGATAAAGAGCATGAAGACGTGAAATCCTTAAAGAAACACATTAAGGATTTGAAGAATGAAAATGCATCACTTCATAAAAAAATGGATGGCCTGGAAGGAAAAGTGGGAGCTTTAAAGAAGCAAAATAATGAAAAGCATCACATATTGCATATGACTTGCAGAGTGGATGACTTGGAGCAGTCAAAGCGCATGAACAATGCTTCACATAACACGCAATTCTTATGCAAGTGCAGCTAATAATGGAGGAATAAGATGTTGCTCCAACAGAGCAACAGGTGGCCAACCTTCTGCAGTCAAAGGGGGTGGATTTGGATGACGACAACATGGATACATTCATTCCAATGTTTGGCAGGAATAAGGACACCGGCCATCATTATAAAGTTCAACAACAGAAAAAACAGGGTAGCATGGCTGAGGCAGAGAAGCAAGCTGAAAGAAACAAACGTCTACATCAGGGGTCGCCAGCACGGTGCCCACGGGCACCAGGTAGCCCCTCCAGGACCACAAGGCGCCCACAACCTTGCTTGTCATTCAGGTTTTCAGTTAATAGTAATGAGTACACTAGAGAGAAATGCATTCTGAAATACGAAATTTGAGTTGTGGATACCAGCATTTTCTTAATGTTCTAGTAAAACAAGCATGTTGGTTTGGTTTGAAATAAGCTATGACAATAAATGTTACAAAAATGAGTAGCTCTTGGCTACTTTCATTTTCCAGAAGTAGCTCTCATGAGAAAGAACATTGGAGACCACTGGTGTATCTCAACATCAATGAGCATCTGACATCAGCAAGAAGGCACGCGACTTAAGGAAGCAGGGGAACATTCAAGACACTTGGAGCGCCAACCGCAAGAGGAAGCCAAAGTACTCTGTTGTCAAAGACATCAAAAGTCTGGACAAAGAGTACATCATGTCGACTGCAAGGAAATTAAAGGACATAACCCACAAACACTTGACGCAGCTTTGAAGTCAACATCCTCAATGTTTTATTTAATGTTACAATAATTCAAATGTACGCCTATTTATTATTAACCATTTACTCCCAATTTAGCATTTTCAAATTGTATTTATTTCCTTAATACTGCACAAGGTTTATAATGTCATTATTTCAACTCCTATTTTGCTTCTTGATTTTATTTAACACCATCCTTTCATTCTGGAAGTGGAACAAATGTAAATGACAAATGTCGGAAAGTGAAATATTCAAAGTGTCAACACGTAAAAGTTATGGTGTGAATGTATTATCAGTTATAGGGGTGGGATTAAATATAAGATCTGCTTCTTCCTACTCCTTTTCAGACATGTTGAATTGTGCAAATGTAACCATGTGATGTTCCTTCATGTAAATTGTTCCACGTTGGACACAAATAAACATACCATACCAGGCAAAACTATACATACAGTACATACACTACTCACAAGCAGAGGATATTCGTCTTTCAGGTGAAATTGCAGGATCAACTTAAAACGCACTATAACCCTTACAGGTGAACCTAATTTGACTGTCTCGAAACCATGAATGCAAATGTCCAACTGTCCAATGTTTCAGTGCTTGTTGCACAACTTGTTCACAAACCTGTTGCAAATTTTGCCATTCAGCTCCTTGCTAAACAAAGTCGTGCAATTCATGTGCATTCAAGTTAAGTTCACCTGTACAAGTTACACAGTAGTGCATTTTAGGTTCATCCGGAAATTTCACACAAAATATCCCTGACTTTTTGTGAGTAGAGTATATGTCTTTGGTTAACAAGAGAAGTAACAGGCAGAGGAACTTCACACATCAATTACTCTTGACTGGTTTGCCAGTTTGTGCATGCATTCATCCCAATTGCCAGCTTGGTGTGTGAAAACAACCAAAAACTGGGTGGTCCAGTAAAGTGTGAGAATAGACCGTGTTTGGTCCGCTGACACACACAATAAATACATATTAGGGTTCAGTAGAGAAGCACAGTAATAGGGAGTGTCTTGCCAAATAATAATTAGACAGAAAAGTCACCATACTTTACACACAAACTAGAACATGAGAATATTTTCCTAAAATAAAGCTGCAGATGGATGCATGCATGCATGCATTTAAAGTCTGAAGGTAAGCATCCCAAGTATTAAAAGTATCATGTTATGTTTTGGCAGTGGCAGCATCCCAAAATCCAACCAGTCAAAATTACACTACAAGTTTATTTACGTATTAACCTCTGTTAGGGTTTTTCTTTTTCACCCTCTGAATCACTGCTGTTACCCGAGGAGTCCACTTCCTCCTCTGTGTACTCTGCCATTTCATCTTGCTGCCGCCGCTCGTCCAGACCCAAAAAGCTCTTCAGCAGTGCAGCTAGTGCCTCCACATCACTGACAAGTAATGGAGAAAAACCCAAAAAAAACCAGCGATGGTCAATCTTTCACTTTTATGTAACTTTATAATGCACTGTACAAAAATCATATATATACAGTGGAACCTCTAAGTACAATTGGATTCATCACGTCAACCTCCAATTTGGGTGATGTGGGACTGTCTTGGTTGATCTTTTCCTTTCAACATTGCGTGGACGTTGAGAAGAGTACCTTTGGATTGGCAGACCGGGGTGGTGGTCTCCCTTTTCAAGAAGGGTGGCCGGAGGGTGTATTCCAACTACGGGATCACACCCCTCAGCCACCCTGGGAAAGTCTATTCCAGAGTGCTGGAGAGAAGATTATGACTATTAGTGGAACTTCTGCTATAGGAGGTGCAATGTGGTGTCACAATATGTTGCATTTGATTTTGTATTTTGACCCCAAAATTGTGTAATTTCACAAATTGCACAACTTCAGGAGCTGACTTTTAACTATAGAGGTTCCACTGTATCACTGAATCAGAGTTACCTGCGCCCCCCAAGTGTGGCACTCTGGGTCAAGGGGTATGAAAAACCTGTAGCCAGACGTAACATCAAGAGGTAGCCTTTCCCCAAATAACGGACCCTTTCCTCTTGGATGCAGACATCATGGAGATGCCTCAAGTCTAACACAACTTCAAAGGGGAGAAAACAAAAAAAAGGCTTTTAGCACAAGTATATTACTGTACTAACGAATACAGTGGAACCCGCTTATCTCATCGCCCCTTGGACTGGCTGGCTGACGTTGACATAGCTGAAATTTACTTGTGACTTTGGCCAGAGAAATAAGGAGAATGGACGATAAGGGTTTTTTTTGTTGTTTTTTTTTAACTACGGCAGTTTATTGACATAATTTTCCTCCTGTTTTTATATGATTGTCACGACAGGATCATTGTGTATGATTCTGAAGTGTGATTCAGGGGTTGGGCTTTAGGGGGCAGTGGCATATGTTAGAACCAGCCCGAGAGAGAAGAAGAGCTGCCAAACCACGTTGGTTTTAAGATGATAATGACAAAATACAGGACTTACATACAATACAGTTAAAATAGTTGTAGCTGTTACGACTAATCATTTATGTTGATGTGTTATGTAAAGACACATGTAAAACAGATTGCAGATTGTAGTTTAGCTTTATGCTTATGCTAAAAGAACTAGAGTTCCCATGATGCTTAGAGTGAGGACCCAGGAAGTAGTGAATTTCCGAAATGGACGCTAGTATGACACGTTTTGATAGAAGTCTTATGCAGCGATCCTGTTTTGATCTGACAAATCTTAAGTAACTTTGATCAAATGTAGAATTCCTACAGCTTCTGTTTGGACATTAACACTGTGGTAGCTGTTCAACTCAGATGAATAAAAGCAGCTACACGTTTCACCCGCTCGAGCAAACAAGTGATGCGGGAAAACCCGAGGCCAGCTTGGACTGCAAGGTTCATAGTGCGCATGAAGCACTTAATATGCGGTTCCAATCCTGCCTCACGCACTGCTACTTCCATATTAGGTGTATTATCCTTCACAGTATCCATGCCATAGCTCACAGCCTGCCATGTGCCCACAAGACAGCTTTTCTCTTAAAGGAGAAACATTTTCACGTTTTAATCTTGCGAGATCTCGTGACAGAAAATATAAAATTAAAAGGGTGCATTTTGTTCGTTGCTGTGGTAGAATCCAGGTTAATACTGTCATGGTTTTATTTTAAAGCTCATTTTGCACTGAACAGTAAGTCACTGTGTGTATATTTTAATGTTTTGTTTTGCGATAATGATAAAGTTGGCAATACAACAACACTTCGAGATAAACTCAAAATTTTTCATAGAAGGGTCTCAAATTTGATGTCAAGGTCGACTTAAGCGGGCACTTTTTAGAAATATTAATAACACAGTCTGGGATTTGATGGGTTGTTTGACATTGACGGGTTGGCAACATAAGCAGTACTGACTTCAGCAGGTTCCACTGTAGATTAACAAAAAAAACCCTCTCTGTCACAACTTACCTTTCTCTTGTCCCTTTTTCCACAACGTCAAAACTAAAGTGTACAAGCTAATGGTTTTGAGTTCAATCACATTCGCAGTTTTGTCAAATACTGCCTCTTCCCATTCTTCCATGTTCTGCATTGCCACAAACAGACAGCCGGTCACATAGAAAAGCTTCCACAAGATGCTATCTATGTAGAAAACATGACAAATAGGGGCAGTAGTGAAATGTGTGAGTCAAGCAATGAAACATTAACATATGGTAATTTTATTTGCATACCAGAGCTGTAGTATGCAGCCGCCAACCCAATTGATGCCATACCTGGAAACAAGGAGGTAAGCCAGGTTGTCAGTTAACATGGTATATTCTCAGTTAATTCAACTGTTTAATAGTTTAAAAAAATATGCACACATACGTACCAACAAAGAGAGACCAGGAACGGATGCCAGGGGTTCTCTTCAGGTGCAGAATTGTGGCGCTTTTGTCCTCTACTACCATGTATCCCATCTAAACCAAAAACATTTGTATACCAAACTATTGACTCACCCTGACAACGTAGACAATAGATCCCAGCCTATTTGCAGTTCGGCATTCTTTACTCTGCTTTAAATTGTAAATTTAACGGTAAGTTAAATAGAAAGTGGTTTGATGGCGCTATCTGCAGTGGGGTTTATGGGGGGGTGCAGCCACAAATTGACTTTTTTTCACAAATTTTCCAGCAGTCAGTCTGCGTGGGTTTTCTCCGGGTACTCCGGTTTCCTCCCACATTCCAAAAACATGCAGGTTAGGTTAATTGGCGACTCTAAATTGTCCATAGGTATGAATGTGAGTGTGAATGGTTGTTTGTCTATATGTGCCCTGCCATTGGCTGGCGACCAGTCCAGGGTGTACCCCGCCTGCCGCCCGAAGTCAGCTGGGATAGGCTCCAGCATGCCCCCGCGACCCTAAAGAGGAGAAGCGGTATAGAAAATGGATGGATGGATGGATGTGCCTGTCATTGTTTCTTAATGTGTAAAACTGGCTTTAAAATGTATTTAATAATTGTGAGAGGCATATTATAGGGACCAAGTTATGATATCTCTCTGTTGACTCAGAGTGGCAAATATTCCATTCCAAATCCATAGAATTGGGAAAATAAGATTTGATGCTTAAAATACATTAATCTCCCTAATTCTTCATATTTCCCTCATGGTTTCAGTCTGTTTCCTGTGTGTATTCTTAAGTGTTTAATTACATTTCCACTGCAAACGTGGCCATTCCCACTGTATAATGAGCTTTTCCTTCAAAAGTACTATTTCAAGGGCTGAAAATAATAAATATTATAGTGTCTAAGAGGAAGGCCCATGCCTCGAATAATATAAAATCCCTTACCTTAAATGAGGCGATATACGTTTAGATTTTCGGTAAACAATTGAAACAAAAGAGACTGTACACTTTAAGTATGTATGAGGAAGTTCTACTCGTGTAAACGTCTGCTTGTAATGGGTGACGCTTCCTTCCTGGATGCGTGTTGTCTGATTGGTTGGGTTCACTTCCGGTTGGATTCAAAATAAAAGTGAAAGTTAAATAAACACATATAAGGGTTGTATTATTGTACAGTGCTATATTGTTACTATATTATTAGTTATAATAGTATATTTGCCATATAGTTATATTTTAGAGTATTATGGTCAAAATAAATTTTGACACTATTGTTGTACTCATTGTGTCAATTCGATAACTACAATAATTTTGTTACAAAATAAAAAAAATACCACATCTTTAATCTTGTAACAATAATATTCTATGTTAAATGTAAGATATTTAAAAATATTTTTTTTCTTGCTCATACTTCCGGGACAGGTAACGCTCTTTGCGCATGCGCTGTTTTGTATATTTCTCTATAACAATGGAGTCGGACGTTCATAGACATGACTGGGTTTGACAAACGCCGATTCCTTTAAAATCACCCGTTTGTGTGTCATGAAATAACGATAGCGACTTACGATACGAGTCCCATCGACAAGGAATGCACCGACCTTGCCTTTATACTTGAGCTGTGCTGAGTGCTTGTGGTTTCACCTTTTCTTCTGGGCTCTTTTGGCAGCGGGAGCTCCTCCAGTGGTGCTGATGTTCGTGTCTTTTGTCTCTTCACAGTTGCATACTGGTAAGTTTCCGAAAAAATTACCACGCAGGGTCGTCACTGACTAAGAGCAGGAGTTAAACGTCAGTCACTGTGCTGCGCTTCCTACAGTGTTTATTTTAAAGGTCCGGATCGATACTAGCGCGACGAGATCGATATTTTTTACATTTCTTCTGTGTATTTTCTCAAATAAAGCGTATTATTTGTATCAACTTCGCTCTTTGCGTTATTTTTCCTCTGGCAATATTTTGACTTTATATCCGTAATATTATAACTTTTTTCCCAACCAAATTTTTCAACAATTACAATCGTACTTAATTTGTTTGTTATATTACAACATTTGCTTTACATTTCACCTCCATGCTACTAAAATGACATTATTTTCTTCATTATATTATGAGTTTGTTCTTGTAAAATTGCAACTATTTTTTCGATAAAATATGACATTTTTCTCTTAATACTTTTTTTAAATTAGTTATTTTTTCCATTTCTGTTGGGTTTTTCATGTTGTAAATTTTCTTCTCGTCATATTATCACTTTATTCCCATAAAATTTAGGCTTTTTCCCGGACCTAATTTTCTAAAAGTTTTTCACTTTATTTTGTTGTTTCTCTTACAACAAATAACATTTTTATCTTTAATATCTCCGCTGTATACTACTAATATACTACCGCTGTATACTACTAATGCCATTATTTTTCTACATAATATTGCGAGTTTATTCTCGTGAAATTTCAGCTTTTTTGTTAGAATGCAACTTTTTTTCTCTTAATATTTTGACTCAATTCTCATAAAATGACAGCTGTTTTTTCCATTTGTTTTTTTTTTAATTTTCCAACTATTTCAACTTTCTTTTGTTAATTTTAATAATTTTAATAATATTATTTTGACTTTTTCCCTAACCTAATTTTCCAAAGATTAAAATTTTATTTTGTTTTGTTTTCCATAATATTCAAACTTTTTTAAAAAATTACATCTTTTTTTATGTAATAATTCAAACTTATGCTACTAAAATGACATAA
This sequence comes from Dunckerocampus dactyliophorus, assembly GCF_027744805.1. Lineage (NCBI taxonomy): Eukaryota > Metazoa > Chordata > Actinopteri > Syngnathiformes > Syngnathidae > Dunckerocampus > Dunckerocampus dactyliophorus. Next base: position 42,622,188 of record NC_072820.1, read on the forward strand.
CAGTACAACAATTACGAAAGCATAATATTACGCTGTTTTGTGTCTTTTTGTCTCTAATATTTTTACTATATTCTCGTAAAATTACTGCTTATTTCTTTTTTTTTTTTTTTTTTTTTTAAATTATATTTTTAGAATGTCCCGCAAGCCACACTTTGGACACTCCTGGCCTCAAATCTTGTCTTTTGTTTTATTGTACCATTCTAATCAGTATCCATATCAACATTACTGGCCCTTTACTGTATTTACTTGATGTCTAAAAAAACTAAAACTATTGTCTTTATTAGATTTTACAACGTTTCCTCCTTGTTTGGCCAAAAATGATGTAATGGGGTTTGTGAATAAGATATGTGTAATTAATAACCAGATAGTGTCAGGATAATTGTTTAGTGCTTATTATAAGCAGGCTGAAACTTTGCCGCAGTCAAAGGAAATGATTACTTTCTTGGAAGGTAGAACTATTTACCTTCTTCTATTCACAGATAACAGCTTATGAAAATGTCTGAGGTCGGCATCGGGAAGCGCAAGGAAAAGTGCGAGAACTGCACCAAGCAGGTATTTTTTCTGGATGTTTATCCCAGAAGATTAGCTCACTCATACAGTTTAGCAGTGACTAATGACCTCCTCAACACAGTGCAACAAGAAACAGAGCAATGATGATATCAGCGCACATCAGGAGAGCGATCTCGTCAATGGACAGGTAGTCTTATTTCTGAGCAGTCTGACTGAAAATGCCTCCAACACCAAATATTGAAATTCCATCAGGAGCGTGAAGGATCGCAGTTGCTCCTCAGTGCGTGTCTATCCTGTGACGGCTGTATGTCTGAGGAGGAGAGCCTGAAGGTCTCTCAACAGAACTTGGAGGAAGTAGAGCGTGTTTTTGCTCTCAATAAGGTAAACTACATTTATTATACCCGTGTAAGCTGGTCTTGATCGCATTTTTGAGAAATACCTCTCTGCCCACTTCAGAAGTGTGACGTGGCGAAGCACAAGGTTCTGGTGGCGTCGGTGTGTCCACAATCGCTGCCTTTTTTTGCCGTAAAGTTTGACCTGGACATCGCTGAGGCTGCCAATAAACTTTGTGGTTTTCTCAAGAGTCTTGGTAAGCTGCTAAGTACTTTTACATTTTTCTGCTTTATTTAGCTAGAAACATTGAAGAGCCATGTTCTTCACCTTATTTGTTTAATTTAAAGGCATTTGAAACATTGAAATATTAACTCATTCAATACCAAAGACGTATCAATACGTTTTTATGAACCCGAACGCCTGATCCCAAGGACGTTTTCTTTTACGTTTTTTTGCGTGGGAGGCAAAAAGGGGTGATGACGAAAGTGCACGATAAAATATGTCATTGTTAGAGCAGTTTTAAGCTACAAAAACGGCCACAAGGTGGCAGAAGTGCAATTGGTAAAGAGTTTGGCATGGATCTTTGGCATGTAAATACACACTGGACAGCAAGGAGGAAGTGAGAGAGCGTGGAGGAGTGTAGCGTGCAGAAGGTTACGCAGGAAATTTTTTAACGCATGCACATGCACGCACGTGTGCAAACACAGTTTTAGTTCCAAATGTGAAAATTAGAAATAGTTCATGGTGTTATTTTTGTAAATAAATTGTTATTTTAAGGTAAATCAACCCTTTTTGTGTTGTTTATGTTGTGGTACAGTTGTTTAGATACATGAGCTGTCACAAAAGCAAAACGTTTATGTCAAAGTGAAAGTTATGCTTGAAATGTATCTTTTCACAAAAAGAAAAAGCTTTCTCCCTTTTCTAGTCGGGAACTGATATTTTCCTGAAACTTACCTGTCTTCTACTGCTGATTACTTGAGAAGGGAAAAAGGTAGAAACAAAACTTTTTTTCTGATGAAAGATGAAAGTCTAATCTTTCTTTGGTAAGTTCCATGTTTATGTAGCCAAAGAACACAATATTCTGTGTGCCTCGTCTGAAATGGCCGGTACTGAAGGGGTTGAATTTTGAAAAATGGCTGGAATTGAATGAGTTAAATATGGATTTCTGCAAAAATGTAAAACATTGGTTCCTTTCCGCTTAACACAAATTACAACAATGAACAAAATGTAATGCAGTCGTCTCTCGCTAGATCGCAGATTGAACGTTGCTCCTTCAGTCTTGTCGCGTTTTTTTTTTTAATTGAATGAAATAATTAATTAATTATAGCTGTTTTGTAGTTGACGACAGCCTATCTCTACTAAAAAAAAATGCATATTTAAGCAAATTTTCCGTTTTTGTTGTCCAAATGAAGCATTTTGAAGCATAAAAATGGCTGAGTGAACTAAAATACAAATACAGTCATCCATCGCCACTTCACGGTTCAAATTTCGAGGTTTCACGTCATCACGGTTTTTCAAAAATAAATTAATGAATAATAAATCATGGTTGAATATGGCCTATTATTAGCCAAAACATATGTATATTTAAGCAAATGTTACATATTTTTTTCCTAAATTAAGCATTTTCAAGTATAAAAATGGCTAAATAAACTGAAATCCAAATATAAGGCATTCAAAAGGTATTCAAAGATGTACTATTCTACACTGATCACTAGGTGTCAGTAATGTTACTGTAATGTTCGGTGAGACTGTTGCGGGTGTAACCCACGGCAAGCTGAATCTCAACTCTGAAGCCCAGAGGCACTTCCTGTCTGCCGCTCACACGTGTAAAACGGCTGGTTAAACAGTAGCCTACCAGAAAAGTCATTCATCGCTGTCCTCGTCCTCCTCCTGGGAACTAAAATCACTAAAGTCGTGCTCTTCAAGTTTTGGAACTGAACAGCCCCACAATTCCACCAGCACACACCGCTGGTCTATCTCCTTCTTTCGTTGTTACCAGCGTCGCCCTGCCCCGAGGCAAATCAACCCCCAAGCCCGTGCTGTGCTCTCCAGCACGCAGCTGTGTCCCCCCCCCAAAAAACTTGCTGGTGACAGCGGACCATCCGACACCATTCCACGATGCCGAGATCCACCGGCCGACCCCAGCAAAAGCCGCTAGATCAATCACTTTCAACGTGAAAGCCGTATCACAACCACCTCTCCACGCATTCTCCCATGATGAGTAGTGATGTGCGAATTGATAATGAAATATTGATAGCTCCAATACCACATACAGTATTTAGGCTCTAAAATCGATTCTCACCTCAAAATATCGATAATTTGATACTTCTGTCATTTGAGGTAATGTATACCGTTAACCTGGAACACAGTGGAAAGTAACTAAATTATTGACACCTTGTCTAAATGATATGCAGTTGTTTAAAATAAATGAATAAATTACTCTGATGTCTTTATATATAATGTATATGTGGTATCGCACAAGACTTAATGATGTGGGCGCGAACACAAAGCACAGAATCACTGCTCCGAAGCACACGAGATGTCGCGAGACCAGAACACTACCACAAATTAGCCCTACCACTGTGTAAGCCGCAGGGTTATACATTCTACCTTATAAGAAGGCTTCATTAATTAAACAAGTGAGAATTTCTTACAGTAAAAATATAAAAATTTTCCCAACTCAGATTTTAAGTGTTTGGGTGATTTTAGGCCAAATGTGGGTCTATTTTAGCATTACTTTTAAGAAAAGTACAATGATAAATCTAAAAAAAATATATGACAATGTAGTGTATTTGATTTTTTCATGTCATTGTGAACAGTAAAATGGTTTAGAATTAAGCAGGCTTATTAACGCTTCATAAACTTTAATCACACGCTCTGTCCAGGTTGTATCATCCAGCTACAATTTAGCTTTCTCTCTCCTCTTCCTCGTCTTTCTCTCCTGTTGGTCCCATTAGCAGTGTCACAGTGCCCTCTACTGGTCAAGCATGTAGCAGTATAAATAATGGAGTTACAGTAATACAAGTCAAAATACATGAAACAATAGAAGAGTCGGCTTGTGTTCGTATCTCCGAAAGTTCGCATGTCGGATGTTCGTAAGTCGGGGACTTGGTGTACTTTACTTTAGCCAGTTTGACTCATTGTGTCATCTTACAAAGAACGCTAAACTCATCACACAGCAACTTAACACTCAAAAGGTAGCTAGGAAATATACGAACAAGTACCAATACAAGTTTAAAATAAAAAAAAAAACACCTATTTTTACATTTTTCCACGATGCATTTTGTGCTAGCAAAGCATTTCATTGGTGCCTGCCGGGGCTATGCAATGATGTCAGCGCCTTGACAGCCATCCATACATCGATCAATCCATTTTCTATGCCGCTTGTCCTCCAATGAAATGCTTTGCTCAGACTAAAATGCATTTTGGGAAAAAACCCACGCCCCTGCGTCACACTTTGGACACCACTGGACTAAATCCTACCCTGGGCTCCAAAGGGTTCATCTGGATGTTTGTGTTTTAGCATACATATATCATCTTGTCGCTCAACTCTCTGTGGCTTTTCTATGCAGGGGTGCAGTTTGTGTTTGATACCACTCTGGCAGCAGGTTTCAGCATCATTGAGAGTCAAAAGGAGTTCATTCAGAGGTACCGCAGGAGGCACCATGACTCCCACGCCTTGCCTATGTTCACCTCCTCCTGTCCAGGTACAACTCTCCTCATATTCTCTCTCACCTCCCTGTTTTTAGCTAACCGTCCTACCTTGCACCCCCATATCTGCATTTATTGCGCACCTTGTTGAGAGTTTCTATGCGCCTGCGGCATTTGTAGAAGTGCAGATAACGGCGCAGTGCTGGTGTGGAGAGATAGAGCACTCATTTTTGACCACTCCCTGTTTGAATGATATGGACAGTGACAATGACAACCTGCTGTGGAACATTCTGACAGCTACCCTGTCATTCCTTTTGTGAGAATAACTCGACTAAATGTGGCATTGTACATCTTCAGGCAGGTAAAGTCAGGAAGTTTGCAAGGTGTCATGTCGAGACACCCGTACTATAAATTGCACAAGCAATGCAAATAATAAAATAACATACCTGAGGCTGAGCTGTGGAAAGTGTTAGAAAACAAAGTGTATGTGTGTTTGAACAGGCTGGATACGCTATTCAGAGCGCGTCCTTGGAAGTTTGGTCACCCCGCACATCTGCACAGCAAGGTCTCCGCAGCAGATTATGGGCTGTCTAGTCAAGGACTACTTCTCTAAACAGCAGGTCAGTGAGCACAATAATAATCAAAGGATGTGACGAGCTAACACAGGAGGTGTCCACAGTGTGGCCCGGGGGGCATTTATAGCCTGCTGGTGGTTTCTTTACTGGGTTGCGGCACATTCTAAAAATATAATTTAACAAAAAAGAAAAAAAAACAATAGCAAAAATGGAAAATCAGCAGTAATGGAAAAATCAGCAGTAATTTTACAAGAATAAAGTCAAAATGGTAAGAGAAAAAAAGTTGTAATCTAACGAGAAAAAGTTGTAATTTTATAAGAATAACATTGTTATATTATGAGGAAAAATAATATATTTTAGTAGCGTAGAGTTGAAATATTTAAGAAAAAAATTTATTTTTTAAAAGTAGTGATATTATGAGGAAACAAACAAAGCCAAAAAATAAGTAAATAAAGCCAAAATATTATGGGAATAAAGTCATGATATTACGAAAAGAACAATTGCAAAGATTATCTAAGAAGTAAGTATTTGGAAAATAAAATTTTAAAAAAACTATAGCAAAAATGGGGGGAAAAAAGAGCACAGACCGAAATTTATACTAATACAACACTTTTTCACCTACAGTATATCACAAAGCTGTAGTGCAGTTTCTTCTTGAAAATGTGTATGTATAACTTTTTATCATTCTCTACATGGATTGGTTCACAAAGTATCAAAGTGGCCCTTGCATCCTTTCATTTTTTCAGTATGTGGCCCTCGGCGGAAAAAGTTTGGACACCCCTGATATAACATTATGATGTTGGCTGGCACTCAAGATTATTGACTCATGCCAGTACAAATAGAACACACACACACACACAATGCTGAGGGCCATTTGCTTTCATTTGAAATAAATCACACTGCTTTTGAACTATTATTAGCATTATTATTAGCCTCATTATTATTAGACTCCCCATTGTCTTGCTCTGCTTTGAAGAAACTTCCAATGGTCCAGCAGGCATTCTTTATGGGACCTCGCAAAAGGAAAGTTGACGGGGGACTTTTTATAAAAATTAAAAAGACAAAATAATTAAGTCAAAAACATGGCATCCTCGCTCACCCCGCAATACATTCATGCACGCAATAAAGATAAGTCAAAAGAAAACTCAGTTAAGTAATGTGATTGCTCCTCCCGTGAGCTGATGAATGATAGTCTAGTCAGAGGCGCACTGGGGGACGGGGAGAGTGAGGAGGAAGTGTTGGCTGTCATGCCAATGACAGAGCAGAGCGAGTCCTTACAAAATAAGGATCAGTTGTTACAGTATTACCATTTGAACGTCATAATAACCCCCACCCCCCGCTCTCTTTTCTTCCAACAGAAGATAAATGTTGACAAAGTGTACCATATGGTGGTGGCTCCCTGCTTTGACAAAAAACTGGAGGCTGTCAGAGAAGAGTTTTACAACAGTCTGCTGGAGAGCAGAGATGTGGACTGTGTCCTGACCTCAGGTTCAGTACTTCAAGTATAGTAGAGATGAAAAATACAAATGATTTGTCATAAACATGCATGGTGAATATATAATTCACTTACACTTACAAGGGAGATTCTCAAATACACTCCTGATCAAAATTTTAAGACCAGTTGGAAAAATTGCAAGAATTTACATTTTGCACTGATGGAGGTTAAAAATGCAAAAAGAAGAAATGGTGTTTCCATTAGGCTAGTGTTAATGTTGTTCCAGATGGTGAAGATGGCTTTATGAGGGCATCCACTGGCTAGAACTGGTGTCCATTTTTGTAAACTTCTCTTGCCATCAATCTCCAAATGTTCTCAGTTGGATTGATATGAGGGGAATACGCAGGATGGTCCAAAAGAGTGAGGTTATTCCTCTGGAAGAAGTCCTTTGTCAGGTGGGCATAGTGAACTGCAGTGTTGTCCTGTTGAAAAAGCCAGTCATTACCACACAGACGAGGGCCTTCAGTCATGAGGGATGGCCCCTGCAACATCTCCACATAGCCAGCTGCCGTTTGACGCCCCTGCACAACCTGAAGTGCCATTGTTCCATTGAAGGAAAAAGCAGCTCTGATTATGATGGTGCCCTCTCCACTCTGGGATCTTGTTGTCATGCCAGTCAGATTGGAAGCCATCAAGACCGTCAAGGTTAAATTTTTTCTCACGAGAGAATAAAACAGTCTTCCTCCTGTCAGTTTTGTGGCATTGAAGGAGACGAGGCCTTTGAAGATGTTTTTTTTTTGTTCTTAAACACCTTCTCTCTCCAATGCTTTCTGATGGTTACTGGACTATGTGTCTCGACGGACAGCCAGTCAGATCCTCCGACTCAGGGCCTGACATTTTTTGGGTTCTACCACTTGACTTTTTTATTCCATAACCCTCAGGATCTTTGAAGAAGTTTCAAATGACTGTCTTACTGCGTCCGACCTCAGCAGCAGTGACGCGCTGCGAGAGGCCTTGCTTATGCAGCGCAACGATCCGACCACATTCAAAGAGAGAAAGCTTTTTTGCCTTTGCCATCAAGAGATCATGACAGTGTGAATACCTGACAGAAAATGACATCTACATTTTTCCCAAGATTTTGGCTTTTAAAGGCTGTGGTCTTTGAAACTTTTAATCAGCTGATGAACAACCGATTTCACTTTAATGCTTGTTTGCAATAAATTGCTGCCTCAATTTTTTTTTTTGTCTCACTCCTATTTGTTCTTTTTGCATTTTGAAACTCTTCTTAGAACCTCCTTATGATCCAACAGTGCAAAATGTAATTTCTTGCAATTTCTCAGCTGGTCTTAAAATTTGGATCAGGAGTGTATGTCTGTGTGTCAGCCAGTTGCTACAGGTATTAGTAATGCATTATTGACGTCATGTGTCATGTTCCAGGGGAGATTTACTACCTTATGCAACAGAAGAAGGTCTCTGTGGAGGAGCTGGACTCTGTTCCATTGGACCATGTGTGAGTTTTTGACCAGTCTCACTCTATGAAAGAAGAGTTAATGGTTAGCAAAACTTTATATGGTGGTACACAAGTCACACTTTTTTTTTAATCTTTCAAGCCATATTTTACCTGTCATAAAAGTGTAAAAATAAGTTGTCCACCATTATAAATAAAATGTTGGAACAATTATTGCAGTTAAAATAACACGCTTTCAGTGTACATTCTGTTATTTTTTTGTTGTTTTTAATGTTTTGTTTTTGGCTTTGTCATGCCAGATGTATCGCTTTCCTATGTCAAAATGACTTCCATTTCTGGTTCTCTCAAATCATCATATGCGTTATAACATGTACCCAAAAACCAAGAAAAAACAAAACACACTTGTGGAATGATCCTAACTGTTGGAAAGCCTGTGTAAAATACTCCGTTTTTGTGGTGTCATTGTTTAATATGAAATGTGATTCCCGTATTTTCGCGACCATAAGGCGCACCGTATTAAAAGGCGCAGTCTCGGTTACCGGTGCTATTTCTGTATTTAACACATATACATGGCGCACCGTATTATTGGACGCAGGCAGTCAAACATACGGGCGCTCAAGTAGTCAGTGAGGAAGCGACAGTGCTTCATTTCTTTGGGCAGATTAAGAGCAGATCTCTCGTACAGTTTATCAAACCCACTGGAAATCGCGGAAGGTCATCGCTCAACACAACAGTCTCAGTCATGGTGCACAACTAAAAACATCACGCAGCAAAGATAGACAAAACAGACAAGACACTACCGCTATTTTTGCAGAACAATAAACTAACAACTATGTAGCTCAACCATGTAACTTTAAGAGCATCCGCACCAAAACAATATCTCAAAGCACACTGGGGAAAAGGACGTGCTCCCAGCAACACTACAATACGCTAGCATGCATGCACGCTAAAACATACGCTAGCATGCATGCTATCATATGTTTTTAAAAAGGTAGCGGGAGCAAAACCGAGTTCAGTTGTACTTTATTGAAGTATTTAACAATGTACTCACATAATTTTTTCCATCCTCATCCACAAATCCATCAAAGTCCTCATCTTCTGTATCCCAAATGAACAGCAGGGCAAGTTCTCCATCAAACACGCCAGGTTCCCTCTCGTCATTGTCAGAGTCAGTCTCGTTGCCGTACGGCTCCTCAGAAATGACGCCGGCTTTTGCGAAGGCTCGAACAACAGTGCATCAGACACGTTAGCCCAAGCAGCCACAATCTATTCACAAAATTGTGGTGTAACTCGGCCTGCGCTGCCTCCCAGTCTTAGTGAAGCTGTGTTCGCCATCTGTCATCCATCGCTCCCATGCTGGTCCCCTTCTCTACAGTGTGGTTCACCGGGATGTCGAAAGTGAGCGGCACCTCGTCCATGTTGGTGATGTGGTTGGGCTGGATGTGTTTGTCAGCAATTTTTTTTACTGCCGTAGGAGTCGCTGCGCCACGGTAGTCCTTGCCCGGATGGATAGATGGCGCCATTTTGTTGGTCTTGAATTCTTTTGTGGCGGCTCGATTCCCATGTTCCTCCACGTAACTGATAGCTTGCAGTTTAAACTGTGCTTCATAAGCCTGTCTCTTTGTAGGTGGCATTTTCGGGGGTCCTTAGCCAAACCGATGTTGTTTTGCACAATACACATACTGGCACTATGTACTACCTACTGAGGGCGTGCCTTTAGCGTCCTCTTTCACGCCCACCCTTCCCCCTTTCACGTCCGCATGCTGTCCTCAGTCACGTCCGCCTTTCGTCTATATAAACAGCGTGTTGGCAGGAAACGCTTCCAGTCAGTCAAGCGGAGCGCTCATCCAAGTCACACACTAACAGTGTAACAGTCTCAGGGGGTCTGATGACATCATTGCATGATGGCCGTTTAAACTCTGTGCAACCTTAGACATGCATTTTCCTGGAAATCCTGGTAAAATCCAAAATTCAACAACTTGAGGACTCCACTTTAGAGGTCCTAATCTGTTAGACTCCAGCGCCTAAGATTGCATCATTGTAAAGGCTCAATTGCCACTATTAATTGGATTGTCTGTCTACCAATTTCGCAATTTTGTCAGCAGGTTAAGGTTTTATTTGTAGCATCTTTACATTTGCGTATAAATATCAACATTGGTTGAAAATAGGTTTTCCCTCTTTGATTTGTTCATGGGCAGCACGAGGTGGTTAGCTTCACAGGCAGGAGGTGGTAGAAAATGAATGAATGTGTTTCTAGGTGTATGAATCTGGTGCCCCAAGTGCGGCTCGTAGCTAATTTTTTATCGGCCCTCGGCACCGCTGCTCTATACAGGTGGTCCTCAGTTTACGGTATTCTCAATTTCAGCATTTTGTGGTTACGAACGCAACCCCATAAATTAATTAAAAACGTAATTTTGATCCGGAAACATGAGACTCGATCGGGAACTACACTATCGGTCAAAATTTGTAGAACAGCCCAATTTTTCCAGTTATTTTGTTGAAATTCAAGTCATTCAAGTCCAATGAATAGCTTGAAATGGTACAAAGTTAAGTGGTGAGGTTGGAAAAAAGGTAAGGTCACCCACAACTCCAAAGTAATGTGTAAGATCCAGCTTACACCTGAAGTCTTGCGTCACAGTCCAGGAACAGAACTCGTATGTAGCCCGTGGACCACTTGTGTAGTTATAATAGTTGTAACCAGCAGATATTGCACAAGGTTGATAGTATAGTTTAACGAGGAGCCTGTTTAATAGCTGCAGGATTTGCATTGTAAAAGTGTTTTTTCCAATGTTGGCCGCGGTGGAAGTGTGATGATTGGTTGCCATTTTGCAAGTAAAGGGTAGACATGGCAGTAAATGATTTTCAAAATTAACTCTTGCAGGCTGGGTGATGGTGGAGACGTGGCGCTGGTTCGACATGAAGGCCACGGTTCTGAGGGTTTTCTGGAACATGTGTTCAAGCATGCTGCCAAAGAGCTATTTGGTCTGGATGTCCACAAGATCACATATAAGACCCTTAGGTGAGACAAGTTGGCACCAGTGTGTTTGCATGGAGGGGAATTGTGACCATTCAAACACTTGAATTTTGTAGGAACCGCGATTTCCAGGAGGTGACGCTAGAGCGAGATGGAGAAACGCTGCTGCAATTTGCTGCCGTCTATGGTTTCAGGAACATCCAGACCCTGGTGCACCGCATGAGGAAAGGACGGGTGCCTTACCAGCTGGTGGAAGTGTTGTCCTGCCCAGGAGGTATAACACTGCAACTGTGACTTCATTCCTTTTTGTGGTCACCGTTTTCTTTCTGACATGCTTCTCTGTGATCTTCACAGGGTGCTTGAGCGGCCGTGGTCAAGCAGAGTATGAGACAGCGGGCCGAGTGGATAAAAACCTGGTCCAGCAGATGGAGGAGGCTTACAGCAGCTTGTCAGTCAGTCTCCCGGAGGTCAACCCCACCCTGCAGACCCTTTATCAAGACTGGCTTCAGGGCCAGGAGTCACATCAGGCTGGCAAGCTACTGCACACCCAGTATAAGAGTCAGAGACAGATGCCCTCACATCCCCCACACATGCAGTGGTGAGGATAAAGGAGCAATGATTTTAATGAGGGTCCACCTTTGGGAATCCACTTGAACTGTCTCACAGGTTATCATTGGGATAAGTTAAGGACAAGCTTGTATGTTTAAACCAATCAGAGCTGGACGCAGTAGATGCAGTTCTTCCACTGGAGGGCGCTGTATAACAGATAAGCGTCCAACAAAAAAAGACTTGTGCAGACAAGGTCACAAATGTGATGTGGTTTATGTTGACAGACCAAGCAATAAGCCAACAAACAAAAGCTCATCTGAACGTACATAAGGAGCGTGTATTTCAAATCCACACCAGCCCAACGTGAAATGTGTTAAATGTTTACAATAAGTGTTATAATAATCATTATGCAGCAGTAATCATCCTATTGTCTCATCAGTCAATGACAAATGTGAGTTTCAAGCCTGATCAGTATTTTTTTTTTGTAATGGTACAAGCTCTGGTAGCAGGGAGGAATAGTGGTTAACCTCATAGTCGTCATAGAGTTCCGGGTTTGAACATCTATGCATGTTTGCTTGTTTGTATGTGCCCTGAGATTGACTGGCAACCAGTCCAGGGTGTACCTCGCCTCTTGCTCAAAGTCAGCTGGGGTGGGTTCTAGCACACACGCAATTTTAGGACAAGTGGTATAGAAAACCAATGGTTATTCGCCATTCAGCACAACAAACACTGGCTAATATTTGTTTTAATTTATATGTTGTTGGTGTTCTGTCTTTTATAAGATCAATACATGCTGACCACTAAAAAAAAAAAAAGTCTGACCACTGAAAATTGTTGGTCTTATTCTTTTAGAGCAGGGGTGTCCAAAGTGTGGCGGTGTGAAATTAAACAAACAAAAAGTTTTGGGGAAAAATAGAGCAAAAAGGCACAATGCAAAGAGGAAACGCTAAAATGTTGCTACTAATAACAAAAATGCAAAGCTTTGTCTTTAAATATATACATATTCAATGTATATACGGTACAAAATTGTAATAAATATATATGGTATATCAAAGTGGACACCCACATTCTTTGATTTTTTTTTTCAGTCTGCGGCCCTCGGTGGAAACTTATTGGTCACCCCTGCTTCAGTGTGTCTTGTCATATACTCCACATGCAGTACAGTTTCATCTTTTAGATGGAAATGACATTTTACATATTTTACATTCCGCTTTTTGCCACTAGCAAAACGATATCCGCTCAAACAATTCATTTTAGCTACAAACTTGGCTATGGTACGGCCAAGTTTGTGCTGTACACTTCATAGTGAAAGCAGGCTTGCACGTGCATAAACAACAGTAGAGTATAGAGCTGACTCACGTAAAGGCGAGTATCTTACTTCCTTTGGCAACCGCATCGCTTCTTTGTGAAAAAGTGAAGCTGATTAGTCCGTCAAGCTGCTGTGTTCAACAAGGCTGGGAAGGATGAAAGTCGGCTGGTGGAGCTGTGTGCTTGGATTATTCTGCATTCCAACTGTCGTGCACACCTGGCCAGGTGAGGAATATCATATTTGTTTTGCACTAAAACACAAAGGATTTCTTCAATGAGTCGTCTTTTTCTGGAGTATTTACCATTTTACCAGACCATAATAACATTTGCATTGCCTGTATATTGTATCTCATAGAATTTGGAATTTGTGGCTTTCTGCATATTTTTCCCTGTAAAATTGGGTGACTTTGTGTTTCAGAAATCAACTGAACTCGTTTTTTTGGGGGGGCGCGTATGATCTGTACAAATCAATAAGAAAGAATAAAACAAAGAGGGAAATACAAAATAAATAAATTACACTAATTTGCATTGTCACCTATAACAACACAAAGCTACGATGTTAATGTTTTGGTTTTGTGCAGACAGTGCCTTTTTTCTCTAATTTTGCTGGGGGGGGGTTATATATATAGATAGATAGATAGATAGATAGATAGATAGATATATATATATATATATATTTTTTTTTTTTTTTCCTACAATGTGCTGCAAACCAATAAAATGAGCCATGGGCTGCACTTTGGACTCCCCTGTGCTAAGCTATCTAAACCAGTGGTTCTCAACTGGTTTGGCTGCGGGACCCACCATCACCGCTCAATGACAAGCGGCGACGCATCCATCCATCCATTCATTTTCTATGCCGCTTATCCTAATTAGGGTCACGGGGGTATGCTGGAGCCTATCCCAGCTGACTTCAGAGCACATATAGACAAACAATCATGCACACTCACATTCATACCTATTCATACAGTGTGGGCCCACATGGCAACCCAAATTGCAGAATTGTAGTAACTGAAACTTCACAGATATCTTAGTTAATTTTGCAACACTACGTGAGCTGCAGTGGTCAGACGCTGTCTTCTGTTTATGGCGCGCTCTTCTCCAGCAGATATCTGTGTGTCGAACGGACGGCACGTTATGTCTTCCCCTCCTGCTCAAGCTTGACAAAGTCACCCATAAACATGGCACGCAGCCCGTGGCGGTGTAACAAATGAATAGCACAGACAAGATTGCGAGGTGCATTCATGGGCATCCGGTATTACATTGTTTTTTTACCCAGGCATAGACCTGTAACTCATTTTTGGGTCCTCAACCACCAGTTGAGAATCACTGATCAAAATAAAACATCAGTTAGCTTTGTGTATATATTCAAAAATATAAAATTGATAAATCATGCTGTTTTGTGTTTGAATACGGCCTACTATTGATCAAAACATATGCATATTTATGGTTGGGTTAAACTTATGCATTTTTTTTCTAAGTTAAGCATTTTCAAGCATAAAAATGTATAAATGAACTAAAATACAAATCAAAGGCATTCAAAAGGCGCAGTCAATGATATGTAGTATTCTACATTGGTCACTAGGTGTCAGTAATGTTACTGGAATGTTCGGTGAGACACAAATGCCGGACTTGATCGCCAGAACAACAGACTTTCATTGCAAGTTTGAATTATTTCACAACAGGCAGAATAATCACTAATAAAAATCCCCAATAAAAACATGGTCTACTGTTGCGGCCATAACCCACACCAAGCTGAAACACAACTCACTTCCTGTCCGCCTTTCAAGGGAAAATGTTTATAGCAATACATTTATGTCTTAAATGGCGTATTTACTCTTATTATGTCTTCTATACTGGATAATATGAAAGTAAAGTTGACTATAAGTGTGTTATTTCATGTCTGGAGGGATGTATTAATGTTTAAAAAGTATTTAGAAGGTTGTAAAAAATGTTTTATTATGCTCTAACAATGAAAATATTCAATTTATGAATAAGGAATCCTACTTTGTGGAAATTCACTTATCACGGTCGGGTTTGGAACCAATTAACCACGATAAATGAGTGAATTCTGTATTATCCAACAATATATCTATTTAATACTAAAAATATTTTTTTCAGAAAATGCCAAAGGCCAAAAATGGTCCCGAGGCCGCACTTTGGACACCATTTGAAAGCCATTATTTTGTTGATTTGGTTGCAACCTTGGGGTCATTGTCATGTTGAGACATAAACTGAAATGAATGTGTCTCTTCCTCACAGTTTCTCAGAATCCTTCACAAACGTCTGTTGTAAGTGTCAACTCCTCCTTGGAGATAACCTGCTCCACCGTGTTGCCTCATCCAGTAGGAGTCTACCTCCGCAGGCATTTCCGAGGCCGAAGGGACGTGCTGTACTTGTCCTTGGATAAAGGCCGGCTTGCTAAGAGCACAGTTTGTGCAGAATTTGAGGGCCGAATTCACATAACTTCTTTCACCCACCCGGACAAGGGCCATGGCTTCACTATCAAGCTGTCTCTGCTGCAGATGGAAGACACTGACTTGTATAACTGTCAATGGACCTCCTTCAAATTAGACACTCAGACTGAGCAAACCATCCTCAACAATGACACTCTTATCATTGTCAGAGGTGAAAGTGTTTATGTTCAAAGAATAGCCATTACCAGTTTGTCAGTCTTATAACAAGTGGTACACTTTTTTCTCCCGTCACAGATGTGAAACAATGCAGTAATGTTTTGGATCTCATCTTGATTGCTGTGAATGTGACAGTGTTTACTGTCACCATGGCAGCAGGAGGAGTCATTTTGAGGAACAGATACAAAGTAAGTTACCACTTATTATCATGCACTGTTTTGGTTGTTGTTGGGGTTTATTTGTCCATTTTTTGTGGTTTTTTTTCTTTGTGTTCCTGCAGTTTAAAAAGCACTTCCAACCTGGCATACAATCGGTTCCAACCAGAATGTACAGGATACAACGTGTGTGCCATCATCACAGGGGCCACCATGATCCCTACTTCGAAAATACTGTGGACATCAGATACATATAGTGCGAAGATATTTTTGCAACATGTTTTTTTCTCTTTTTTTTTGCATCTTGCAGAAAAAAGCCCAGCCTGCAAACTGCAAAGGTGTCAACGACTGTTCTTTTGTTTCCTTTTCATGACAAATACGCTTTGCAGGCCTATTACGTGTTTGAGCTATACCACATCCTACCCATGTAAGCATACATGTAAGCATGCAATTGCTATCATTTATGTCTTATTCAACGTGAAATAATGTACTTCCTAAACAAAATGTTTAATAAATGAAGTTTTACAACGTTGCTGTTGAAATTAGTTGATATAAACGACCAATTTCATGTAAACTAATGAGATAAATCTCTGAAAAATAGTATAAATCATAATCATAATTCAGTAATGTTGTTTGCAAAAAAAACAAAGCATTTTCCCCCATTGGCCTCTTACCTACATATCGGTCAATGAATACATGACAGATTTGAATTTTAAATTAGCAATGAAATTAACAATTTAACTAAATATACAAGCTTTTATATCATGACTGTACATCAAATTTTACATGTGACTTATTTAAAGGACAATGGCTGTGTTCCAAATCTCTCACTTACTCACTTCAATATGTACACTTGGTACCCTGCATACTCAGCAGAGGTGGGAGCAAGCCAGTGTTTTGCAAGCTTCAAGTAAGTCTCAAGCCTTTAATCTCAAGTCTCAAATCAAGACAAGACAGATCAAGGCAAGTTCGACGTCATAGACTTGAAATTCACGAGTCCTTACAAGTCATAAGCACAGTAGTAAACTGTCATTTTAACAATGCAACAGTCTATTACATTTGACAAATGAATGATTTAGCATCAGCTTTATTTGCCATGTGTGTTCCCACAAAAGGAATTTCACTCCGGTCAACATCACTCTCTGTTACAAAGTACAACAATAGTAAATAAGTTTACATATAGGGAGAAGTGTTATGTTACGCAGGACAGAAGCGAGTTCTTCCTGTCCTGCGCCTTTATTTTGGCGAGCTGTACTTCCTGCGTGGTGGCGGAGACAGTCGCTTCGGACAGCTGCGGCCAATTGTCATTTGCGGCAGTTAAAAGGCCAGCGCCGGTTCATTGCCATTGTCTTTGTGACTTATGTTTCATGCCTCCTAATCAGTGCTGTCACTTGAACTATCTACTTACCTGGACTACCTGCACTTTTTGTCACAGAGCCTTTTCTCTGTCGCCTTTTGTTTGCTCCTGTTTTACACTATTAAAGAACCTTTATTTTTGCACTCCATCGCCTCGTCTCTGCACACTGGGGGTCAAGCTTCCGACAGCTCCAACCTAACGAAACAAGAAGAATGAGAATACTTCTATACATATTTACATAGAATATTATAGATTAATTATAATTATTGTATTTGCAATGTTGCATGCTACAAATTCACAGTGTTACGTTCAGAACAGTATGTAGTGCAGTGGTCATGGGTGCAAATAGCAGTGGTTGGTAATGTAAATCTAGATAAATAATGAAGTAGTACATACATACAGTACATACATACATACGGGGATGAGTGAGATGCAAGTCCACACCTCTGGCACTTAGTTCCTTAGGGTGCAAATTTTGAGGGTGTAGTTGTGTCCCAAATCCATTACCATTGTTGCGTATTTACCAGAAATGACGATCGCAATATTTACACGCTTCCTCTTCTTCGCCTCTCTTTTTTAATGGTAACCACTCGAGTTAGTCCCTCCTTTTCCACATTGATTGAGGGTCGTTAGGGTCCATCGAGTGCATCATCTGGGTACTGACAGTGAACTGAATTTTGGCATTTTGCTTCTCACTGTTAACGCACGTATGCACGCAAAATGCTACTTGGAAGTGTGCAAGTGTGTGATTTGAAACACGGACAATGACTAGTTAGCTGTCAGGTGTACACGGCCTCTTATCCGCGGTCTATACCGGCAAAGTATGATAGGTGATGCAGCATGATGACAAAGCCACATAGATACTCCGTTTCAATTTGCATCAAAAGTGCAGACTTCAAACTGCATACGAGTCTTTGAATGGTGTAACTCGCTCTATTAAAGTCAGAATTATGATCAGTAATATTTATCATGGTGTTGTCACGTTTGTTGCTTATGTTATGTTTTTGCCGGCGTTTATCCCTTTGCCTGTTTCTTTGTTTGTGTTTAAAATAACTTGAAAAATTCTGAACGAATTTGGGTGAATTTTTTGGGGAATTGTCAGAAACGGGATATGGAAGAACTGATGAAATTTTGGGGATGATACGGATTACTGTCTGGATCCAGGACTTTTTTAAAGGATTCTTTGACATTGCGAGGTAAGACCATTTTCGGCATTTGTGCATATAACTCCACATAAAATGGTCACAGCACTTGGGTAAAAAAATACAGGACAAGTTTCCAAAAGGTTCTACAAAATAGCAAAGACCGATCCAGACAATGGAATAATACTGGATACTATGATCCAGAATATGAAAAATAGGTGACCTTTGGAATTTTAGACGACAAATGAAGCTATAAACATGCAACAAACATCATTATATACTGTATAGCCAAGACACTGTGGATTCTGGAGTGTGCCAACGGATTAGTTGTATCTTCAAAAGCTATGGAGATCCAGAAGAAAGACTACTGAACTAATATTGATATCATTATGAAACCAATAATGGTATGTTTTCAGAAAATTTGCATTCACAATATCATGCCCTCCTTATGGCTAAAGCTAAGATGCTTTCTCTTTTTGAACGTGGTGGGATTGTCGAGCTGCGTAAGCGAGGCCTCTCGCAGCGTGCCATTGCTGCTGAGGTTGGGTGCAGTAAGACAGTCATTCTACATTTTTTTAAAGATCCTGAGCATTATGGATCTACTACTTAAAAGTTAAGTAGTAGATCCAAAAAAATCACACTTGCGCTGAGCTGGCTGATCCAATTGGCTGTCAATCAAGACACAGGGCAGTTTTCGACCCACATTAAGACCCTTACTGGTGCCGACTGCGGGAAAAGGGTTTAAAAAACAAAATAGGAATTCAAAGACCTTGTCTCTTTCAACGCCACAAAACTGCCCGTTTAGACTTTGCCAGGGAGCATCAAACATGGGACATTGAAAGGTGGAAAAAAGTTTTATTCTCGGATGAGAAAAAATGGAACCTTGATGGTCCACATGGCTTCCAACGTTACTGGCATGACAAGGAGATCCCACATGACATGTTTTCGACCTGGCACAGTGGAGGGGGGTCCATCAACATCTGGGGTGCTTTTTCATTCAGTGGAACACTGGAGCTTCAGGTGGTGCGGGGTCGTCAAACGGCGACTGCTTATGTGCAGATGTTGCAGCGGGCATCCCTCATGACTGAGGGTCCTCGTCTGTGTGGTAACAGCTGGGTTTTTCAACAGGACAACGCTGCAGTTCACAATGCTCGCTTGACCAAGGACATCTTCAGGGAGAATAACATCACTCTTTTGGACCATCCTGCATGTTCCCCTCATTTAAATCCCATATTGAATATTCGGGATGAATGGCAAGGGAAGTTTATAAAAATGGCCGTTTGGTTGCAGAGGGGGAAGGGTAAGCCAACACTGTCATCTAGTGGCTAACTCATGCAGAGACACAGTTTATGTTTGTTTATATATATATACATTTATATTGTGCAATAGCAAACAATAGCTGATTCAGATGTCCCTGCTTATGCGAGTTCCGAGTTTTTAATTGTAGAATGTAGATTTGCATTCTAAGTTATATAGAGTGTCATTTTTTTTCAGAAAGAAAATGTTCTCAATACACTATGTCAAAATGACAAAATAACTGTAATGTCACACATGTATGGTTATACTGAAAAAAAGAAAACCAACAGAGGCAAGATAAAACATTTTTAAGGTGAATATATCAAGATAAACACAAAAGTACATCAGGAAAGTATAAGCAAAGGGTTAAAGTGTATTTAAATTATTTGTTCCCATTTGTATTTTTATTTAGTTGGCCTTTAAAAAAAACTATAACCTATATAGGGAACTGAGTCAGCAAAAATAATACATTCAAAATACTGCGTGCTATTTTATTCATGAATTCGAGGCGGAACATTTATACAATTTTTCTGTTTTACCCCGGACCACATTGGGTGGTTGTACTCAACGTGACTGTGAAAGATGAGTTTGGTGATGCTGTTTTCATAATGTTAACAAGTTAATATGTATTTCATTAAAACGTAGCAACGCCGCACCGGCTTTTCTTCTGCTTTCAGCATTTGCTGCCTGGCCAAAGCTCAAAGCAGGGTTGACTGCCTACCGAACAGGAACAATTCCAACATTTCTTGTTTTAAAACCCACACAGTTTATCTGAAGAAATAAAAATGGCCGGCTATAAAAGACTTTTTAACAGAGTCACATTATGGACATGGAGAAGAAGTCGCTGGATAAGCCGAAATGGTGAGTCGCTTTTACTAAAATGTTGATTTATCATGTTAAAAGTACGTTTGCGTGTAAAGTGCGATGACAGAGCTCAGCTAACCAATTTGCAAGCAGTTAGCTTATTTGTGAAATATATAACATTTCACAAATACTCTATTGTTGTATTCAATTTCTCAAATACTGTACCGAACATGATATGTCAGTGGATCTCAAATGAAGGTACTAGTAGCCTTGGGAGTGCTTGAGATTTAAAATACTAGTACTGTATATATACTGTGGAAAATAAGTATTTCATCGTTTGCCGATTTTGTAGGTTTACTCCCTTACAAAGATAGTACATACCTTTTATTGTAACAGTGAGACCGAATGTTAAAAAAAATCCAGAAAAAACAACATTAATTAAAGCATATAAGTGAATTTGCGTTTGGATTTAAGAACACATCTTTATTATAACCCCAAAAGAGGGCATGCTACGTTGATAGTTATTTTATGTTCGCCATTAGATTAATAATTTTTGTTCATATTGCCAACAAGAACATTACAGATAAGCATTGTTTTGGGCAGTAAGTATAATCAGATGCTGATTGTGTTTTACATCTTTTTGTCAGCCAAAAATGTTGTAAAAGCCATTCTCATTTGCATTGTACAGTGTATTTGTGTCAAATGTTTCTTCAAAACGCATTTAAAAAACAAACGTTAACATTCACTACAATGATAATCTTAACAGACGCTTCAGCTGCGTTTGGAGAGGCAGCTTTTTCTTCTTGCAGACCAAAGGTGTGTATTGTTGGTAGTGGGCCAGCAGGTTTCTACACAGCACAGCACTTGATCAAGGTATGAATATAGTTGAAGAGATGTTCATAATGAATGATTTTTACTTGTCAACAGTGGAGCCCTCCTATTTGCGCGACTAACTTGTTCAAAAATTGTCTGTATTTTTTGCAGAAAACCGATCTCATCCACCCTAAGTCAGTGTATCATTTCTAATTATGTAATAATAAAGCATGGGTGTTCTATTATGTCCAGCGAGGGCCACATGTACTGAAAAATGAACGGATGCAAGGGCCACTTTGATATTTTGTTAACCAACACATGTAGATATGCTAAGAAGTTATTTCAAGAAAAAACTGCATATAAGCTTTATGAGAGGGGTGGGCAAACTACGGCCCGGGGGCCACATCTGGCCCGCTAAGCGTTTCAATCCGGCCCTCCAGTTGCTTCCAAAGTATTTAATTTACACTTTTAACATACAAGCTGGCAACATGACTTGCTAGTAGTCAGAGTCAGTCAATCTGAGACAACCTTTTGATGGTTTAAGTAGCTTTTCACATGCAACTATCCAACTACCTCAACCACGGTGCCAAACAAACGCAAGTCAACAAATATGTTACACACAACTTCACCAACCCACTGCACTGTCTGGGAAGTAAAAAAAGGAGGGACATACTCATACTCTTTAATAGTCAATGTTTTATTGTTCATATTGTATATCACACATCCTTTTATTCATGTAAATTCCGGCTGTCTTATTCAGTAAAAAGAACTGTAAGATTAAATGTTGTTATTTGATGTGGTCTGATGTTTATATTGCTCCTGAAAAAAGGGACACAAGCACATATAACAGATTGTATGACCTTTTTACAGATAAAACAAGACAAATAATTCCAGGTGGACTGTTGGAATTATAATCTTAAACTAGTATGTGTGTATCAAATGTATAGCCTGACACCTCCCAACCAATTTGGTTAACTCAATGCGAGTCAAAAAGTTTGCCCACCCCTGCTTTATGGTGTAGGTGAAAAAGCCTATTATTAATATGAACTCCCATTTTTGCTGTTGTTTTTTTCTTTTTCATTTTCAAATATTTCAACTGACTTCTTAACTATCCATCTATTTTCAATGCCGCTTAACCAAAATAGGGTCGTGGGGGTATGCTGGAGCCTATCCCAGCTGACTTCAGGCAAGAGGCAGGGTACACACTGGACTGGACTTCTTAACTAACCTTTGTACATTTTCTTTTAGTAACATTATGACTTCCGTATTATTTTTTTATTATAACTTTTTCCTCAACCTAACTTTCCAAAATTTGGACCTTTCTTTCTCTTTAGAGTATGACTTTTTTCTCTTAATATTTTGACTTCATTCTCATAAAATTACAGCTGTTTTTTTTTTCAATTTCTGCAGTTTTTTCAAAATATTTCAAATTCCTGTAAAATTTCTTCTTGTAATATTTTTCCCCCCATATTATCCATCATCTCCGGTTTTTCGTTATTGGCGGGGGTCTCAGAATGTAAACCCTGTGAAGAGCCGAGGCCCTTCAATGTGTTTAAATTTGATTTTAAGGAATTGAATGACTTTAATGCATGTTTTCATCATCCTATCAGGCCCGTCAAGATGTGGAGGTGGATATTTATGAAAGACTACCTGTCCCCTTTGGCCTGGTCAGGTTTGGGGTTGCTCCTGATCATCCTGAAGTGAAGGTAAGGCCCCAAGGCAGGGGTGTGAAAATTGTTTCCACCGAGGGCCGCATACAGATAAATTGAAGGATGTGGCGGGGCACTTTGATGCATTGTGAGCATGAAGGATGCTAGAACCAATCCAATATATGTCGATGTTAAAGATGCAAAACATCCCTATCATAGCTTTGTGTTATTGGTGACAAAGCAAATTAGTGTAATATCTAATAATATACTGTATTTCATTAATAATTCATTTATTTTATTTTTAGACTATGCCTAGGTCCAATAAAAGACAAGCTGCCTGCCAAAAATGGCCCTTGTTCCTCACTTTGGATAGCCCTGGCCAAATGAGATGATGCAGATTAGCTCATTACCCTGCCCTTATTGTCTTAAAAGAGATCTTTCAGCAGGGTTTTGCATTGGAGCTCGGAAAAAGTAGACTTTTTCTTTCATGAGATGCAAAAACTTTGTCACTCCTTTATGAGCGGTTTGGTTTTCCTTAGAGAATAATCACTGACATTACTTCCTCAGAACGTCATCAACACTTTCACGCAGACAGCCAAACATGCTCGCTGTAGTTTCTACGGCAACGTGAACATTGGGAAGGATGTAAGCATTCAAGAGCTGCAACAAGCCTACCATGCAGTTATATTGGTAAGATGCTTCCATGAAAAGTTTTGTGTAACTTTTGTGTTATTCTTAATTTTTTTAATATGTGTTGTAGAGTTATGGTGCAGAGGGAAACAGGAGTATGGGGATACCCGGAGAAGACTTGGCCGGTGTGTACTCTGCAAAAGACTTCGTGGGCTGGTACAATGGACTGCCAAGCTGTCGAGAGGTATAGCTCTTCCTGAAGCTGATTTTTTTTAAGGTTTTGTTTGTTGATCCTCAGATATAATCTTTTCAATTCAGCTGAGTCCAGACCTGAGTTGTGAAACAGCAGTTGTCCTGGGTCAAGGCAACGTGGCTTTGGACGTAGCAAGAATATTACTGTCACCCGCAGATATTTTAAAGGTATGCAAGCGCTGTCAAAAACAGTATTGGTGTTTGTTTACACTCTGACATCATATGTCATACTGTATTTTATTAGTTTTCATTATTTGTCATGGCGATCATCATTTTGCATGCTTCTTTTCTCTATAAAGGGTTACGACTGTCAGTGGTTGCGTGTTTCATAATATAACATGAAATAATAGATACAGATACAAGCAGCCGAAATGGGTTTTCTCCGTAGGGTGGCTGGAATCACCCTAAGACCGAATCACCCTCGGTCATCCGAGAGGGGCTCAAGAGTAAAGCCACTGCACGTTGAGAGGAGTCAGTTGAGGTGGCTCGGGCATCTAGTTCGGATGCCTCCTGGACACCTCCCTGGTGAGGTGTTCCAGGGCAGACCTAGGACACACTGGAGGAATTATGTGTCACAAATGGCCTGGGAACCCCTTGTGTTCCTCCCAGTGGAAATGGAAGAAGTGGCTGGAGACCGGGAAGTCAGGGCTTCTCTACTGAGACTGCTGCCCCATTATGCCATACGGTAATTTATATGTAGATAAGATATATCATGATAAAATATATATAAGAAGAGTTTTTAAGGCTGCCAAAAGATTTTTATATTATGTCAGGACTATCTCATATATTACAACGGAAGCAATAGTGTAGCTCATAGTGGTTGTCAGCCATGTTTTTTGCTTATGATGATTGACAGGAATGTTTCTCACCTGGACCCAGATCTAAGTGGGATGTTTCCAACTTCCTAGCAGTCTCCAATACAACATGAATCTTTCAGCAAAATGGCATGACATCATTGCTATGCCTTTGCTGTATCATTAATTATGTGTTTAGTCATGTAAACATGCTACAGATTTTCCTGGTTACTCTGCACCTTCACAATTGATACTGTAAATGTACTACACAAGATCCACAGGTCCAGTGTTTGTATTGTTGCCATAAATGGAACAATTATTCTGTTGGTCTGCAGAAGACTGACATCACCCAGCCAGCCCTTGAAGCTCTGATGGAGAGCCAGGTTCGCAGGGTGCTAATTGTCGGCCGAAGAGGACCCATGCAGGTCGCATGCACAATCAAGGTGTGTGAGTATTTATAACGACGTTGACAACTTTTTTCAAAATCAAGACACATATTTTATTAGTAACAACATAATTTAATCAAGGTCACAGTTTTAAGAGAGCTACAAGCTTTTTGCGGTTCACTCGACCTTTCGGAAACGGAAACGCTGATGTCAAGCAGTCCTGAGGTTGCGCGATTTGGAACCATTTCAAGTCAAATTAAATTTCAGAGCAAAATTTGCCACCAGCCACTAAAAACAGAGTTTGAACCGCTATCATGCATGATGGTGTCAGCATACCTAATGAAAGCTCAGTTGAGACTATCAGGATTTTAAATCTCTATCAGTGTATTTTGCTTTTTTTTGGCTACACTTATTCTAGATGAAGAATATACACCTGAAAGTTAAGGGTGGCCAATATTGCAAATTTTGGTATCGATCCCATACACAAGTAAATACACATACTTTTTACTTGACATTTATTCAACATCAGTGAATTATGTTGTGATTTTTCTTTTTGCATGCACTCTTTGAGCAAAATAAAATCAAAAGTGCAAATAAGAGAACAAAAGCAAAATATACTATTGGCGCTCATTTAAAATTCGTTGACATTTTGCCCCCAAAGCCCTCCTGTATCCGATAACGTACAGTATATCTGTAAACAGTATGTAACTATAACAATATCAACAATGTAACAATATAAAAAGTTGTTTTTGTAAACCCTACACTGGTAAAACACTGGTTTGTGTGTCTGTAGCTTTGTAAATGAATCGTTTTTGTCCACGCCTGTTATGTTAACATAATTTGATGAAGACATTGGGCGCATTCCAAAAACATGCATGTTAGGTTAATTGGAGGCTCGAAATTGTCCATAGATATGAATGTGAGTGTGAATGTTTGACTGTGTGTATGTGCCTCGCGATTGGCTGGCGACCAGTTCACCAGTCTCGACCACTCTCGCCCCAAAGTCAGCTGGGATAGGCTCCAGCATACCCTTGCAACCCTAGTAACGTCAATAATTAGTCAACTTGTCATCATACATGGATTATCTGACTGGTAAGCACACATTTTACATTTATACATCATAAATATTTGGAAGATGCCTGGTGGGTTACAGTGTGGTTGTCTAACTTTGCATTTCTCGTTGATCCAGTTTCTCTTCTTATTAACTGTATTTTTTTGTTTATTACAGGAGCTTCGAGAAATGGTCAACCTACCCGGGACCAGACCTGAGATGCTGCCAGCTGATTTTGATGGTGTACGTGAGGCTGTTCAAGGTGAGAGTTCATGTAAATATTTTCTAGTGTAGCACGTTCTACTTTTAAGATTATCCATGGTCACTAGTCACTTCATTAGGTACACATAGGCACAATATACAGTATATTTCAGCCATCCGTTTTCTATACCGCTTATCCTTATTAGGGTGAGCTAGAGCCTACCCCAGCTGACCTGACTTTGGGCGAGAGGTGGGGTACACATATAGACAACCGTTCACACACAGTGTTCATTTCGTTGAATTTTTGTCAATGACTTTTTTTCCCCTGATGAAAAACAAGACAATAACTAATCAAAACACTAACAGATAAGGCGAAAATGAATGAGACATGAATGAAGTCCAATCACATCTAACTTTGTCTTGTAGATGTTAGGGACAAGTTAGGACTATATCCATTGCGGTTCGAACATCGCCCCCTGGGATTTCCGAGCACATTCTACTTCCTCATTAAGAGTTACAAAGTGAGTGATAAGAATATCCACTTATTGATTTTCATTGCATTTCTGCTCATTTAGACCACCCATACGTGCATAATAAAGACGTTGTTGTGATGTTCGGAGTATCCATGAACGCATCTCGCGCTCTGTCTCGTGCCAATGAGGAAGTGTTGTTGCAATGAATGGACTAGAGACGTGTTTGTTTGGACTTGGAGATACATGTATGGTGTTGGAATTGCACTGCTGTTGATGTGCTGTGGATGTATGAATAAAGTTATAAAAGAGCGTCAGACACTGTGTGACTCTGTGGGGAGCTACACTATGCCGCCGTCTGTCGTCATAATAGAGAGCCGTGGCTTGTAACTTTATGAATTAAATATATTAGTTACCACCGTTAATTCGCTATTAATTCGTTGTTTTTATTTTTTTCTAATATTAGTATTAAACATCTTAAAAAAATACTTTTAAAAATTTCAGGTAAAATAGTAACACTAAGGTTGGTGTGAAATGATTGACTTATTGATATATTCATTGAGAGCAGGTCTACTTTTTGTTCTGAATTTTATTATTAAGATGCTTTGAAGGTAGCCTAATAAAGGTTTTTTCAAGGAACCTTTAAGGATGCCTTATCCTTTATATTTCATTTGACAAAATTTACTGTCTTTTTAATGAACTAAAATGTTGTGAAATGTTGTCAACTTAAACTACACTAAAACTAATTTAATTTAGATGACTAAAGTATTACTAAAACTAAAATCCCCAAAAGATACTGTCAAAATGAACACTGCGCTCACATTCACATCGTCGCACAATTGAGATTCACCAGTTAGGCTATGACATGCATGCTTTTGCGATGTGGGAGGAAGCCGGCGTACCAGGAGAAACTCGCACAAGCACAGACATGTTCCAATGGAGACGTCAACCCGGATCCCCTGACTGTGAGGCAGATGTGCTAAAAACTACGCCACCGCACTCCAGTATATAATATTATAGATTTAAAAATATGCCTTTACAAAGATAAAAATGCTTTTTATTGCAGTACTTTGTACTTCACCGTGCGCTTGCAGTAACACATGCAAGCAACATTCAAAAGAAATGTGACCAGAGGAAGCTGTGGTTTCCAGATTACAACTTACACCTCCATGTTTCAGCAGTGAAGGCAGTTATTTTCTTTTCGTCTTTTGTTGTTCTTTTGGGCAGTGTGTCCCCCAGTTATCTGTCCTCATTCGTCTGATCGCTTGCCATGTCCTTGCTTGAGAAAAAAACAGCTTTGTGGATTGATGCTGCATGTAGTTCATGGTTTATATTGATAACTTGTGAACTTAGTAGAGGCAGGGCACTTCTATACTTGCATGCTCTTACAGGAAATGTGCAACGACCAGTCAGTTGTCTGATGGTGTGACGCAGGTGCTTCCTTGTCATCATGTTTTGAGGTGAAGGGCTCACACAAGATAAATACTCCTTAATAACCTTGACTTGTTTTTCGTGCATACAGTACATACTATAGAAACATAACAAACTATTCATGTTTATTTCTTTAATTTCTCATGCTACCTGAACCACAATTTTACACTTCCTACTCAGAACAATGTCAGATCCGGACTCATCAAAACGCATGACCTTTTGACCAAATGAAGGCCTTCTTTTACTGATAAGTACTATTCTTAAGACTCCACAGTTGCCACAATTCCTTAGGATTGGGCTTGTATTTTACAGTTTACATTTCATCTTTCCACGAGATGAGGACTTATACCTATCTATCTGTCATTTGGGTTTTGGGATTGTATTGCCCCTCTGGATCCAGAAGGTGGTGATGTTCTTTCTTCATTCAGGGTGTCTCTAAAGCCTGGAAAATGCAGATAATATACAATTATTTTAAATATTTGAAGTAATATATACTACTCAAAAAATAAAGGGAACACTAAAATAACACATCCTAGATCTGAATGAATGAAATATTTGTGTTAAATACTTTGTTCTTTACAAAGTTGAATGTGGTGACGACAAAATCAAATATTTTTATTTATTCATGATTTATTCATTCATTCATTCCATTTTATTTTTTGAGCAGTGAGTATAAACCGCATGGTGGCCTAATGGTTAGCACGTTGGCCACACAGTCCAGATCTTTGGGGCATCTCTGTGTGGAGTTTGCATGTTCTCCCTGTGCGCGTATGGGTTTTCTCTGGGTACTCCGCTTTCGTCCCACGTTTGGTTAGGACTCTAAATTGTCCATAGATATGAGTGTGACTGAATATTTGTCTATGTGTGCCCTGCGATTGACTGGCGACCAATCCAGGATGTACTCCGCCACCTGGGGTAGGCTCCAGCTTACCCCGCAAAGATGGATAATATAAACAAAACAAAATATGAACACATACAATTTATTCATTCATTTTCTATGCAGCTTAATCCTCAATAGGGTCGCAGGGGTATGCTGGAGCCCATCCCAGCTGATTTTGGGCGAGAGGCGGGGTGCACCCTGGACTAGTCGCCAGTCAATCGCACACAATTTATTGATTTTAAATATATTTTTTCTGTATTATGTGGATATTTTTTATTATTTAAAAATACATGTACTTATTTTTTCTTAAAACACTTGTGTATAATGTAAATATATTTTTGTGTATATTATATGTCCACACTTTAGGGACACCGTGTATAATGAAACCTCAAAGGTGAAACACAATTTGGGAATCATTTCAAAACAATATTTGAAGTACCATACAAATGTAAGAAGCAGTTAACCTGTTAATGTTAACACCTAAAAAAAACTATAAAACACTCTTTAAACACTCTAATGATGGCATAATAAAAGTTGTGTTGCATCATAAACCGTAGCAAAAAGTTTAAAGAAAAGCTTACTACAGCAAAATACAGTATACAAGTATAAAGAAATAAAACTATGTACCTTTGATTAAAAAGTAACAACAACAGCTGGTACCGGCTAACATTAGCTGTTGACCCTACTTATTGGACTTTCGTACAAAAATGACACCAGGATTTGCTTAGTAACACCTTGGGTGGTCAAAAATAAAAAAAACACAGGAGCTACTTTGAATTTGATATCAGCAAAAAAAAAAAAAAAAAAAAGCAACTGCTTACACTATGGTTGTTTCAGATTTACCAAGACCAAGAAAGCGTCTGACAGAGTTGATGTTGAAGGTAGCCCTCCAGCTTCCAGCAGAAAAGGAGCAGGAAAGAGGAAACGTAACATCACGCAGTTGGGGACTTAGATTCTTCCGGAGCCCAGTCCAGGTCCTTCCAAGTCCTGATGGCACAAGGACGGCTGGCATCCGACTGGCAGTCAACAAACTGGAGGTAAACTGGATTTTGTGTTCTTGTTCTTGGACTGATGATTGCTAAATCAACATGTTTTAACATCAGGGTTCAGGTGAGGCAGCGCGTGCAGTGCTAACTAACGAGGTGGAGGACGTGACCTGTGGCCTTGTCATCAGCAGCATTGGCTACAAGAGCCTGCTCATAGACCCATCAGTACCGTTTGACTCTCACAGAGCTATAGTCCCGAACCAAATGGGCCGTGTTCAACAAGCTGCAGGTACCCAGAAAAAAAATAAAGCACCAAGTGGGCTAAAATCAAGAAGATGAGTAAACATGGATCAAATTGTTCCTTGCTTCTAGGTCTTTACTGCAGTGGCTGGCTTAAAACAGGCCCAACTGGCGTGATAGCCACCACTATGAACAATAGTTTTGACACTGCACGATCCTTAATGGAAGACATGGACTCGGGAAAATTGGATGTATCTGCTGCCAAGTCTGGTGCACAAAATATCAGATATCTGCTTGAAAAGAGAGGTATTGCATTATACTGTAGTAGATCCCTGACTGTTCACAGTTGGGCATTCACGGATTTCTTCACTCTATACCTGTAATTAGTTCTTAATGTGTAAAACTTAATTTAAAATGTGTTTAATATTTGTGAGAGGCATATACGCTTTAGAAGCATCTTTAGGGCTTTTTATGGGTCCGTCCAATATTTGCATGTGTGTGCCATTCTGCGACTAGCAGGGATCTACTGTATTCCACCTTTTGTTTCATACGCAAGAAATACGCTACATAGCAAGAACTACTCCTGAGCCAGTCTACAAAACTGAGTGACACCAGTGTTTTCCTTACTGGTAGGTAATATAATTGTCACTGTTAGCAAGATTAGTTTGCGACTATATTTGTATATATTGTCAAATGACATCACTGAATTGCTCACAAGGATGTTTGGGCAAGCAGAGTATTGTTCTGTTCTATCATCTCCACAGAAGTCAAGCCTGTGACCTTTTCGGACTGGGAGAAGATTGACAGTGTGGAGACGAGGCGGGGTGAGTCCACAGGAAAACCCAGAGAAAAACTGCTGACGGTGGAAGAAATGTTGCAGGTGGCGTGGACATGATCATCATGGGGTGATTACACAGTAAAACTGTTGTGTCCAGTGTAGAACATTTTTTAAGGCAGGGAGAGGTGACTTGACCCATCAAGCACAGAAAATTATGTGTCAATATCATGTATCAAGTGTATATTTTACATCTGTTTTTCCTCTAATGTATTTGAAATAAAATTACTGTGGTCTTTGTATTGGTTTGATGTCTAGGTGGAATATAATTAATAAAACCTCATTGTATTTAGTCTGTGTACCATTTAAAATACTGAATTTTTACCAACGCTGCAACAGTGGGGAAAATATTCGATCCCCTTAGAACAGGGGTGTCAAACTCGTGCCATAGAGGGCCGAGACACTGCAGGTTTTCTTTCCAGCCAGTCACTAAAGTAGGTGATTTTAATGATCAACACCTTCAGTTTGAGGGAAGGAGCTAATCAATTAAATCACCTGCTGAAGAAACTGGTTGGAGAGAAAACCTGCAGCGTCTCGGCCCTCCAGGGCACGAGTTTGACAAATGTGCCTTAGAATATGAATAGTCAAGAATTTTTATGGCCGCTATTGTGAGTCCATTTTAGTTCTGTGCAGGTCTACATTTTTGTCACCGAGGTCCTATGGCAGCACTTTGGTCTTGCCCATGGTGGTGGTGAAGTTTGAATGGAAGAAAAATGTTTACAGAGATTAGAACTACAGGCTGCACGGTGGTCTAGTGGTTAGCCAACACAGTAACAGTCTGGAGACCTGGAAGATCTGGGTTTGAGTCTCCCTTGGGCATTTCTGTGTGGAGTTTGCGTGTTCGTGCCGGGTACCCCAGTTTCCTCCCAAATTCCAAAAACATGCAGGTTAGGTTAAGTGGCGACTAAATATTCCGTAGGTATGAATGTGAGTGTGAATGGTTGTCTATAGGTGCCCTGCGATTGGCTGGCGACCAGTCTAGTCCGCCTGCTGCCCGAAGTCAGCTGGGATAGGCTCCAGCATGCCCCCGCGACCCTGAGGAGAAGAGGTATAGAAAATGGATGGAGATTAGGACTACCTTACTACAAAAAAAAAAAAAAAAAAAAAAAAGACAGGACGCATTGGGTCCTTTATGGGCAGGCAACCTGTGTGAAGGTTAGAATTTGCTGGTTGGTGAGGAATTGAGTACTTTTAAAATGTTTTCTGGATTTTTTTTTTTTTTAAACATTCCATGGGATTGTTCCCATCTTTTAAAAAAAAAAAAGCAAATGTGCAAAATCAGGAGATCAAAAATTACATGTATACAGTACAAAATGCTCATAGGAGCCAAATGTCCCCTTTGAAGGAATATTACAATTTAACCAAATTGGAACAAGTTTAAGGTTTGAGAGCCCCAGGAAGTGTAACTATTAAGTTTTTGGACCATTTAACATGTAACACTAATTGTACTTTTGAATGACGCTGCAATAATAAAACACATTTGATATTACACGAAAGCACCTTGCAGTTTCAAATAAAAGCAAGGCATAAACTTTGCGTAAAATTTTTTATTTATAAATCAAGTTAGTTGAAATCTTCCATGCTTCGTCTTTCAGCAATCATTGGCCACCGCATACCTTAAACAGTCATGTTGCCCTGGTGAACTAGGCCCATATAGTCACTTTGATATTCCAACATCACATCACCTGATGCATTGTAACTGGATGTCATGTTGTGGTCCATTTGCAAGTCATCCATGTAGTCCACGGTTAGGCTGTGGTCCATGTCATCATGGCTAGAGTTGTCCTGGTGGTCATTGAAGGTTACACTGTGGCCCATGTCATCGTGGCTAGAGTTGTCCTGGTGGTCATTGAAGGTTACACTGTGGCCCATGTCATCGTGGCTAGAGTTGTCCTGGTGGTCATTGAAGGTTACACTGTGGCCCATGTCATCGTGGCTAGAGTTGTCCTGGTGGTCATTGAAGGTTACACTGTGGCCTGTGTCATCATTTAGGTAGTCTAAGGTCAGGCTGTGGCCCATGTCATCATGGCTCAAGTTGTCCTGGTGGTCATTGAAGGTTACACTGTGGCCTGTGTCATCATTTAGGTAGTCTAAGGTCAGGCTGTGGCCCATGTCGTCATGGCTCGAGTTGCCCTGGTGGTCATTGAAGGTCACACTGTGGCCCATGTCATCGTGGCTAGAGTTGTCCTGGTGGTCATTGAAGGTCACACTGTGGCCCATGTCGTCATCATGGCGGTCATCAGAGGTCACACTGTGGCCTGTGTTATCATTTAGGTAGTCTAAGGTCAGGCTGTGGCCCATGTCATCGTGGCTAGAGTTGTCCTGGTGGTCATTGAAGGTCACACTGTGGCCCATGTCATCGTGGCTAGAGTTGTCCTGGTGGTCATTGAAGGTCACACTGTGGCCCATGTCATCGTCGTGGCTAGAGTTGTCCTGGTGGTCATTGAAGGTCACACTGTGGCTTGTGTCATCATTTAGGTGGTCTAAGGTCAGGCTGTGGCCCATGTCATCATGGCTCGAGTTGCCCTGGTGGTCATTGAAGGTCACACTGTGGCCCATGTCATCGTGGCTAGAGTTGTCCTGGTGGTCATTGAAGGTCACACTGTGGCCCATGTCGTCATCATGGCGGTCATCAGAGGTCACACTGTGGCCTGTGTTATCATTTAGGTAGTCTAAGGTCAGGCTGTGGCCCATGTCATCGTGGCTAGAGTTGTCCTGGTGGTCATTGAAGGTCACACTGTGGCCCATGTCATCGTCGTGGCTAGAGTTGTCCTGGTGGTCATTGAAGGTCACACTGTGGCCCATGTCATCGTCGTGGCTAGAGTTGCCCTGGTGGTCATTGAAGGTCACACTGTGGCCCATGTCATCGTCGTGGCTAGAGTTGTCCTGGTGGTCATTGAAGGTCACACTGTTGCCTGTGTCATCATTTAGGTAGTCTAAGGTCAGGCTGTGGCCCATGTCATCATGGCTGGAGTTGCCCTGGTGGTCATTGAAGGTCACACTGTGGCCCATGTCATCGTGGCTAGAGTTGTCCTGGTGGTCATTGAAGGTCACACTGTGGCCCATGTCATCGTCGTGGCTAGGGTTGTCCTGGTGGTCATTGAAGGTCACACTGTGGCCCATGTCATCGTCGTGGCTAGAGTTGTCCTGGTGGTCATTGAAGGTCACACTGTGGCCCATGTCATCGTCGTGGCTAGAGTTGCCTTGGTCGTCATCAGGGGTCACACTGTGGCCCGTGTCATTCTGGACATTGGACATGTGCTGAAATGACTGAGTCATTGTGTTTTGTCCTTTCAATTTGTTCACTTGGAAAACACTTCCCAAGCCAAGCAATGCACCAGTTTCCACTTCTTTGGTTTCCACTTGTACTACAATTGAAATAGTGAGACAACTTATCTTCAAAACCAAAACTTTTGGAAAGTTCTCCCTGCTGCTCCAATTTTCTCACCTTCTTTAACATGCTTTTCCAA
The DNA here is from genome assembly GCF_027744805.1 of Dunckerocampus dactyliophorus. Lineage (NCBI taxonomy): Eukaryota > Metazoa > Chordata > Actinopteri > Syngnathiformes > Syngnathidae > Dunckerocampus > Dunckerocampus dactyliophorus. The sequence continues at coordinate 42,656,463 of NC_072820.1, forward strand.
CATGGACTCCATAGACTGGAGAAATTCAAAAGCCCTTTTAACTGAGTCATTGGGAGACAGAACTGCAGCAACAAAGGGAGAGCGTTTAACCTTTCAAAATACATTGTTTTTCATCAATACAGTATTGTTCTCACCAAGCTTGCCTCCTTTCTGAAGTCCATTTGGCTTAGCTGTGGTGCGATCCGCTGTCCAACACAGGCCTGCAAACAAACCAACACTTGTCTCAGGGAGAGGGGGTTGGGGGGAAAAGACATTTTAATTGGGTTAATAGAAAGTTCTTAATTACCTTTGTCAAGCAAGAGAGTGTGCACCAATACAAGTAAGAGCCAACCCATCTCCATTACTTCAGCTAGAGTCAGAAAGTCAGCATTACCACATGCCGTTTTTTTGTAGCAGGTGACACAGCTGGTGCCAATCAGCTCTAATTACATACTCTCCTGTTAAAGAAGCAGAAGAAAACTCAAGGCGCTTTGCCCTTATTTTTTACATTATTTTTTAAACTCCTATTTGCTTAATGGTATTTAATTTTTTTGTAACACCATCCTTTCTTTTCACGCAGGAAGTGAACAACAGGTAATAGGTATGGTGTGAATGAAGTATCAGTAGCACACATGGAGAAGGGGCAGGATTAAAGAAATAAGCGCCGCCTCTTTCTAGTCCTTTTTCTGAAATGTAGAATTGTACACATTTAGTCACTTGATGTTCCTTAATGTAACTTGTTAAGCATGTCTAAAACAAATAAACCACATCAACCTTTTAAAAAAATAAATGTGGCATAATAGTGACAAATAAGTATTAAAATTTTTCAAGTCAAGAAAATTTTACACAAATTCAAAGAGAATTGCATTCATTGCTTACATTTAGCATTAGCTTGCCCTCAGCGTTATGGTTAAATTATTCACGGCAGTTTTTATTATACATTGGTAAAAATATGTAACATATTATACAGCTCTCAATTTCATGTACTTTCACTGAAGACTTTTTGCAGAGCTATTCAAAGGTAAAGGTTTCCTAATCAAACAAGCATTTTGTTCTGAAAAGATGATTTAATTTGTGACAAGGAGTACATGTGGTACAAACAGCTGAGGTACATTACTATTACATTTATAACATATGATAAAGACATTGTTTTACACTGATCAAATTCAACTAAAATTTACAGAAAAAGCAGACAGGACTGGTGTGACTACCTGACAATTCTTTTTATTTGTACATACTATGAAACATTTGAAATGTGTCACATCACATTAATTGTGTGTGTGTGTCTGATCATCAATATATGCCATAGGTTTGATCTTCCTGTCCATCTCTGTATCTGTCCAGGTAGCGTAGGGGTTGTCCATGTGGGTATTTAACTTGTGGTGGATGGTAAACTGGAGGACGGATGAACTCAAAGACCGGCTCCCTCATGTCTGCAGGAGAAGATATGACAGCCATTTCAACATTAAAAGGCACATCATCTGCCATAAACTTGAGAGGATGAGAAAGACTTTTAGTGATTCACTTTTCACAAGCATAATCTTGTAAGACTTGCTGTTGCGGCCAATAGTGTGACTCACTGAGTGTGTTGTGAAAGGTGCTGGTGACAGATTCGTCCCATTGGCATTGGAAGAACGCCAGGCCTGCAGGTGTCATGCTGTCCTGGTGCTTTCTGTAGAAATCCACTGTTTTAAATGTACGATCTGCCAATGAATGGCTAGAAAGAAGAGGAACATACAGCAAAAATGAGGTATGTCTGCATAATCTAATGAAATTCAACGCAAAAGTTGTGAGTCATGCTCAAGACAGCCACATCATAGAAAAAGATTGAAATGATACTTCATGGTCGCATCTAATGTGATCGCTCCTCGTGCATATGTTAACTACGAAACGAAATCCATAGACTCCAAAATAATCCTGTCAAAATCAGTGGCACGCTCGCTCAAAGATGTATTTTTATAAATTGAAATTGCTCTGCAGTTGTCGTATAGTTTTATTTAAATTTAACCTAATTATTGCGGAATCCTATTACACGCTCCCTTGGTTTAATCCCCACATTTGGGCTGCAATTTGCAATTGGTTGATGAAAAAGATGCCCAAGTCGTCAGCAAAGACAACAAAGCCCTGGCTGCTTATAACATAACAAAATAGGGAATATGAATGTTCCTGTTCACGGTATACATTATCTCAAAATGACTGAAGTATCAAAGTATCAATATTTTGATACGCCTAAAGCTCTGGTATCGGAGGTATCGATATTTCAACATCTATCCGCACACCACTACCCATCATGGAGAACGCGTGGAGAGACGCATAGGATGTGCGGATTTCAGGTTGAAGGCAATCGAATCTAGCGGCTTTTGTTCGGGGGTGCCGGTGGATCTTGGCAGCATGGAGTGGTGTCGGGAGGTCCACTGGGGAGTTTCAGGGGTCTGGACTGCTGTGTGCTGGGGAGGACAGCAGGGCGGGCTCGTGGGCTGATTTGCCTTGGGGCGGGGGTGACGCTGGTAACGACAACGAAAGAAGGAGAGAAACCGGCGGCGTCTGTGCTGAGGGAATTGTGTGGCTGTTCAGTCCCAACACTTGAAGAGGACGATTTTTAGTTCCCAGGAGGTAGGAGGAGGAGGACAGGGATGAATTACATTCCTCATAGGCTACTGTTTAACCAGCCGTATATTACGGCACTCTTTGGAAAAAAGCATATTTTTCAATAAACGTAAAAAAAAATCTTTCTCTGTACTAAATACAAACAAAAACATTACTACGTGAACAGCTGCAGCTTATAGATCGGTGTGGCCTTTATACAGTATGTACAAATCTTTTTTTCTCTTTGTATTTGTGTGCAGCTTTAATGCAGTTTTAATGCGGCTTTAATGCAGTTTTAATGCAGCTTTAATACCGGTGCGCTGTATTCCGGAAATTATGGTATTTACTTGTTTTTCTTCTTCTATCCTTTTAATAGTGAATTACAACAACATTTGGATCGCCCAATAAAATATCTGCCAGCGTTTTTACCCTCACTTGTCGTTTTACAATAATTAACATTTAATGTATTATTTTTTTAATGTGCATTTTTAAAAATAAAACATGTGTAAGTGACATTGTTACATTCCACATCTATGGGTTGCTCCTCAGCCGCTAGTATTTCAAAAGAGCTCCTCAATATGCACTCAAAACACCAAGTGTACCGTAAGTACGACGTACACGAATCGATACACAGCATTTAGCATACAGTCTCAAAGAGGAGGAACATGCAGTGCTTATCATTGTGATGGAAACAAAGCCCGTGTATGTTTTTTTTTTGTTTTACCATGGTGACGGCCTTATATCTTCCTGGAAGTGGATGGCTTCTTCCTGCTTGAAAAGGACGTAAATGTAGCGGTGGAAACCTGTTCCTCTTGCAGGCAAGGGTGGCAGGTAGTGACACAGTTCTTCTCCAGCCTGAACTGCTCCGCCTGGTATGTTTCCACTGTGGAAACATGAATCATTTACTTTAAGGTCATGCATTATCATTATTGGTGCTGTCCAGTGAACAACCTGTAGAATAGACAATAGATCCCTGCCTAGTCGCAGTCACAGTTCCTCATTCGCTTCCCCACATAATTTCTTTTCTGTGCTTTAAATTGTAAATAAATATTGTTTTTAATGGTAACTTAAATAGAAAGTGGTGATGGCACTATCTGCAAGGGGGAAAGTGCTGCAGCTATGAATCAACATCTGAACCTCAGGTTCTACATTTGAACTCAACATTGTCCAGCAGGAACATGCCTTGACAAGACATACAGACCCTTTCCAAAAAATTAGAATGTCATGGAAAAGTTGTTTAATTTCCATAATTCCATTCAAAAAGTTAAACTTTCATAGATTATAGATTCAGGGCCTACAATTTTAGGCTTCCAGCTCATTAAACCCATGAAAACAGGAATTAAAAAAATTAGAATACTGTGAAGAAATCAGCCCAAATTTTGCAGGGCATGAATGTTTTAAACTGAGTGTCACACACTAATCATCTACTAAACTCAAATCACCTGCACAGGCTTCCCCAGGTGTCATTAAATTGCTTCAGTTTGGTTCAATTGTCTCAGTTGGGTTCAATATGGGGAAGACTGCAGACATGACAACTGGCCAGAAGACCATCATTGATACCCTCCATAGGATGGGTAAGCCACAAAAGTTCATAGCTAAGGAGGCTGGTTGTTCACAGAGTGCTGTGTCCAAGCATATCAATGGAAAGTCTAGAGGAAGGGCAAAATGTGGCAAGAGAAGATGCACCAGCAAAAGAGATGACCGTGGGCTTCAGCGGATTATCAAACAGGGAAGATTCAAGAATCTGGCAGAGATCCAGAAAGAGTGGAATGAGGCGGGAGTCACAGCTTCAAAAACCACCACATTCAGACGCATCCGGGAGATGGGCTACAACTGTCGGGTTCCTCGGGTCAAGCCACTTCTGAACCTGAGCCAACGTAGGTAGCGTCTCCACTGGGCCAAGGAGAAGGAGGACTGGACTGTTGGCCAGTGGTCCAAGGTCCTCTTTTCCGATGAAAGTAAAGTGTGCCTTTTATTTGGGAATCACGGTCCAAGGGTTTGGAGGAAGACGGGTGAGGAACAGAACCCAAGCTGCCTGAGGTCCAGTGTCAAATATCCACAGTCCGTCATGATTTGGGGAGGAACAGAACCCAAGCTGCCTGAGGTCCAGTGTGAAATATCCACAGTCCGTCATGATTTGGGGTGCAATGTCCGGTGCAGGTGTTGGTAAACTCTGCTTTCTTAAATCCAAGGTCACCGCAACAGTCTACCAGAATGTTTTAGAGGACTTCATGATTCCTTCTGCTGAGGATCTGTATGGAGATGCAGATTTCATCTTCCAGCAGGACCTGGCCCCTGCCCATACCGCCAGAAGCACCAAAACCTGGTTTGATGCCCATGCCATCACAGTGCTTGACTGGCCAGCCAACTCACCGGACCTAAACCCCATTGAGAATCTATGGGGTATTCTCAAGAGGAAAATGAGGGGCACCAGACCCAACAACAAAGAAGAGCTGACAGCAAGCATCAAGGAAATCTGGGCTTCCATAACTCCCAGGTAATGCCACAGGCTGATTGCTTCAAGGCCACGTCGCATCGAGGCAGTGATTAAGGCAAAGGGATTCCCAACCAAGTGTTGAAGATTGACATATCGTTTTAAAAGTACCATATTTTGATTGATTGTGATCCTAATTTCTTTCTTTTTTTCCTGCAAAAACAGAAGTAAATGGTGATTTCTTCACAGTATTCTAATTTGTTTAATTTCCTGTTTTCGTGGGTTTTATGAGCTGGAAGCCCAAATTATGTAAAAATAAACAATTAAATACTTGAAATCGTTTAAATTGTGGGCCCTGAATCTATAATCTATGAAAGTTTAACGTTTTGAATGGAAGTATGGAAATTAAACAACTTTTCCATGACATTCTAATTTTTTGGAAAGGGTTTGTAATGTGGTATAAGTTCATGTTTTTGAAGTACAATACTGTATACTGTATTCCTTTTGCTTCTTAATGTGTAAAACTGAATTTTAAATGTGTTTCATAACAGAGCGAGGCATATTTTAGGGTTTAGAGCAGCAAAAATGGGCCTTTTATTGTAATATGACTTTATTTCCATACTAATAACTTTTCTACCAACCTAATTTTCCAAAATTTACTTCATTTTGTTATTTTTTTTTTCATGATATCATGACTTCAAAAAAACATTTTCTTCCATATTTCAACTTTATGCTATTAAAATGACATTTTCTCATTTATTTTTAAGTTATATTTTTAGTCTGTGTTGTGGGCCAAGAAAAAAAAAAAAACAGCCACGGGCTACAAACGGCCCTGTCATACACAAAAAACATATCATTAATGTTTTCCTCAAATAGCGGCTTCCACTCTAATACACTGTGCCTCAATTAATAGGGGGTTGTGCAAGTCCACTGGATCAGACAAACACCTCTCCTCGAATAAGTGCTTCAATAGATGGTCCCACAAGGTAGATGTAAATACCTTTACTGTTATATCGTATACCACCAACTGTAGCATTATAACATACGGCCTTTTAATAATAATAATGAATAATTTAATAATAGACAGAATAATATACATAATATACATATACAGGCTACATTATATTCATTATATAAATTACACTGACTTACACAAGCCAGTGCAGGTACTCAGCTTCATTATCGAGTAGATGTTCATCTGAAAATAAGAAAAATGTGTTTCATACTGAAAAAAACCCCCAAAAAACATGGTGAAATATTGTTTAAAAAAAAAAAGATGGCAGCCTAACCTGGGGAGGTGAGCAAGAGGGTCCAAAGGGAGCCCTCATCTGCTTTAAAGCTGACCTCTGGGGTGGATGCTGCCTGAGTGACGAAGTAAAATACGTGTCAAGAAAAGGTATCAAGACAATGATAGCTGCAATAATCCATTGTTTTCACATACTTCCGTAGGTGTCAGGTGATTCCCATAATGCACTTGGCTACTGGTTTCCTGGCGATATCGGATCCGCAGTGAGACTCGAGGCAGGAAATATGCCATGGGGAAAAGATCTCTGAAGATCCCGTAGTGGTCTGCCAGTCTTTTGACATGAAAGCAACCACTGCTATTCTCCCACATTTCCTGCACTTGACCCACAGGTATCTTAACTGGGGACAAAAAGAGAAAAGGATTTTTTTTTTTTTTTACCAAAGTCATACTTTTTAAAAATTTGTCTAAAGCTTAATGCCATTTAAGTCTAGGGATAGGCAGAATAATTCATTAGAGTTCTGTCTGTTAGGAGCTCTGATTACAGTAAATCCCGGCATATTCCGGTGTTTAAAAAAATAAAATAAAATCCACATACACTACAGATCAAAAGTTTTAGAACAGCATGATTTTTTTCAGTTATTTTTTTAAATTCAAGTCGTTCAAGTCCAATGAATAGCTTCAAATGGTACAAAGGTGAGTAGTGAAGTGTCAGACGTTTAAAAAAAATGTAAGGTTACCCAAAAACTGAGAAATAATGTGTACAAAAAGGCCTCTTTCAGGGACCACAACCTGGGCCAACACTTTAAAGCTGTTCTGCAGAAATGGAGGTTGATCAAGCCTTGGCAGTTGGTGCAACTAATTCCTACAGGTGTTCCAAGTTGTGGAGTTCTTACTACCTCCTCTGTCAGTGTTCGGAACGCGTGAACATCAGTTGAACAGCACTGTACTGGAGAAAGTAATTTGTTGCTACAAAAATGGTAAGAAAAAAGCGAATTAACAATGGAAGAGAGACAGACCATCTTAACATTTAAAAAAGTAGGTTTTTCCTCCAGAGAAATTGGAGTGTTCGAAAACTTTTGCCCGGTAGTGTATGTCGACTTTTAAAAAGATCTCTGTCCACATGAAAGCGCATTCACCTGCTGTCATATGCATTATGGACAATGATATCATCGCACATTATAACGCAGCTGTTCATCAATATAGTAATATATTAGATGCACAATGCCGTGCACTTTATCTTTAAAGTGAGTGCTCGCTGGAGCCCAGGAAACATGACTGCTTTTTGAAACCAGCACCCATATGCCAAAAGCATCATTACTCCTGTTGTTAAGTAAGGTTTAAATACAGAGACAGAATGTCACACATTTCTGATGACACAACCTACTCATCCACACTAAAATGTAGCAAAAGCTTTGTTTTTCAGGACAAAAACCTCTGTTTACTTGTGGACGACAGGCCAAAACACACACTAATACGCGCTCTTGGCAATGGTGCAATGGTGAGTATAGCTTTAGATTATTTTCCTTTCCAAGAATTGTGTGCAACATCAGAGGTTTCATTACATCTGTTAGTGAACCTACATGTGCGCAAACGACAGGCCCTCTCCAGCTCCACATTCTTCCTGTTCTCCTTCATCACCAGTCTCCTCTCCCTCAACACTTTGGTTCTTGAAGATTGGCACCTATGTAGTCCAATGTCCACTCGCTCAGCACCTGCAAAACACAGCGAAAGAGAAGTGTTTAATCAATGAAGGCTTAGACACCTACAGTGGCTTCATCCACTCTATTCACCATGTTCAGGATCGGCCTTCTCCACATATGCTTGGTAGGTCTTCCACCAGACCGGCTCTTTCTTCGCCTCTTCAGCATGTCTGAAGTAGCGGTTGTAGCTGCGATATTTCTCCACTGTGTCAATGTTTTTAACATCAATGTCTTCATTTGGCATGGGACCCAATGGAGGAGTCCTTCGACAGAGGAATGCTGTTATGTGGAAACACAAGCAGATAGAACATCTACCAGGCAATTCCAAGTGAAAAAAAAATAGTCATTCCTCAAAAGCATCATGCAGTACTTATCAAATCTAAACTAACTTACAAAGCTCATTCTTGATTTAAATGAATCCTACATTCACTTCATCAATTACCTACAAAATATACACTTATTTATTATAATTTGAAGGGGTTATCGCTAAATGTACATTTAATTAAATCACAGGACCAAGCTCTTGTCCACGTGATTTGATTCCATGTAGCACTGTTACAAAACCAAGACTCTGAGCACGTGCGCTCTGTTAGGAGAGTCCGTGGGGACGTCCTTAAAAATGCATTTTTTTCCATATGATATCGGTTGATTACTTCTTCATCCTGAATTTCGTATAGGACTTATATTAACTGTTGGGTTAGGGTGCTTGGAAAGTTAAGTACACCTTTAAGCCTTTCAAACTCATGAATCTGAGCTTCAGGATAGGATAAAATGTATATATGATATTAATACATGTTAATATCTATCAGCAGACAAAATATAATTAAAATCTGATGGGTTTTTTTTTTTACCCGGAATTACTACATGTCGCGTTTGCGTTGTTGTCCTATTTAAATATAGATGCGTTGATTGTAAATATAAAAGCAAATAAAATATGGATAATTTTGATATCTATCCATCCATCAATTTTCTTTGCCGCTTCATTATAACAAAATCATGGTAAAAATACATTGATTTTCTCAAATAAGGAGTGGATGATGGTCGATTTTATACATTCCTGTCTATATACATCGATGATAACAAGGTGAATTTATAGTGGTTAGTGTGGGGTGAAAACGGAAACAGCGTGAATGCTGCACTGCAGCGTGAGGCATATGCATGAAATATATGACACTTGATTTTCTTCCCTGGACTTTTGATGATCAAAAATGTAAATGGCTACTGCGTTGACTTTTAAAACTGATTTTCACAGCCTGAGTTATTATATCGTTTGTAGTACGGTTGTACTTGCCATGGTCCGTGGTTCGACCACAGCTTTTGTCTTGACTCAATGTTAAAGCAATGGGCACCAAAGGCACTATTTTCCGGTATAAAATCTGCTCTAACTTCTTTGGGGTAGAGAAGTGAATGAGGTATCAAATTAAAGTTCAAGTCATGCTTTATCAGATAGATTTTATCACATACTTGATTTTACAATTTTCAACATGTTGTAACAATGCTACTCCATGCGAAAGTACTCCATGCGAAAGCTGTAACGCTACCAGCACTGAAGCTAAAGCACCGAAAAGCATACAAATCACAAATGAACAAAATGTCATCACTGTACCTGTTGTGACAAAAGTCCTAAGATTGTTGACCCCTAAATCAAACCTATTTCGTATGACACTTGTATACACCGTGCGCAGCGCCATCTTGGATACAGCACACTTCTACGGTGGCCGAGGGGAACAAAGGTAATTCAAGTACACTCGTTTGTTTCAAAACTAGGGGATCGGGGATGGACGGTAAAAGTAAGCCTATAAAAGCAATAATGATTATAAAAATAATATTATTATTACGTATAGGTAATTGACTAAATTCGTTTATCATATAATTAAAAATAATACATATGAGCTCTATATACCTCATTATTTAAAACTAAAATATGATGACTGTTATGTTTTCGTAATTGGTATTTTTCTGATTGTACGTTAAGGCAGCATTGTGACGTCATCGGGGAAGAGTCATCTGACTGCTCATCTGTCTAATACGCTTCGTGAATGTTCCTGTGAGGCCGTAATGATTCTTATCTTTGGTTTATGCTAAATACAAGATGGAATAATTTATATGTGAATTTATTATTCGCTTTCAGATTGTTTTTGTTATGAAGGGCCCAGGCTAACGCAAACATTAGCTGGTCATTCCAATTGGCTACGTAGATGTGGGTTAGCTCAAGTGTGCGTACCTCAGCATGAACTGCTCCCTGCTTTGTTGTCGTACCATCACGCATTTTATTCAGTGGGAGCTCCTGTTTTGCTGCACATTGTTTCCACCAAGTGCTACGAAGTGATATAGTCATTTCCTACAACACGAAGTACAGGTAATGTGATGCCGCAATGTTAACTATCTATATATGACACCGATTCTCAAATGGGGTACTAGAAAGCGGTGGACGATGCGATGCAAATGTTTGATATCGATCCAGTATCAAGTAAATTCAGAGCAAGTACCGATACTTTTTACTTGAATTTTTTTCTTGTAGATTATGAAACGATTTTGTGAGCGTTTGTAAATCACAGTCATAATCAAACAAAAAAAGATTTTTGGGAAACAAAAAAAGATTTTTACCAGCAAACTTATTTGCGAAAAATGTAACAATACATCCATCCATCCATCTTCCATGGCGCTTATCCTCACTCGGGTCGCGGAAGCATGCTGGAGCCTATCCCAGCTGACTTTGGGCGAGAGGCGGGGTACACCCTGAAGTGGTTGCCATCCAATCACAGGGCACATATAGATGAACAATCATTCACTCAACAATCGTTTAGAGTCGTCCTTGATATTGATACTATCATTTATTTGGATATATTTTTAAAGGTATATGTTTTAAAAAATAAATATCAATTCCTAAATAATTTAAATAGCTATTTAGTAATAATTTGAATTGGAAATTATGATATATCCTCAGTGTTAGTTCATATGATTAAAGCTGTTCTGTATTTATTATCTGAAAGCCAGCCAGAGTGTTCCCAAACCAGGATGGTTTGACCCAACTTGACATGTGCCAGTTGTGAGCCGTGTGCCGAAAATAGACATTTTTATGTGCATGTCAAGTACGCACATGACGGTCTTTCACCTGGTGGTCACGGAACGTAACTGTTGAGAAAAGTGGAGTTGTACTATAATCCCAAAAGGGGGTACTTTTAGGTGATCGTTATTTTTTAGTGCACAAATCTTTATTTGGAATTAAGTTGATTAATTATTTGTTAGTTATTTTGTAAATTAGTTTACATTTCCCAATTTTTCAAACAAGACTACTTCAGATGATCACTGTTTTGGACAGCAATACATCAGATAGTGATGCTACAGCACTGTTTTACAACCCAACCAACCTCTTGATTGTTATGTTCTCTTTTCAGAGATGGAGTCACAGAGTTCAAACCTGACCTGTGCCATATGTCTAGAGCGCTTTTGTATTCCCGTTACCATCCTCTGCGGGCACTCATTCTGTCAAAAGTGCATCACAGCCCATTGGGACACAAAAAGCAAGTCTAATATTGGACCTTGCTGCCCCATCTGCAATGAGAAGATTGACTCCAGACCCAATTTTAAGTGTAACGTGGCCTTGTCACACCTGGCCCAAGCTCCAAACACCACCGGGCCGTCCTACAGAGAGTGCGGGAGTGAAGAAGCTGAATCCATGCTGTGTGATCGCCATAAAAAGCCTCTAATTTACTACTGCACTAAAGATAAAATGTCAGTGTGCTGCGAGTGTGCCATATCTGAGTGTGCGAAGCATGACAAGGTCCTGTTGGAGACAGAAAAGCAAAACCAAAAGGTACGGTATGACTTGCTGCCCTGAAAGCTTGTCATTTACACTGTCCAGTTTAGGCTTGCAATAAAATTTGAATGGTGCAAATAGTGGGGGAAAGGCACATATACTTTTATCATAATAATGATACATACAGGGGAGAAAGGAAGCCCTCTGATTCGTGCAAATAATGGAAATGGAAATAAAACTGTCAAAATCTGTCCTCAAAGTGTCCAATCAGATTAAGTGTCAAATTGTCATCCCCAATGCTGCTCACAGCCCCTCGGAGGCACATTTGTGTGGTATACATGCTATACTAAGGAGATGATTGCAAACGTTAACTATTGCAACTGTCTTAATATGTGAATATGTTTTCTGGGCAGCTGTTACTGCAACAGAAGAAGGAAGAGGTGGGGAAACTCATTGAAGAAACAGAAGAAAGTATTAACATCCTGGCTGAAAATATCAACAAAGCTAAGGTAATTGTCACATTACATAAATTTACACTTGATACCGTCTCTACCTACTTGTTATTAGGATGAATAGAAGGTAAACTCGTTTAAGTGAGAGTTTGCAAACGTACATATAATTCACGCGGATTGTTAATCAAGTTTGAAGTAGTGGATCATACCACAAGCTGTTCGTAAGGTTTTGTTTACATTGTTTAGCAAGATAAGGCGGACAAAATACACAAAACACCAAAGTACCACTAAAGCAAATTGCAACCACAATAATAAACATACTTTAAATAGAGCATTAACTTTATAAATGCTGATTTTTTTTTTTTTTACATTTATTCAATCGTACATATTTGCTATGTTAACATAATTATACAGTGGAACCTCGCTTTCCATGATTAATATATTGCAGAGGCTTTTAACACTTTTAATATAAAGTATTAGTTTTACAAGCAGAAAACAATGCGAAATTCATGTCAATGATGAGTGAAAGGGGTAAATGAACATTAGAATCATTTTTACCCTTTTACCCTAGACAACAGTCAGTGGTGAGAAAGAAGGGCAGGGAAGAGCCACACAGATACCAACCCACACACTTTGTTAGCACTACTTATTCTTATCAATTCTTGGAATCGAGTTGTATTTCTCACCTTATTTATCAAAGTGCTGGCAAATGTTATATCCAAGAATGCACGGAAAACAATTGTGTGCTCACACAGCTTTGCTGACATCAACTGATGCAACCACACGAGACAGCGCGTTATGACAGAACATGTCATACAGGGGGAAAAAAAGCACAGAGACTGTCTGAAAGCCTATTCTAGCACTCAGAGTTACGCAGTGCGCTTGAACGCCTCATCACATGAACAGCTGCATTGACAGTGCTGGGAACTCAGCGCTTTATAGATCCGGCACCGACAGGAAGAAAGGAGACAGACACAGAGTTACACATATCATAAAGATGAGTATTATTCAGTGTCCGGAGTCTGTCTATAGTGTCCCAACTCTAAAAGAGCCACTATCCATTCTTCACAGACTGAGACTGAGTCCCCAACGTGTGGATGCTTAGTTTGGGCTACTTTTTGACTATTTTGTTAGGCGCAGTGGTTGATAACCAAGACTGTATAAAAACTGAGACATATTTTGGGTAATAATTTTTGTCAACATCCAAATCCTACAAAAACCGCGGCATATGAAAACCGAGGTTCCACTGTACCTCTCAAAACTATCCTTCCAGGTGTACCTAATTATGTTGCCAGTGACCGTAAATGTCCATACCATGACATTATCGGAAATGACCACAAGCATGTCCGAATACTTTGAGAATTCCCTTTATGGCATCTGTATGGCTCTAGAAATAAAACAGGTACAATAGGTACACTAACATTGCACCTAAATAGTCAAAGATGATATTTTATAGTATTATTGGTTATTTTGCTCTAACCAGGAGACATTGCAGCAGACATCCAGTCGGGTCACAGCCAGGTTCTCCACTTTGATAAAAGTCCTGGTCGACCAGCAGAAAGCCACCGAGCACTTCATCGAAGAGCAAAAAGAGGCGGCCATCTCTGAGGCACAGGCACGGCTCGCTGAACTGGAGACAAGCGCTGAGACGCTGAGAGTGAGCCAGGCCCAGATAGCAGCTCTACACAACCTTTCCGATACCGACTTAATTAAGGTTTGGTCTCACTTTTGGTTCATTGGAATGTTACTGTATATTACTGCATGCTTTGTTTTCGTCATAAACAGGACTCTACAGGACTGTACAGGATCACTAAACTCTGTCATACTTATAAACCACACAAACAGAAGGAAAATGTCAACACCTGTTTGGATTAACCCCTTTTAGGGCAAAATAACGAACATAACTTGTATTATTTATTGCTGCGGAACAATGTAAACAGTTTGGCAGCTCTAGCAGCATATTACATGATTGATTGATAGTTAATGGTACTTGAGCCTTTGTAGGAAAAAAGAAAATAAAAACCACAAGGGAAATGAAATATATGATATAAAGAATATGTAAATAGGTGCATAATGTAATAGTAATGGCAAAGACCTGTTCTGATCCTATACTGTTGAACTTATAAACAAACGCTTTCGTTATTACAGTTCTTGGAAAAAACAAGGTATCGCTTTCTTAAATGTATTTTTTTTTTCTAAAAAGCAAACGATATAACACAACATTCATATAGTTTACATATAGTTTACATTATGGGAGAATGTATTGTAGTCCTCTACAACCATGGGTTTTTATATAAATATACAGATATTACTTTAATTTCTTTTTCTTTGCTGATTGGGAGATACAGTACGGTTCCATTGCTTATACGCTAACCATTCCGCAGCATTTATACTATTTTCGTATGCTTTATTATTGTCTTTACAGATGCATAACATTATTTTGGCAACTTAAACCTCTCCACTTATAGAACGTGACAAAAGCACCAAGGAATTACTCTCTCTTTTCTGATCCGTATGTTCTATTAGGAATCCATGCTCATAGAAGTTCCACACCTCAAGAAAACTTCCTCAGACATAACGCCCAACCTGCAGGATCGTTTAAATGGCGTCACGGAAGTCCTTACTCGAGTCTCCAAGCTGGTTGTTGAGGACCTTGATAGAGCTGTCTGCACCGCTGTGGGTCACGACAAAGAAGGTAAACACCAACACAAGACCACCCTCCTTCTCCCTTCTGTCTTCTTACACCTGTCTCCACCAGGTTCTCCTCAGGAGAAGAGGCCCATTCTTGCTGTGGTTCCCAGACCAGCTGCTGCATGCTACCCTGGTGGGAAGGAGGGCCTCAGTGAATGTAAGTCCTTTCATTGTTTTGCCTGATCTCTTCTGGAAGGTTGTCCCAGAGAGTCAGGGCTCTGATAGTGAAAGCCCGATCACCTTTGGTCTTCAGCCTGGACTGCGTAATGACCAGCGGTGTCTTGGCTGAGGATCGTAGGTTACAAACGGCACATATCGGGTAAGGAAGTCTGATAAATAGGGGTGTGCCACTCCAAAAAAGACCTTAAAAGTTAAAAAGCAGGGGTAGTGTGCTATCTCCTATTTGGTCTGGTGAGGAGTTATTTTGAAAAAAGCTGGAGTTTGTTAATTTAAGCATTACAATAGTTGAGCCAACCACTGTTGCGATAAAGTGGCATTGATTGTGTCACCTGTCTTGTCCATGTTTAGCTGCCCAGAGTTCACGGCCATCCAGTTTTTCATCTAATTTAATCATTTGATACCATAGCAGTCCAGGGTCCACGTCGTAACATGAGGTATTTAGCACACAAAGATATTACACAGAGATTTTTAAAACTTTTGATTAAATAACCAGAACAGTGCATGTGACATGGCAAGTTGAACAGTAGCCTACCAGAAAAGTCATTCATCGCCATCCTCCTCTTCCTCCTCCTGGGAACTGAAACCACTCACGTCGTCTTCTTCAGCATCACAATTGAACATCCTCATAATTCCTTCGTCACACACTTCGTCAATCTCTCACTGTCTGTTTTGTTGTCGCTCTTTGTGTCACGTTTGTGCTGAGCCGTTAGCCATTTAACTTGAGCTAAAGTTCTTCATCATGCCGTACTCCAGCCTTTCGAAACCCGTTGGTGATAGTGGACGGTTGGCGGTTCGAGTAGTCCAAACAGAAGCTGTAGTAATTGTAGACTTCATCAAACTTTCTTAAGACGTGTCAGAGATTGCTGAATAAGACTTCAAAACGTGATATTAGCTTCCACTTCACTCGTCCGTTGATACTTCCTGAAGCTGCATTCTAAGCATCAGGGGAAATGTGGTTTTTAGTCATAAATTGGCAGCAGGGCTCAAAGCATGTGGAAAAATTAGCAGCTTACACACTGGGAATTACTGTAGATAAAAGTAAAGTTAGGGGAAATTGCTGTATTGTTTTTTGTTTTACAGTGGGCCCTATCTTCTTTTTACACGAGCACAATAATTAAGAATCTCAAACCATAGAGTATATATAATATAGTCATTTTTACACTTTTACACAGTTTTATGAGGGTTACATGTCCATTATTTCCTATAGGAAGACTTGTCGAGCAACCTTATAGATAAACTGAGAGCTGTGACAAGTAATAGCATGTGTTTCCTGTCTTCCTCATTACAGACAGATGCTCGTTGACCTTTGACCCCCACACAGCCAACGGCAACCTGTTTTTGTCCCAAGAGAACCGAAGGGCGGAGCACTTGACTTCGGGGCTGCGTCCTGTCGTAGAGCACGAAGCCCGCTTTGATCACACCTGGCAGGTGCTGTGCATTCAGGGCTTCCAGCATGGCCAGCACTACTGGGAGCTGGAGGTGTCCAAACCGTGGGCATGCCTGGGGGTACGTACTGCCTTTATACTGTACACTTGACTCCTTATTGTCTTATTCTGCTTTAAAGAAACGTCCAGTGGTCTTTCTGACGTTCTTCATGGGAGGTCATGGAAGGACAGTGGACTACTTTTTGAAATAAAAATGAACAGAAAAACAAAATAATCCATTAAGTCAAAAATTATGGCAAACTCGCTCACTCCACAATACATTCATGCACATAATAAAGACAAGTCAAAAGAAAAGTCAATTGCGATTGCTTCTCCCGAGAGCTGATGAATGATAGCCAGTGCACCTCGCCGGCCAGGGCGATTGGCTCCACTCCCTGAGCTGGGAGACAGGGAGAGTGAGGAGGAAGTGTCGGCCATCATGCAAATGACACAGTGCAGTATTCATGTACATTTTCAAGTCTGTTTGTTTGCTTTAGTCCAGAAGTATTTGGACAAGTTTTGATTTTTCCCTAATACACCACCACGGTGGATTTGAAAGAAAAGAGTCACATGGAATTTAAGTGTTGACAAAAGTATGGAATTTTTCATTTTCACGGCTCAAAATATTTTGGATAATGGCATCAAAGTACCTCTGGGTCTGACTGTGTACAGTTAGTATTCATACCTTTTCCACATTTTGGTAAGTTGCAGCCTTGTTCCAAAATTGAATAAATTCATTCATCAAACTGCCCAAGGATAAGTGTTCCAAGTAGGGGTGTCCTGATCCGATATTGATATAGGATATCGAGCCGACATCAGCAAAAAAAAATCAAGTACAGGCCTGCATCTAAAATTTCCGATACTGGGACTCCGATACTAGCAGTTGATTCCAGACTTCGCCCCGGTACGTCTGTCCAGCAGTAGCCGAATAGATCCACATGATCACAACAGCGACGTGTGCTAACATGTTAAGCACGTAGTAGGAGCGATGTTGGCCGTGTGTATTTTTTGTTAAAGTCCGAAAAAGACGTACCAGCTGAGTGCTTGTCAAGTTTCCCGTGGTGGCACACAACCGAGGAAGTTTAATACGTCCAAACTCATCACACATTTGAAGCAGCAGAAACTCCCACGGGACGACATCTATAACAGAAAAGATGAGCAGCCCCTGACGGTGGTGAGTAAAGTCGGGTTTAAACGCTTCATTGCGCACCTTGAACCTCACTATATTATACCTTGCCCGCCACTACATTGTGGATAAAACTATATCCCCACATGCATAAAGAAAGAAATGGGTTTTTCTGTTGTTCTCTGTTTCAGTGATACCACTTGATAAAGCTTTTTCCAACATTCCACACTACAAAATAAGTAATAAAAGCATATATGATTTGTGCCGATAACGGATTGATATCGGTATCAGCTGATATTCAGGGCTGCAGTATCGGTATCGGATGGTGAAGTGGAAAAAGTTGTATCAAAGTTGTATATGGCATCATATTCAAAAAGACTTGAGGCTGTTATTATAAATTGTATATTGTACAGTAGATTGAGCAAAGGCTGTGAATACTTATGGACATGTGATTTCTTTTTTTTGTTTTGTTTTTTTTATTAATTGGCATTTGTCATTTCAAAAAAACTTTGTTCATGTTGACATTATGCAGTGTTGTGTGCAGAATTTTAAGGGAAAAAATAAATTTATTCCATTTTGAAATAAGGCGCAGGCAAAGTGCCGTGAATACTTTCTGTAGATAAAAAGCGGAGGCTACTTTTTCAGTAAACACGGTGTTTCAACTAGATTCAGTCAACTTGCCAAAGGCAGTTAAAAGATTAACGTGCAAAACGACACAAACCAAAATAATTCACACGGCAACCCGCAACATGAGACGTTTGTAGGCTGGTCCAACATTATTATACAGTAGACTCCTAAGAGAGAATCCAGGTATAGCACGGCCAGTTCAACGTATCACCCAAATAAAAGGAAGTGAGCAGTTATTTAAATAATTTGCAAACATTTCAAAACATTTTTCATGCTGAAATTATGCAGTGTGTTTAAAATTTGGAGGGAAAAAAGATTGTTTCAAAGATTGTCAGGGTTTACGATACATTCATTTATTTGTGGCGGGCCACACAAGTACATTTGGCGCTCGCTAGCTGTTCGCCCTCACTCATAAACACATTATAATGGGTCTGTTTGTGAAGCAGCAGGAAGGATCAGTCTTTCCAATGTAACAACTTGGAAAGATTCACTCCCCTCTGGATACTTATTTTCAAATAGTGATAAGTGACAAATATAGCAACTTTCCCTTGTCTTGGTCGGGCTGTCACGAGACATTCAGTTCACGAGACGAGACAATACACGAGATTGAGTCTACACCAACGAGACGAGCCAAGATTGTACTATTACTTTTAGGAAAACTACAATGAAAAAATAAAAAATGTATATGACAATATCTTGGAATCTACTAATATAAGTTCTACTACATTACACTCTACTGCACTCTATGTGTATGCTAGCAGTCCCGCCTTCACTCACTGAGACAGAGACTGTATCACTGACAAAAGCGCTCACTCCGTTCATGCCGTTGTTTTATGGTACAAACGCGCCAAGGTGCTGAATACAATGCACAGAGTGAATCCTTTTCCTGCCTGTTTGGAGGCGGGAGACAAAGAAAACAGACAGGCATGCGCATGGCAATGTATTGAGGCCGGCAAAATTATTTAGTTTATTATCATTTATTGTGTGATTAATTAACTTATTCATTAATGTCCCAGGCTTGGTGCTCACGAGACATTTTTTTTCTGAACGAGAACTCCTGTCACGTTCTAATCTCTTGGCAGTTTTTGGAGACTGACATGAACGCACGTGTCGCTCTTCTCAACGAGCAATAGGTGCTGCTGTGGGCCGCTCCCCTATCTAAAAGCACTCACTCCGTCTTGTTTGTGACATTTAAAAAAACTGCTAAAAGAATCGACAGAATAAAGTTCATTTGTATTTCGAAAACATTTGTTTTGCTTGACATGTTTTTTTACACCACCACCATGTCTCCCACAGTGTGCATTACAATTACATACATATGCATCATGGTCGAGTATGCAAATTATATAATGACATCCGAATATAACTACTTCTTGACTCTTCCTTCCCTATAATAGGAAATACACATATGAGGTATTTCTATGCTTCCAACCTTGTGGGCACATTTAGGAGTGTTTACATCTGGCAGACGATTGAGGATGGAATGTTAATAAAATCTGCGTATTTATATGCATTCACACGGTTTACCTTTGGCAGCACAGTAGAGTTGTGGTTCGCGCATGTGCCTGGACACTCTTGAATCAGGACACTCAACACAACAACATTCCCGTTCTGTCATCCTCAGGTCACCTACAACACCATCCCCAGGAAGGAGAAAGGCAAGAGGTGCATGCTGGGTATGAACGAGCTGTCCTGGAGCCTGCAGCTGGATGAGGAACAGCTCAGCGCCTGGCACAACGGCCGCAAGGAAACCCTGGCCGGACACTCGCAGCATAGCCGCATTGGCATGCTGCTGGACTACGAGGGAGGGACACTCACCTTCTATGGAGACGGACACGTCAGATTGCACGCCTTCCACTGTGCCTTCACCCAGGAGCTCTTCCCCGCCTGCTGGATAGGGGAAGGCGTCAGCATCACCTTGTGCTCCACATGAGACCCTTAAGTGGCCACAATTTTTTTTTGCATTGTTTTGCTTTTCAGTTTGCTTTTTTCAAACTCCTTAATCCATCAAGGCAGGTGGAAGCTGGAGCCTATTCAAACAAAAGGCAGACTCCACCCTGGACTGCCTGTCAGTTGCAAGGGAAGTGAGTGTGAATTGATCACGCTACATGCTAGTCACCGATGTGCACACCAGTGGCGATTGCTCAGTGACTACAAGGGAAGTTGACTTCCCCTTTAAATTTTAGAAAACGGTTGGTGAAATATGCATTGTTAGACTTACACCTGCATTAAAAGTGCACTAGAATGTGCTTAATTTCATGCGCATGCTGAGCATTAGTCTTCTGTTGACTGATTTTGCTCTCTTGACGTGAACTCGCTTCCCTTGCCAGCAGCATGGATGCTATGGTAAATCTCCATTGAAGCTCTAGATTCAGCTCACGGAAGCTCACAGTGAGAAAGTAAAACCCTGATTGGATAAACCGGTGAAAAACGTCACTTCCAGGGGAGCTGATGTTAACTGGTGGTCCGTGGAGCGGGGCGGTCAGAGGAGTGAGCTGTTTCCGCTATTTTCTCACTTTGTACATACTACTTGTAAGTAAACTACATAATCCCAGCATTTTTTAGTTTTGTTCATTCGGTGGTTCATTGAATCATAACACCGTTGTGGGAGGAGTACCTACCTTGCTAGTTAGCCCATCCATGATGGCAGGAGACTGTGTTGCTAAAATAATATTAAATGCAGTGGTGTGCAGTCAGGGCCAGCAAGCCTCCTCTGCTGGCCTAACCCATTACCAGACGTACTGAGATACATTTACAACTTAAATTCCAATAATTGTTCCATGTATTTGTATTAAATTATCCCCAATATTATTATCTACATGTTTTTGTCCAATCAGATTTCAGTTTCAATGTGTTGCTATGTCAATGTAATCTGCCAAGGACCTTCAGAATCAGAAGCTGTGGCCCTATCATACACACTATCAGCAATGGCTGCTTTGGGTGTTTTTTAGCCAAACAGACCTCAGATTTGCCAGTGGCTGGCTGAGGAGGAGGAAATGATATCTGGTGAGTAGATGTATTTAAAAGATTTTTGTTTTCGTCATGTTAGCAGATGAATATTGATTGTGAACTGCGCCTGTAGTGTAGACCTTTGCAGATGACTAAACTCATCATCACCAAGCCTTTCTTTTTATGCTTGCTGAGCGCCATCTTGACAATCACCTGGTAAAAGTTAGTTATTGATGCTCAAAAGTTACTTGCAGAAATGAAAGTCAGGCATATCGGTGACAATGTCTTGGAAAGTGAAGGGTTAAGTGGGTTTCGTGTCTCAGCAATAATAGTTCTGTGGCGACAGTAACTCCGCTTCATAACACACCTCGTGCATATAAGAGATCAGTATGACATGGTCGCTGTATTTAGCGAGCAGGGATGCATAGACAGGCGGTGTTTCTTGCGTCGTGCATTTTTTGGTAATTAAACGCAAGGGGTCAATAAAGGCGAAGTAGTAGTGGTAAAAGAGCCGCCGCGGGTGGACACTAGTGAGTTTAGAGCCTGCTCGCGTGGTTGGGAGCCAATTGGAACCCGATTCGTTTTTTTTATGTTAAAGGCGTATGTCGTTGGTCAAGATGTGTGGCGACGTCTCTAAACCTTCGCGATGGGGCGATTATCGCGTGTCATCGTGCACATGCTGGCTTGCCACGCGCTGTTGAGACGAGTAGGCATCGACCAATGAGCGGACAGTCATTGATCGACTAATGAGCGGACAGGATGCTAATCGGTACACTATACTTGCCGTGTCACATTTCCCGGAGCTACTTGACATTTCTAAAAAAGAATATAGAGATGTAATGAAAAAAGCGACATGGGAACTGTCAGTGCCAGAATAAACATATCGGGTATGTTTACATTCATTTTACACATTACATTACATTTATGTAAGTTTATCTTCAGTATTAGCAAGATTCGGTACTAGCAAGAGTACTCAATCAACATCGGCCGCTTTTCCTTCTCCGAACTACTTTGATACCCCCAACTTCCCTCCATATCAGACAGCCAATCAAAACCGTGGGAGACTCGTACTATTCACTCTGGATGTGAACACGTTGCTCACGGGTGTCGCTGGTCACAGCCGCTCGCGTGGGCGATGAGTTTCGCCAATCGCAGTCGTTTGTCGCCTCCCGTGTGTGCCGCCCATGAGCAGAGGGAGCGGTGGGGTTAAACACACGCTCTGGTGCTCTTTAAGCAGATTCGTTCGTCGGATTTGACCTATTTTGACCTAATTTGTCTATTGAGATTATCTCTTTTTTGTATTTTATAACATTTTTGTAGCTGTTCATTGAGGTTTAAATAAATCAATTTAAATAATAAACATTTGATATCACGTACATTGGTTTGGTTTGGTTTGGTTTAGTTTATTTGAACATGAAGGTTACAATGGAATACATCTCGTGAATCATTCTTTGACAGTTCCACATGTCCAAAAGGAGTAGGAAGAAGCAAAGCTTATTTAATCCTACCCCCCATCTATTCTACATCTAGTACAGTACATGTAGTTCACTTCCTGGATTCCATGTCATGTTTTCAGTGATAGTCAGGATAACACATAATAGATAACGGTGAGATAACCCTCCCCCCAAAAAAAGAGAGAACATTCATAATAATGATAATAATGATGACAATACTAAATAAATAAATAAATAAATAAGAACAAAGCTTTTTTTTTTCCCTTTCCTTCTTTTTTTTTTTTAACACAACAAAGAAAATTATAAAAAATAAATAAATAAAAATAAATAAATAAAAAATAAAGTTTAATTAAATAAATAAAAAATAAAATAAAATAAAATATAATAGAAAATAAAAAAAATAAATAAAATAAAATAACAAACCTGACAGAACAATCAGGACTCTTCTGCCTTGTATTTAGCAAACATCAACTGCTTGTATTGTTTTTTGAATTTGCTCATCTCTGTACATTGTTTGAGTTCTTTACTCAATCCGTTCCATAATTTAATTCCACACACGGAAATGCTGTGGGTTTTCAGCGTTGTTCTCGTATATAAATGTTTTAGGTTTAATTTTCCTCTAAGATCATATTTCTCCTCTCTGATTGAGAAATACTTAATTAGCTTTTTGGGTAACGAGTTATTATTAACTTTATACATTATTCTAGCGGTTTGAAAGTGTACTAAATCTGCGAATTTTAATATCTGTGATTTTAAAAATAAAGGATTTGTATGTTCTCTATACTTGGCATTATGAATTATCCTCACAGATCTTTTTTGCAGTACAGCGAGTGAGTGAAGATTGCTTTTGTAATTATTACCCCATATCTCCACACAATACGTTAGATATGGTAATACTAAGGAACAGTACAGAGTGTGGAGTGATTTTTGATCAAGAACATATTTTGCTTTATTCAATATAGAGATATTTCTCGCCACCTTTTGCTGTATATATTTAATATGAGATTTCCAACTCATTTTTTCATCTATTATACCAAGGAATTTATATTCTTCCACTTTTTCAATATCCGTTCCATTAATTTGTATTTGGTCGTACGTGTCCTTTCTACTATTACCAAATAACATTATTTTAGTTTTACTTAAATTCAGAGATAATCTATTCTTGTCAAACCATGACTTTAATATGACCATTTCATCCTTGACCTTTTTAATGAGTTCTTGTGTGCTTTCACCAGAACAGAAAGCGGTGGTATCATCGGCGAATAAGACCAATTTTAAGTTGTTAGTTACTTTGCAAATGTCGTTAATGTACAAGTTAAACAGTTTTGGTCCCAGTATGGACCCCTGTGGTACTCCACACGTATTGTGTAGACTCCCAGATGTATATTCTCCTAGCTTTACAAATTGTTTCCTCTTTGCTAGGTAGCTTTTAACCCAATTTAGGACTAAACCTCTAATTCCGTACCTTTCTAATTTTGAAATTAAAATAGTGTGATTAATTGTATCGAAAGCTTTTGTCAGATCCATAAATACTGCAGCTGCGCATCTTCTGTTGTCTATGGCAGTAGTGATTTCCTCCGTGATTTCCATCAGTGCCATAGAAGTTGAAATGTTGGCTCTGTAACCATATTGACTACTTGCCAATAATTCATTCTTATTAATAAATTTGTCCAACCTATTATTAAATAGCTTCTCCACAATTTTCGAGAATTGTGGTAACAAGGAAACTGGTCGATAATTTGTAAATTGGTGTTTGTCTCCTTTTTTGAAAATTGGAACCACCTTGGCTGTTCTCATTTTGCTTGGAAATATTCCAGTCTGAAATGATAAGTTACTAATATATGTTAACGGGTCTGCGATCTCATTGATGACCCTTTTAATTGTTTCCATTTCGATTCCATGACAATCAGTTGATGTTTTTGCCTTAAAATGGTTAACAATGTCAGTGATCTCCTTTTTGGTTACAGCAGTGAGAAACATAGAATTAAGATTCCTATCAATAATATCAATCCTTTCATCAATTGTGTCTTGTTTTGGAATTTCCTCTTCCAGTTTTTGTCCAATATTTACAAAATATTCATTAAACATTTCAGCTACCGCATTCATGTCATTCCTGTAAGTGTTTCCAACCATGAAATAGGGAGGATAGTCTGCTTTCTTAACGTTGTTCTTTATAATACTATTTAAGATGCCCCAAGTTGCTCTCATGTTATTTTTGTTCTTATTTAGTACGTGACTATAATATTCCCTCTTACACACTCTCAAGATAGTTGTCAACTTGTTTTTGTATGTCTTATACTTTTGTTCTGCTTCTTTAGTCTGTTGAATGATAAATGTCCTGTATAATGTGTTCTTCTTCTTACAGGCGTTTTTTAGTCCTTTTGTCATCCATGGCTGCTGGTTTTTCTTTTGCTTCTTGGGCTTTTCTTGCCAGGGACAGTTCTTATCGTAGAGCTCCATATAAGTACCAAGGAAGCTGTCATATGCCTCGTCCACATCTGTTGCACTGTAGACACTCTCCCAACTTTGTTCTTCTAGTCCTATCTTGAAGGCACGGATGTTATCCTCTGTACGCAATCTTTGAAAAGTCTTTTTTGCCTCCGCCTGTTTTTTCTTATAATGTTCATTGTAGATTGTAAACACTGGAAGATGATCACTGATGTCACTAATTAGCAGGCCACTGATGGTGTTGTTATCAAAGTCATTGGTGAATATATTATCGATGAGGGTGGCACAGTGGTCTGTTATTCTACTTGGTCTAATGATTTTAGGATATAAACTCAAGCTATACATTGTATCTATAAAGTCATCTGTTTCCTTGCACTTGTGTGAGTTCAAGAGGTCAATATTGAAGTCTCCACATATGAAAATAGTTTATAGTTATAGTTACATTGGTAATTCATTTTACACAATATGGTAATAAATTAATACAACAAAAAAATCTGAAGAGCCACTTGGGAGCCAAAAGAGCCTGTTTTTAGTGAGCTGAGCCAAAAGAACCGTCTCTCTCTGCCTTTTCTTCAAAGCATTTTCTGAAATGTAATTGTATTCTCTGTAAGGTGGAGATGGAACCGAAACGCAAACAGCAAAGACCAAAGTTCATACGAATAATTTCCTTCTTCAACTATATTACAAAGCTGGGATGCAGTTTCGTTCTTGCGCTATATAGAACTTCTAGTCCTTGCATCTTTCTGTATGTGGCCCTCGGTGGAAAAAGCATGGACACCCCTGGCCTAAAGTGAAACACAACCTCCCTTGCTACAGTACATGTTTCTTTAACAGATGATAGGACAATGGCCAGTATTTTAAAGTATTATTATGACACATAAATGCATACAATTACACATGAAACAAGATCCGTTTAATAAATCCCCATCAGCTGGCATCATGCTTCAGTCTTGAGTGCTCTTCCGTAAATTAAATGTGGAAATAATATGAAGCTTCATTACACATTCAGCCATGCCTGAGCAAGCAGGAGCCCAAAGCATTGCACAGCAAAGAAGCAGCCATACAGTATATAATACGTTTAACAAACAGTGTGTAGATGTTACATAGCGGGAAGTTAAAGTTATCTCAAACAAAAGAGTTACAATCAGGAGACTATTTTCACTCGTGGCTATGTTTAAGATGCAGTGAATCTATAATTCCGACGTAGTTTTACGTTCCCCCGGCCAAACAAGACAGGATGCCTCAATCTCTGAAAAAGTGTTCTCTCGTCACGATCTATATATTATCTTCTAAATATATACAATTACATGGTAGAAAAATAAACAACCTAATTTACCTTGTCTCTGGGTAGATTTTGCAAAGCAGTTTGTACCATCACCATTCAATCATGTTTGGTCTGTAGGTATACAAATAGGCATGCACGTGTCACAGCAAAGCCACATGAAGCTTAACAGGAACAGCTTTCAAGACACAAGAAGGGCGGGGGGGAAATCACTCTCTCTTGTTGCCGAACTGTTGTAATTTCTATGCGGTATTAAATCACACCAAATGTCATTACGGTGTGGAGTGGAGTAACAATGAGGAGAGCAGTTGGAGTGGGTCTTGGAAGCAGGGGTGCTGTCAGGGATTTGGGGGGAAACAACTAAAAATGCATTACTTATATTGTGCCCTGCCCCTGTCTGTCACTCATAGTATTGTCCTCACTTTAACCCCTGTTTGCGGCGCCCCTGTTCGGAAGACACAAAAGGCGGGAATGATCTTGGGTAAAATAAAATGGAGGTCCACAAGAGGCTGGAAGTCAAGCAGGTCTACTGATTCTTCTTGTCTTCTGGAGGAGAGTAGGGGGGAGGCTTGTCCTAGGGAAAAAAATAATAATACATATTTTCAAAAATAAATACCCAAATGAATTTGCCAAAATGTAGCCTCTGTTTTCGTACGCTGTCTCAGCTTTCGTACAATACTGCAGGTAACTAGTCCATTTGTACTGTATCGTTCTGCGAAACCAAGTGCCCAAACAGAGACCCTGAGGCATTACTGACTCACTGTCTGTGCATTTTTAATTGTGTGCGACTCTTAAATAACCCGCCATGGGGCCAAAGGCAGTTGTGGGTGCCAGCATTTTGATAAAGAAGGCGTGAAACATTATTCGAACACGCCAGGATGTACAGAAGAGGCCAAAAGTTTGGACACACCTTCTCATTCAATGCGTTTTCTTTATTTTGATGACATTGTAGAGTTTCAAAACTATGAACGAACACATGTGGAATTATGTACTTAACAAAAAAAGTGTGAAATAACTGTAAATATGTCTTATAATATTTTAGACAGGTATTTTATGTTTTACAATTTTTTTCTTGATAGCGCTGCAAAGCCTTGGTGTTCTCTCAATGAGCTTCATGAAGTAGTCACCTGAAATGGTTTTCACTTCACAGTTGTGCCTTGTCGGGGTTACTTTATTAATGGGGTTGGGACCATGGGGTTATATTGTGTGTGTCCAAACCTTTGGCCTGTACTGTATGGGAAGTCTGCATCAACAATAAATTCCATCTGTTCATCATTTATATTTGTTTAGCGTTGTTTTCTGCATGTAAAACTATAATTATTCTCCATAAAATGTATTTTTTGTTTATATTTTTGGGTGTCTGGAACGGGTTAATTGGATTTACATTATTTTCTACGTTTGGGTTTTTGTCTAACCTTTTGGAACGAATGAATGAAAACAGAGGTACGGCAGTGGATCATATTTCCTCAAATAGCGGAAGAGAGTGTTTACTCAAGAGTAGCAGAGTGTATTAAAGGTTAATTATTATGTTTTTTATATTTAATGAAGTTAATATTTTATATTATTTAAACAGTAATATTATGTATAAATGTTATTAATAGGTTAGGTTAGGTTAATTGGCGACTCTAAATTGTCTATAGGTATGAATGTGAGTGTGAATGATTGTTTGTCTATATGTGCCCTGCCATTGGCTGGCGACCAGTCCAGGGTGTACTCCGCTTCTCGCCCGAAGTCGGCTGGAATGGGCTCCAGCACCCTAAATAGGATAAGCAGTATAGGAAATGGATGGATGGATGGTTATTAAAACAACAAATGTATTTTTAAAAATATGTTTTATATAATTTGTTTATTTATAATTCATGTTTAGGTGTTCCCTTTATTCCTGAGGAGGAAATTGTCGAAGGTGTGGTGTTCGTTTTACAGGACGAGGCAGCCAGTGGTTTGTTGAGGAGATAGAGAGGAGGAAATACTGCAAGTATAATAATTACCTCTGGTAGGTACACGTGTGTAGTTGGCAGCGTGGCACAGCTAGCGCTGGCTGCTGCTTCGGCTGCTTTAGCCTCAGCTGGGAAAAGAAAAAAAAAAAAGCATTTATTCAGTAAAGTGTAAACCTTATCAAGGTTAAACAATACCTATGGATCATGACTAATCGGTACACTAACTGACACCTACTGTAGTTCCCACATATAGCTCAATGTTGCGTTGTCATATTCAAAAAGACATTTCACTGAGAAGTGGAGAAACTTACCTGCAGCTGAAGACGGGAGCCCGGGGTCTTGTGGGGGCTGCTGGCCCAAAGCAGATGAATATGGAGGTGGGGGCATGAAGACTGCAGAGCCGTCAAATGACGTGTTAGGGTAAAATCCACCTGGATGGTGAAGACAACGGCATGCTAGAAGAGACTCTCGTTTTGGGAAGAATCAAGCTGTTTTGTTGGGGGGGGGGCTTCTACCTGGAGGAGGTGGGTTAGGGTAGGCATAGTCAGGCGGTGGTCCTGCAGGGTACGCCCCGTTAGAAGGGGGAGGTGGGTAAGCATAGGCCCCGTTCGCCATGAAAGGGCATCCACCAAACCCAGCAGTTACTGGCTGACCTCTGGAAGCTGGAGAAAAGCATCATGGAAAGATTAGAACATAATCCATGTGTGCAAATTTGTGGATTTCTTCTCAAAAGAATTACATTTTTAAGTATTTTTTATTTGCGGCAAAACCTCATCTCACTCAGTCGGTAATAATTGATGAATAACAAACAAAAAATGTGTTTAATAATTTATGAACGATAATATAAAATACTGGAAGGCCATTTGCTCCCTGAGAATAACATGATCTTAAAAAAAATCTAATATTTTCAGCACGAAGTCTCCCTCTAGCGGTAAGTATAGCACATAACTTTAATGTAACAGTAAATCCATGCCTGTAAGTCACGTGTCAAAGTTGTGCCATTGAGGGCAGAGACTGCAGGTTTTCTCCCCAACCAGTTTCTGCAGCTGGTGATTTCATTGATGAGCTCCTGAAGGAGGTGTTTATCATAACAGTCACCTGCTTTAGTGACTGGATGGAAAGAAAACCTGCAATATCTCGTCCCTCCATGGCAGGAGTTTGACACCCCTGCGAGTAATCCCTCCGTTAACTGGTTCCAGACCCGACCGTGATAAGTGAATATCCACGAGGTAGGATTCCTTATTTATAAATTGAATATTTTCATAGTTAGAGCATAGAAAATCTGACCTTCTAATCACACTTTTACACTCGTATTACCCAATACAGTAGACATAATAGGAGTAAATAAGCCAGTTAAGACATAAATAAGACTCGTGCTTGTGTGTGTTGCAATAAATGTGTTCCCTAAGGAAGCAGAGTGAGTGGCGGACAGGAAGTGAAGTCACGGGTTCAGAGTTGAGATTCAACTTGCTCTGAGTTATAGCCGCAACAGTAGGGATTTCTATTAGAGACTATTGTGCCTCATGTGAGATCATTCAAGCCTGCTGTTGTTCCAGCGCTCGAGTCTGGTGATTGTAGAATATTATGGACAACTAGTGACCAGTGTAGGATACGTCAACGTCTTTCAATGTGTCTTTTCAATGCCTGTATTTATATTCTAGTTCATTTAGCCATTTTTCTGCTTGAAAATGCTTCATTGAGGCAAAAATATTTAACATTAGCTTAAAAATGCATGATTTGACTAATAATAGGCCGTATTCAGCCGCAAATCAGCATGATTTATTGATTCATATATTTTTGAAAAATATGAGAGTGAAGCCGTGAAATTTAAACCGCTAAGGGACGACTGTAATTGTTTCTTAATGTGTAAACAGAATTCAAAATGCATTTAATAAGCGTGAAAGGCATTTGATAGGGTTTGGAGTATCAGAAATAAAGAAAGGTTTTTTATAAGTGGGTCTATTATTCGCCTTTTTGTGCCACTCACATACGTTGTGTATTGGTTTGCTGATGCACCATTGGCAGCAATCACAGCCTTACCCTGCGCAGCAACCTGCAGCATGTACTGCCCAAACTCGATGGCTCCTCCAGCAGCAAAGACGAGCTTGAAGCTCGCGCTGCCCTCCCAGCCGCCTAGCAGAAAGAACAGCAACACAAAATGTCGAATAACAATCTAACGAGGCTGATATTTTTCCAATCCAGGAGACCACACACCGACCTCCAGGCTCTGCGTTGATAGTTCCCTTGATGTAATTTGCTCCTAATACGGGTTGTTTGATCTCACAGCCCTTCATCAAGTAGAAAGGCATCATAAAGGACTTGAGTGCATCCCGGCCTTTAGCCACAAAGATTACCTGAGATGAAAAAAAAAAAAAAAAAAAGCACACCAATTTCACAACAGTTTCAACTTCAGATAAACTGAGCTGTGAAATAATCCCCACCCTGTACGGAGTCAGGAAGATGCTGCCCTTCTTGCCCTTCCTGAAGGCTTCGGGTAGGCTGTCAGCATCATTAAAAAGCAGCTCCACGTTGTCATGGTTCAACAAGACACTAAGACGTTAACACACATGAACACAATATAGTCATTTTATCATCATGCTAACAAAGCTTTGTTTCATACTTTAGACCAGGGGTCACCAACGTGGTGCCCGTGGGCACCAGGTAGCCCCCGACGACCACATGAGGTTCCGCAAGCACTTTAGACCAGGGGTCACCAACGTGGTGCCCGCGGGCACCAGGTAGCCCCCGACGACCACATGAGGTTCCGCAAGCCTGCTTTTCATTCAGGTTTTCATTTAATAATGAAAACGGTTGCATTCTGAAATACAAAAATGAGTTGTGGACACCAGCATTTTGTTAATGTTCTGGTAAAACAAGCATATTCGCTTTGTTTGGGTTTAAAATAAGCTCTGAAAATAAATGTTACAAAACTGAGTAGCTCTTGGCCATTTTCATTTTGTAAAAGTAGCTCTCACAAGGACAAACGTTGATGACCCCTGCTTTAGACCATTGTGGCCAAACTTTTTGGACTTGTGGTAGATGCCGTCATCGTTTAATTTTGCAAAATTTGCCATGACGCATGTGCATGGAGGAGAGGAATAACGGGCGAGAGACAAAAAGTGGGTCAAAAAACATGAAAAGCAAAGCAAACATGGTCAGAAATTGAAATGAACCTTCTTCTGTCTTCTTTTTGTCATTTTCTTTTATGTCACAAACAAGACGGAGCCACCTGTGAGTGCTTTTAGACGGGCCCGCTACTTGTTGAGTGTTACAGGCTTTCATGTCAGAGTCTCCAAAAGGACAAGAAAAGAGAGTTACATTCACAGTCCTTTTACAATGTCTTCATGAGAAAGGGCAGTTAGCGCCAAATCTATTTGTGGCGGGCTACGAATGTTTCGCCATCAAGCAAAAACACAGCAAAATTCACAGCAAAACGAGAAAAACGGCAAAAGGGAAAAAAGGTCAGATATAATATCACTGTTGTAGAAAGCTTGCTTCTCTATCCCACTCCATCACACTGGCTTACGCTGCTCTGTAAACAAATCCCCACCCACTCTGCTTTGTATCAAAAATGGCCCATATAACACTGTAAAACGCTACGTCTCTGCTGTAGTTTGCCCATGTGTCTTTTACGCAGTGAAAACGAGACGATTAGATAAGGAGGTTTGTTGTGCAATTGTCACGTGACCAAACATTGCCCATCACTTACTTTAAATAACTAGGATTAGGCTTACATGCCATCTAGTGACAGTTCATACTAACCTGACTCTCGGTGAGCTGTCAGGAGCTATTCTGGTGGTCTTAAAGACAAACATAAAGCCTGTTGTAGTATAGTCAGCATCGCATTTATAACTTAGCCGGTATAAGCTTTACAGTAGTCGTGCCTGTCTATTTCATTATTGTGTTATGTGTATCGCTATTGACTAAATTTGATAATACTCTCCCATTTTCTTGAAATCGTGCATAGGTGCCGTTATAGTTTTATAACATTAGACGTTAGCTTGCTAGCTCGTTATACACGCTGACGCTACCTTTCACTGTTGTTGATGATGACTCCGCCGGACTCCGAATGGTTCTGATTGAGAGTCATGTCGACGGACTTCCACACTTTCTGACAGCGAAATAAGGAATGCGTGGGCTTCTTGATCAAAAAGTCATCCACAGGCCCGTCTACAGCCGGTATACGTTTCAAACACTAATAGTTGGCTAGAGGTTTATGCTGCTAGCTTCCGCGATGCACCTGCACTTCCGGTAGCGGTGGGTAACGCCCACACGCGACGTCTCAACTCTCGTGACAAAAACTCTTAAAAAATGGCATTTGTTCTAAAATTGTACACATTTCTGGCTGTTGGTTCAGATGAAGCATCAAAATAAAATTAAAAAAATAATAATGATAATCACAATTTATGCTCTATGTACAAATATGTATACCAGTGGTATTATTACCAGTGGCCCGAAGTCAGCTGGGATAGGCTCCAGCATGCCCCCGCGACCCTAAAGAGGAGAAGCGGTATAGAAAATGGATGGATGGAGTCTATGCAGTCTGTTTGAAAAGAGAGAGACAAATACAAGTGCAATGTCTGGCAGTATACACAGAAAAGTCCCAGTCACTGACGCTACCTCCTTTTTTGCAGGAAGTGATGACATCCTGTGTGGTAGTTTTACCAAAGATAACAGTTTATTCACCTTCCTTCACACATGCAGTGCACAACAGCGAATGAAACAGTTACAGGATGTCAGCTCAAAAGGAGACCGCCGGTTCAGAGGACCATCTTCTCAAAACACCTGATCAGGTAAGGACTGCAAATCACTACTAGACTGGAGTTTTAATTGTAATATTTTTGCATAAACATAGGGACATGAAGTTGTTGCAGGATTCAGTACTAGTCTCTACATCAGTAGCGAAAAGACATAAGTGCAATTCAATTCATAATTTGCTCTGCCCTTAAAAATACCTTGGACAACAACAAGAAAAATATAAAAATAGGTCCAAAAGAGGCACGTTTGTCATGATAGTCCAGCGTGTGCATGTCATAGTACTCTAATGAAGTACAACTGTGTCAAAAGTCAAACTGATGGCCCATATGGGTATTTACAGCGACTGTGACTATGATTCACCATTATTTTAGGATGTGAGCTTGTGATCAGATGATGCAGAGTAAAACATTTTTGTCTCAGCCAGGGGTGCCCAAACTTTTTTCACCGAGGGCCACATATTGAAAAATGAAAAGATGCAAGGGTCACTTTGATATTTTGGAAAGCATCGCATGTGCTAAATTATATATAGTTCAAGATTTTTTTTGCTGTTTTTTTTATTTCAACTTTCTTCTTAAATAATATGGGAGCAAGGGGGCAAACACTTTTTCGCACCACTGTATATGCATTTTTAATTGTTTTCTGCATGTAAAACTATAATTGTAAAACTATTAAAAACGTGTTTTTGTGTTAACATTTTTGGCTCTCTGGAATGGATTAATTGGGTTTACATTATTTCTTATGGGGAAAAATTAATTCAGTTAGTGTCCTTCTGAAAAGGATTCATAACGCTAACCAAGGTTCCAAATTTATTTGAAAATTTGCATTATTTTCTTTTAATTTTATGATGACACTGCGTAGATCATATCATATCATTGGCAATTCTCCTCTTGAATGGCTCAGGTCTCTAACATTGAAGAATTGTCCTTATTGTTGGCACATCTCACTCGTGGTGTCCCTCTGGGCACTGTCCTTGATCCAGTCCTTTTCTCTCCATATAGTGTGTATGCTTTTTAACGCTATCTTTTAAAAACACACAGGCATCCCAAATGCGTGTATCTCTGAAGATTTACACCCCGACTTCTCTCAAAGCCTTGCTAGAGCTGGATGCTGGCTCTCCGGGTCCCTGCAGTCAAACATCTAAACTTTGGAGAGTCATTTGCCATATTTTTTGGTCAAGGGTCAAACAGTTGCCGTCATTTTACTGACTTTGAAAGACCAATCCATCTCTTTGTATCAGCAAGACGAGACTAAATGGGTTCACACAAGGTCTACATCATGTCTTTGCTTCTGGCTAAGGTTCAGTGACTTTTGCCAGTAGAGGAATGATACTTGTACCGTTACTAAGTGTTACCTCTCAAACAATGCAACGTTGGTCTCGTTAGTCTTTTATTTTATGAAATTATTGAGGACACATGCAGGTCTGAGACTGCTTGCTTGTTATGAACATTTGCCCACTTGTGCTTGTGGTTTGAATTGTATTCTGTCTCACTAAAATTGGTTTGCTTGAACTTTTACCCGGTGTTCTTCCGGTTACGTGGATATATAGCATGTGTGTATTGATACAAAATGTGTGTAGCAATGACTGTCGTAACACAGATGCCACCCAGCTGGTTGAAAAGGTTAACCGTTGATTTTAAAATGCTGCAATTTGCTTTGAAGTGTTTAAATGGCTTAGCAAATGTGTAGCTTGCCAATCATTTAACTATTCACACTCCCTGATCAATAAATACGTAAAAATACTGTACATTCCACTTGACTTCCTTGTGATTCTGCCGGGGTTGAATACTGTTGCCTCAGTTTCAGTTTCGTAATCACAATTAGAGGAAGTTTGTAACAAAAGCTTTAGTCAAACGTTTCCTATGAGCCTAGTGATGCTTTTTTGCGTAAACACTAAATAATAAGATTGTTGTTGCCTTTGGAAATCTGATTGATTTCACTTCAATTATCACACCACGTATTTGAGCAGTCTTTGTTGTTTATTTACCAGGACCCCAGCTTACCAAGGGTCAGGCAGGTAAGGTATTCCAGTATCAAGTTTTGTGGACTTGTGGAACAGCAACAATAATTTCATCCACTTTTCATTGCTAGTTTTCTCCGAGCCATGTACGTAAACTGGGCCAGACAAGGAAAATGCGATACAAGAGGGTGGGCATACTTCTACATATATACCTCCATCTTAAAACATCTTCATTTGTCCGCTGCGCTTATTAGCAACTCTGATGTGTTGCTTTTGACAGGATTTTAATGATGAGGAAAACCCTGAAGAGAAGGAACGTCGCCGCAAAGATCTGGAGGTACAATCTTTCACTAACTGCACATTGAAATGGATGGTGCTTTATTGTATTATCCTCCTCTGCTTTTATTTAAAGCTATATCCTCTGTATAAGGAGTTGTTGTACACTATTACACATAAAATGGGCAAGTCGACATCAGTTGAGGCCTTCACAGACAACCAACTTCACGAGTATATTCAAGAGGTAAACATCTCACAGGAAGCCAACATCTATCATTAATGTCTGACAATTTGAGAAGGGGTAGGATTGAATAAGCTCTAGTTCTTCCTACTCCTTTTCGGACATGTGTAAACATGTGATGTACTACAATGTAACTTGTTATGCACGTTATGAACTAAACCATTACCTTTATCTCCACTTTATACATAGCACATGCTATTATGAATGATAAATAAATAGAAATATCTCGATTCTGCTTAGGCTATGACCATGACAGAGCCAGAGCATAACACTCTCATGGAGAAAATACAGAATGCAGAGGTAGGAAAAACAGCAATATTTGAAAAAAATATACATATATATTATTTTCCATTGGCACTATGTGATTTTCTAGTTGCTGTAAATGAGTTTATTGAAGTTACGAAACCTCTTACAGCCGCCTGTCTACTGCCTAATGGCCACTGTAAAGGAAGCCAAAGGAATTCTTGGAAAAGATATCAGTGGTGAGTTTTTGCCTCATGTTCTTTTTTGTTGCACAGCTCATTTATAGTTAAGTAACGATTCATTTTAATAACTGTTCGATTCGTATCATGATTCATGGTTGCCGATACAATTCAGGGACTTGGTTCCTTTGGAACAGACGTCCCCAACCCCCGGGCCGTGGGTCATTTGGTCCGGTGCGGCCGCACAGAAAGAAAAAATAATTTCCATTAGGTCATTTTTCTGTTTTATTTTGAAAAGTGGCCGGATCCTCTCTGTTACATCCGTCTCACTTGACGCATGTCCATTGTGCGTGTGCTAACTTTATCTCATGCCGCACAGATAGACTACTACTGTATTTTTACCATTTTTCTTTCACCTCATATTTGGTCTCAAATGCTGATACTATGTGGGAATGCATAAAGGTAAGTTTGGATGACTTATTGAGTGCTAATGTGCACATTTGTCTCAAGTTAATTCATGCTAGCACACTGCCTTTTTACCACACACGTCAAACAGGATGTAATAATCTCCCTGGAAAAACTTGAACTGGTGGATGGTAGGTCGGCATTCATTTTGTGCTTTTAATTTGATGTTATTCATGTCTTAGTTTTACAAGATACATCATAAATAAGATATTTATTATCTTATATATTTATTACCCCACCCTCCCCCGGTCAGCGGGAGATTTGTGGGAACACAAGCTGGTCCGTGGGTCAAAAAAGGTTGGGGACCACTGCTTTAGAACGATACAGTTTTAGCCAAAAATTCAACCAGTGTGACTGCGAGATAAATACCTGGATACTGGACAGTGCAGGTGAGGTTTCCTAGAGTCCAGTTGTTTTTTGTAAGGGAATAAGGTATGAATTCATTATGGATTTAAACAAACAAGTAAACAGCAATTAAGGGCAAATGCATTCACATTTTATTTGAATAAAGAGTAACCAACACTTTAGGTTGAATTAATAGGAGTTTAACCTTTTCTGCTCTCCATCCATCCATCCATTGTCTATACCGCTTCTCTTCATTAGGGTCGCGGGGGCATGCTGGAGCCTATCCCAGCTGACTTCGGGCGACAGGCGGGGTACACCCTGGACTGGTTGCCAGCCAATCACAGGGCCCTTTTCTGCTTTCATTTTCAAAATTCAATACATTTTCAATGCAGTAAGTGCAACCAACATTTCAACAGTTGGTTTACCTGCTCCTTTTGCTTTTGTTTTTCAACATAAAAATAATACAATATTAATATCAAAATAAAGTGCAACCCACATCTCTTCAGGTTGAATTAACAGTACATTTATCTGCTACTTTTCCTTGTTTCCTTGTTGTTTTTCTACATAAAAATAATATAAATACAACATTAATATTAAAATAAAGTGCAACCAACATCTTTTTAGGGTGAATTAACATTGGGTTTATCTGCTTTACCTGCTACTTGCTACTGCAGGAGGTGCCTGCATGGTCAGCGTTGTGTGGAATCCCGTGGTGCCTTAGTAGGTGGTTGGAAAGATTTTTAATGTATTTTACTTGACATTTACATATACTACAAACAGCGAGCGACTTATATAGAACATCTCCCTGTTTGCAAAAGCCAAAGTGTTTCCACACGCTGGGCCGCAATGGTGGCTTAATTTTTTCTTGCTCGCTGGCGGCTTGTCCTCTGCCATCCGCCATGCTACGTTTTGTGTCTGCTGGCCCTCGGCGATCACGTCATAGACAGGCAGACTGAATCGAGTAACGTTTAACGTATTTATCATTAAAAGTGCTGAAAAAACCCACATACATCCTGCCAAGCTTAAATCCAATACTTTATTTCCTCGTATCGATGCAATCGATTACCTTTGAAATGATGTTAGATCAATATATGTCATCCGGAATGGCAACTTGCCGAACACAGATTGATATAGTTGGATCGTAGGAATAAAAAATCAATACATCAATGTAGTAGATGAATCGTTACACAACTAGTAAGTAGCAGTCAGTGGGGGTGGGCAATACTGCAAATGTTCATACTGATATCGATCCAATATCAAGTACATACAGTTCCAGTATTGTCAATACTGACACTGATGCTTTTTAAAAATTTCCCAGATTCTTGTCATTTTGCCTTTAATTTGAAAAATTAAATAGAGGACAATGATTTTAGGCCACAAAAAATATTCATAAGTGAGGGAAGGATGGAATGCGAGATTGACAGGCAGATTGGTGCGGCGTCTGCAGTGATGCAGACTCTGCATCGGTCCGTTGTGGTGAGGATGAAGCTGAGACAAAAGGCAAAGCTCTCAATTTACCCGTCGGTCTAGGTGTCTACCCTCACCTATGGTCATGAGCTTTGGGTAGTGACCGAAAGGACAAAATCCTGCATACAAGTGGACGAAATTAGTTTTCTCCGTAAGGTGGCTGGACTCTCCCTAAGAGATAAGGTGAGAAGCACTGTCATCCGGGAGAAGCTCGAAGTAGAACCGCTGCTCCTCTGCATTGAGAGGAGCCAGATGGGGTGGCTTGGCATATGGTAAGGATGCCTCCTGGACACCTCCCTGAGGAGGTGTTCCGAGGCCTCCTACTGGTCAGACATGCCCAGAACATGTCCGACCAGTAGGAGGCCTCGGAGAAGATCCAGAACACCTCCGCATCCGCCGGGAGGAGCTTAGGCTCCTTCCCCTGCGACCCGACCTCGGATAAGCAAATGAAAAGTATACATAATGGTACAAAAAGAAAAGAAATGGAAAATGAAATGATAAGTAGAGGTTTCCTAGAAGATTTAGATCATTAATTGGATGCGATAGTTCCACAGCTTGTTTTGTCTGAGGTGGACAAAAGAGAAAGCTACATTGTGAAATACGCCTTGCTGACCTTTTGAACCCACCCCTATACAAAATACCACAGAATGGAAGTTGGACTACCTCAGGTTCTCAGGTTTTGGACAGGTGTGATACTACAAGTGTGAACGTCTGATGGCGCTCACAGCGGGCGATGCTCAGGTCTTTTCTGGGTATGCTCAGACACTTGAAAAGTTCAGTTGCTTTGTTGTTTGAATTTGTTGATGTCAAAACGAAACAAAAATATATTGCTGCCTCATGACAGTTCATAATGCTAAAAGGCAATATTTTTTCTTGTTGGTCAGGTTTCAGTGACCCATATTGCTTGCTGACCATACTGGAAGATGAAGAAGAGAAACGCACACGTCGATCCAGATCCAAAGCCTCCAAATATGTGGTCAAGGATGCTGTGTCTGATGATAAGATTTATCAAACAGACATAAAGAAGCAAACTCTCAACCCCATTTGGAACGAAACGTTTATACTGTGAGCCTAAATGCAGTGTATGCATGCTTAAAAATGTCAGGCTTTATGTAATCCTGTTCTGCATTCAGGGAGTTTGAAGACATTGTGGGCGCTAGCTTCCACCTTGAGATGTGGTACGAAAAACGTCCATAACACTGCTGTAAAGCGCTTTAAAATCACGCTCACTTCCTGCAATTGTTGTTGTTCCAGGGATAAGGACGAGGAGGTATCGCTCACTCAGAAACTTGAGGAGTTTAAAACCAACTTTACTAGTATAACAAGGTAACGTGCTTTACTTTGCTATACTCACACTTAAGCAGCACTACTCAAAGCGGTGCCCTAATCAAAATTTTATATGGAGCCACCCTCCATCTGTGATTTACATAGCTTGCAAAAGCAATTCAGAGGCATCAATTTTACAGTTGTAAAAATGTTTTAGGGCTGTAAAATCCCTCACCGTACACTTTATACACTTTTCACAGAGAGGCAATAGCATTTCCTCACATTTCTCTCTTGCTTAAACGCTCAAAAAAGTTCAAATCTTTGTTTGAATTTTAATGATCAACCTTAATGATCAACACGAGAAATTATTAAGTCACTCACGCCTGTTTCACGCCTGTGACCGTGCCTTTTCGTCCTGGCGCCGTTCTGCAGTACTGTAGCGTTTTTGTATCCTTGTTAAAACATATTGCTGCAAACGAACCGAAGATTCATTCACAAGCTAGCAAGCAAGCAAGCTAGCGATGACACAGATGACATAGCCGAATGGTAGGAAGGAGATTGATTGACAATGGTCTACAGCCACGATGCAGAAAACAGACAGAGATGGAAGAGATAGACACTCACCTTCCCACAATGCTATTCTTCTTAAAGGGCCAGTAACAGCATTCATACACTGTAATAAAAAAAAAAGAAGCACTAGAGTGAGGGAACACTGTACATTTACACTACTGTATGAAGTAACTACAGTATAGTAATCCCTCATTTATCGTGGTTAATTGGTTCCAAACCCAATCCGGATAAGTGAATTTCCGCGAAGTAGGATTCCTTATTTATAAAGATTTTCATAATTAAAGGATGCAAAACCTATTTAACCTTCTTAATATGTTTTTTAACATTATTAGAGCTCTAAATGAAATAACACCCCTTTACACTCGTATTAACTAATATAGTAGACATAATAACTGAAAATAAGACATTTTAGATATAAATAAAACTTAACATATACTCACACGCTGGCTTTGGGAGAGTGCCTTGTTTTTTTCTGGACAGCATATTTCCTGTGGTGGCTATTGTCTCATCAATGTATGTAATGGCAGTTGAAGCCACTCTAGACAGCAGCTCAGAACTACACGTGTCGCTACAGTAACATTACAGGCACCTAGTGACCAGTGTAGAATACTGCATATCACGTCTTTAAATGCATCTTCTGAATGCCTTATATTTCTATTTTCATTCATTTAGCCATTTTTTACTTACAAAACTGTGATAATTTATTTATTTATTTATTTTTGAAAGTGAAGCCGCAAAATTCGAATCACCAAGTGGCGCGGTACGACTGTATATACAAAAACTAAATAAAATAACTACACAAAAGCTGGTATAAAATACATATTCATATTATTATGAATGCTTTTCATTTGTGTCATTCAGAATGATCAAGGAGGCCAAAAAGGAGAAAGGGACAGATGACTTTTTGGGGAAAATTGTCATTAAACTCCAGGTACTAAAAATGTCTATTTCCCATTTGATTTTGTTGTATCATTAAAGTTTAAAAAATGATCCTTAATCTCATTTTAGGACCTACACTGTACTGAAGACAACTGGTACAGGCTGGAGCCCAGAACAGAGACGTACCCTGACCGTGGACAATGTCACCTGAAGCTCAAGTTTATCCATAAAGAGGTAAAAAGTACACATTTGTACCCTGTTGTACACTATTGAGCACATCTGAGGAAGATAACTTTTTCCGTTAGATGTGTATGTATCTTTAGCAATACAAAACTGATTGCTACTGTACTCCTACTTTTGAATTTGCACACATTTGGTAGCTTCAACAAAATGCAAAAAAGGCAGAACAGTGGAACCCGCTTAAGTTGGTCCAATTTGTGTTGCCAACACATCTGTGTCAACGACCAACTCATCAAGTTCCAGTCCACCGTGTTGTTATTATTATTAAAAAGTGCCCACTTGGATCAATGTCAACAAACATTGTCATCCGCTTTTCTCGACATAAAATTTGAGATTCAAAGGGATCATTTCTATAAATATTTGTTTTCTACATATCGACATGTGTTGTCGTATTGTCAACTTCCTCATTATCGCTAAGCCCCAACATAACTACTGTACTGTCTAGTTACACAGCATTAAAATGTGCACACAGTGACTTCCTGTTCAGTGATGAGTATTAACATGGGTTCTACAAACTTTTTTTTTAGATTGTTAGCCACCAGCAGACATATTTCCATATGTACGAAAGCTTTATTGTCATTATAGTCAAGACATAAAGCGAAAGGGGGTCTAAATATAGTAATGTCGGTGGAAAGATGATGAGGCAGGATCAGTCTTTTGCTGGCGTTTCCAACACAGCACTGTATACCTTTCAGCATGACAAACTCGGCAACTCTTCTGCCCCCTATAACCCAACCCCGGAATCACAGCTCAGAACCATACACAGTGCTCCCGTCCCTACAATATCATACAGTATGAAAAGAAGAATCAAAATAAAATTAAAGCTGCTAGCAGCGTTGGACAGGCCGTCGCACCCCCACAAAACTCACAGTTCACGTAAGTCATTTCCTGTTGCCACTGGGTGGAGTTGAGACGAATTCAGGAAGTGACCTATGTATAGCTTCAAGGTGTTGTCATCATTATATGTGCCAATTATGATGAAGATCTTACCTTGTGGAACTGAGTTATTAACGTTTACAGTGTAGTGGCAAATTGTTTGATTGATCATGCACATCTTGTGGAACAGCCTAAAATCCTTTGCAATGTAACATTGCCCATCTGTATACTAT
The DNA here is from genome assembly GCF_027744805.1 of Dunckerocampus dactyliophorus. NCBI lineage: Eukaryota > Metazoa > Chordata > Actinopteri > Syngnathiformes > Syngnathidae > Dunckerocampus > Dunckerocampus dactyliophorus. The sequence continues at coordinate 42,698,733 of NC_072820.1, forward strand.
CCGTGATTTTCATTTGGGCTCATTTGGTCAAAGTGCCTAGGACTAGTTTGTTGAAATACAAGCCCTGGTTTTCGCGCGAAAATTTAAACCAAAATAGCCGAATTCCTGTTTGTTTTACAACATGGCTTCTTGAGACTTTTTTTAATGTTTCCAACAAATGTGGTGACGTTCTGTGAAACTGGTGGCATGGGCAAATTTTTTTAAAATTTAAAGGGGGCGCTACTGAGTGAGAGAGAGCACAGCGACGACTCATCCAAGAGGTCACAAAAGACCCCACAACAACATCCAAAGAACTGCAGGGTTCATGACTCCACAATAAAAAAAGACACTGGGCAAAAACAGCCTGCAAGTTCCAAGACGAAAACTACTGCTGAACAAAAAGAACATTAAGGCTCATCTCAATTTTGCCAGAAAACATCTTGATGATCCTCAAGACCTTTGGGAAAATACTCATTTGGGAAAATACTCTGTGGTCTGACAGACAAAAGTTGAACTTTTTTGAAGGTGTGTGTCCCATTACATCTGGCGTAAAAGTAACGCCGCATTTCAGAAAAAGAACAGCATAACAACAGTAAAATATGGTGGTGTAGTGTGATGGTCTGGGGCTGTTTTGCTGCTTCAGGACCTGGAAGACTTGCTGTGATAAAAGGAACCATGAATTCTGCTGTCTGCCAAAAAATCCTGAAGGGGAATGTCCGGCCATCAGTTCGTGACCCCCATGCTGAAACAACCTTGGGTTCTGCAGTAGGACAATGATCCAAAATACACCAGCAAGTCCACCTTGCAAAAACAAAATGAAGACTTTGGAGTGGCCAAAGGGCTTTGACTGTCTTGATTGCAGTTATTGCTGCTAAGGGTGGCCCAACCAGTCATTAGGTTTAGGGGGCAATCACCTTTTCACACAGGGCCATGTAGGTTTTAATTTTTATTCTCTCTTAATAATAAAGTTTCATTTAAAAAACGCATTGTGTGTTCAGTTGTGTTCTAATTGACTGATATTTAAATTTGTTTGATGTGAAACATTTAAGTGTGACAAACATGCAAAAAAAATAAGAAATCCGGAAAGGGGCAAACACTTTTTCACACTACTGTAAATGTGCAAGCAATGGTTAATTTCAGTTTTGGTTTTGGTTGTGTCGACAACTGCTTATGTCAATGTCCGTTCTGTCAGTGTGAGATAAGCGGGTTCCACTGTGGAACCTTGTTATTATAGGTTTAAAGGATGTATTGAAGTTAAAATCCGACTAAAAAAAGTCATTCATGTGATGATTTTGAGAGAAAATATGTATCATGTGACTGACAGAGAGATGGGACACTAAGCGCAGGTCGAAACGCTTACATCAACTACTGTGGGATTCTGCATGAGTTTGTCCTGTCTTACATTTCCAAACAAAAGGTAAAAGTACTCCCTCAGTTCATTCAAAAAAGAATAATTTTCAATCACTTACACATTTAACACCCACATCTTGTTCCATTGCTGTCAGAGTTGTGCTACGTGGAAAGGAGAAATGTGTGGCGAGGCGCAGACTCTACTGGAGCAGTACGCTACACAGAACGACCTCTCACCTTTTCTCCAGGATTTGGCGTAAGCACCCTGTGACATCATCCGGCACAACCTTTGATAAGTTCAACTCCAAAAGTCCAAGGGCCCTGTCGGTTATATTATTATTTTTATGGGTATAGGAAATGGATGGATGGATAAATATTGTAGTGTCTTGTCAGGGTGCACTATTCAATTTTTTTTCTCACGTTAAGACATTTTATTTATTTATTTTCACAACTCTTGCCTACGTTACTCGCACGCTCACGTCCTTATGTTGAAAAAAGGGGGCGTTACCTATGCTAATGAGAACAATCATGCCCAATTTAAGAATGCCACTTTGATTTTTTTGAGAACCCTTTTTAAGAACAAATTTAATAATTTGAGTAAACCAGGCCCAGTGTTTTGTGTTTTTTGTTGTTGATACAATTCTGTTATTAGTGCGTACATTTATTAGCACCTTCTGACCATAATAAGCACTGATTAAGTAATGTGCATACATTATATCAGGGGCAGGCAGACCACATCAGGCCCGCCAAGCGTCTTAATCTCGCCCACCGGGCGTTTCCAAATTCCTTTGTTTAGACCTTTAACGTCGAAGACAATATTGCACCCAGATAGTCCTGCCGCAAGGCATGCTGGGTATTCTCTCTCCCAACATTTTGCCGTGTTTGTCACATTTTTGCTTGATTGCAAAATATGTTGAGGAGGTCGTCAGGGAAGTAAACAAGAAGGGACATTAACATACTCTTGATAGCCAATGTTTTATTGATCATAGCTCATATTGCTGTTGCCACGGGACTACCCAGCATGCCTTGCGGGCACTTGTAAATTACAGTTGAAGTTACGCGTTACGTTTACCGGTTAGCTGTTGTTTATCACCCATGTAGTCGTAGTAGTTGATATATGTGATGTGTTAACTTGCTGTGGATATGTTGTGTTTTTGTTTCGTTGCACCGTGAGTAAGTATGTCCTCTTTGATGACCACAAGCATTCATATGTAACATCTGTAGTTATTTTTTGTTGATTTTTTTTATTTTGTATTTATTTCTTTTCAACACTGATTACACGAGTAACAGGTGAGAATTTACAGTAAAGACAGAAAGTAAACAAATTCTAAGTAATTGCTCAGACATGGAGAAGGGATAAGGTAAAATAAGCTCTGCTTCTTCCTACTGCTTTTCGGACATGTTGAATTGTTAACATGTCGAACACGTCTGTAGCGGGAGCCTTCTCGGAAAAGATCCTTTTAATTTTCCTCACTGTTAGCTTAATTGTTGGTAAACGTTGTGTGTGCTCATTGCAGGAAGTGGGTGGCTTACAGTAAGCTGTACCAAAGATTAGAGGTGGACTCATCTTTGCTGTTACAGCAGCTCACTAGTGTGGAGTATCACTGGCATCAACAGGAGTTACCTCACCAACAGGTAGGAAAGTGGTTAACAAGCACAATTATAGAACAGTTACCACATTATATATATAACATATTATATGCATAATATATCATAATATATTCTAACGTAACATTTTTTAATGAATGTATTGCTATAAACTGATTGTCACAATGTAAAAATGATTGCTGGATTGATTGCATTTCAGAAACGAGAACTTGGGGACTCTCTTCATGGTTTCCTGCAATATGGACTCTATTTAGTGTCAAAATACAGAGATATCTTCTCCCCAACACCAAGTGCTACTCCAAAGTTACACACACTGCTCAGGTACTGCACATATTGTTGTACAATGTGTTCCCTCGCTACATCGCGGTTCACCTTTCACAGATTTTTTAAACATTGTATGAACGCGCATTGTGTTCTGCGTCCTTGTGGTGTATTAGAGCGATCTATCAGTGCTCTGCTGCATGTGTCTGTTATTGTATTTACTACTGCTACCAGTAGAGGCTGATGTATACTCATGTGAGAGTTGAAGACGTGCCCAGACGTGTCCAGTTTGTCTCAGTATGTCTACAGTCCTGATTGGCTCAGGGAGAACCTGCCCATTGTGTTCTGAGTTCTGATTGGCTGTAGACCATTGCCAATCAATCTCCGTGCACAACTGTTGTATGATCACACATGCAGAATGAAGGCAGAAGTTATGCGGCTGTGGGGCGCCTGGAATACTGTAAATGAATGTTTGGTTCATGGAGGACGACAACAAGAAATATGTTTTAAAAAGGATACAAAAATGCTACCGCTTAACGGTGCTAGGACAAGCCAGAGGAGTGAAATGTGAGTGAGTCACTTCATTTCTTGTGTCCAATCTCGTAAATTCATCATTACAATCTAAACGAAACAAGAGAGAAATGTGCGAAAATGTTTATGCCTGTTAGGGTTAGGGTTAGGGTTAGGGTGTGTGGTGAGTGGTTTTACAGCCTTAAAACATATATAATAATTGAACAAAAATATTCTGTAGCTAGCTACTTTGATTGATTGGTTGATTTCACTTATTGCGGGCTATTTTGGCAACCGATCCCCGGCAATAAACAAGAGCGCACTCTGAAAGTATTCACAGCGCTTCAGTTTTTTCGTATGTTTTTATGTAACAGCAGGGGTGTCCAAACTTTTTCCACCAAGGGCCGCGTACTGATGTGGGGTGCCCTTTTGACTTTTTAAAAAATTTTTATTAAAATTTTAATTGTACAATGTACGCAGGTCAATAAAAAATTAAACGTGCATTGCACAAGGCCCCTGGGCCACACTTTGGACACCCCTGCTGTAACAACAAAATGTGGAAAAAGTGAAGCACTGTGAATACTTTAGGAATGTGAAGTTTATGTAAAGTCATTGTATAAATATTGTTTATGTCGTGAAAGATTGTGTTCTTTTCATTTCATTCTGTTGTGACAGAATCTTGGTTCAAATCTGCAAGACGCAGGCTTTCCAGAACATGAACCCAGCTGAGTTTGAGCTACAGGAGGAGGTCACTGATGCCATACGGGTCAGTAATATTAACAATTATGTCATTAACATAATGGAACAGTAATAATATGGATTGTCTTTATTAACAGACAGGTACACAGGAGTGGTTTACCAACAAAAAAGGTCTGCATCAGCCAATGACCAAGGTAACAACATATCACAGAAATCTACCTTTAAAAAATTATAATAATTATATATTTTTTTATATATCAGAGAGGTATGAAACTTTAATGATAGTATTGTGGTTGTAATTCCCAGTAGTCTAGCACTGCACTGCATTATACAGAGAGCGTTCTTAAAATTTTTAGTCCCGTTCATGTAGCAAAATATGGGAAAAACACTACCACAGTCGCTAAGTTCGCTGACGAAGCTCTTCGGATGAGGAGCGAAACGTTCGACACTTTCTTCACAGAAGTACAGATGACGTCTCAAGAAGCCTTTGCCTCGACTACCACAGTCATAAACATATTGTTAAATTTTTTATCACTCAAACTGTCTTACAGGCACACTTTTCGATAGAGCTATTGTCAGTGGCGGAGCCAGACATTTTTCATTGGGATGGCCAAGGTGAAACCATTACTCACATAGATGTGGCAATAAGTTGATACCTGAATTGTCTAGATGGGCGGTAGGGTGGCCGTAGCTCCACCACTGCTTTTCGACCATCTATTTGAGCAATTATTAGCTGCACAGTGTGCCAATGACATGTTTTTAATGCATAGTTTCTGGATTCTGCTCCCCATCATGGCAGCCAAACCCGTGCAGGGCATAATACGGAAGTGGATGCTGATCGGCACTATTTTAGCTCTTGACTCCTTGATTTACATGCCCACTCATGCTGCTACAGATAGCTTCCAATATTAACAGATTTATGTGATGAATCACACTTCAGAATTTAAGTCAAAGTCAACATCGGAAGAAAACTTGACCGGAACCGACCAAAGTAATCATGGAAAACTTACCTACCTCTTGCAGTTCACGCAAGACGCGCTTTTATTGACAGCTCCGCCGCACAGAAAGTTGTGTGCTGCAGTGAAATGCGTCCAAGCGGAAATGGCGGTTAGGCTGAACTAATGTACTGCACCAAAAAGCCGCGTTTGTCAAAATTGTCCCCCAGCCGAGGGGGTGCCACTGGGGTGGAGTGACAAAGGGTGGCCACGCCCACCCCTGGCCACCCCCAAGCCACTGCCACTGGCTGGTGCAGCCAAACTCTCACGATTTCGTCTGTAGTATGGAAACAGATGATACACACTGCCATCTAGTGGGAGAACATTTCATTGTTATTCCGGTCACTGCGACACTGGCATAGCTCTATGAAAGATACATTATTTGTATTAAACAAATAATCATTTTAGGACCAACTGAGTGAAACTGAGTGTTCCAGATTTTGGCAGAATAAAACTGAAATGCAGCCTCACGGTGTTTAGTCCTGACTCTGGGCACCCGAAGGCGACCAATCCCTGAGCTTCCCAGAGCTCGACATGGTTTATGTGGCTCTAACATGTCAGAGATGTACTTTGGCGCAAGACCATGAAAAGACTTGTATACAAGCAGAGCTGTTTTAAAGATTTGAGTGCTGGACTAATATAGTCCTATTTCCTGGTTCTAGTCAGGACTCGAGCAGCAGCATTCTTACTGCAGCTGTTTTTCTGCTTGTTTAGAGAGCCCGGTGAGAAGGCCGTTACAGTAGTCTAGCCCGTTGGAGACAAAGGCATTGAGTAGTCTCTCTAAATCTGGCTTAGACACTATTCCCTTGATTTTGGCCATGTTTTTTAGGTGGTAAAAAGCTGATGTTATTGATTTATTGTGGCTGTTAAAATTCAGATCTAAGTCCATTATTACCACTAGATTTCTAACCTGATGATTAGGTTTTAAGGAAAGAGTCTCAAGGTGACTGATAACACTTTGTCTTTGTTTCTTTGTTTATTGCGCTTGTCTGATGCACAGGACTTATCTGAGATCTTGAGCGCCCTCTCCAGGTTGATTGAAGAAGTGCGGGATGACATAAAACTCAACAAGGACGTCTGGAATCGAGTATTTGTGAGGTAGTTAGATCAGATAGTCATATACATGGCCGTGATACATTGGAATATAGTTCATACTGAACGAATGATGTGGTGTTTTTTTGTAATCATATAGTGCAGTGCAAGTGGATGTTTTCACAGAAGTCTACAAGAAGTTTGATTCTCTGGTAAAAGGGATGGGAAGCCTATCATTGATTTCATTTTCATGTCACCTCATTGACTATATTGTCCTCCTCACCACAGCTTGCTACTGAAGTAAGAGAAACCTTATCACTGATGGAAGGTCAGACTGATCAGAGTCTAGCCAACAGCATGTTTCCTGTTTACCTGAGCTTGCAAGCCATCCAGAAAGACAAGGCCTTCTTACAGAAAAGGTCAGACATCCTACCTTTGAACCTCCATACAACAGCATCCCACCTTCATCTGATACACAGTGACAACCCCATTGAGTAAATGGGTTATTCTCCAACGACAATGAAAATAGTTCTACTTCTCTATCATGTTTTGCTGTTTTAGTCCAACGTGGACAGAGGGGTGTCCAAACTTGTTCTAATGAGGGCCCCATACTGGAAAAAATCATAGGATGTTGGGGAGCCACTTTGATATTTTTATCTATGTTGCAAATTTTCTGAAAAGGCTTAAAAAAATTTATATTTATATTTAAAGACAAAGCTATGCGCAGGCCGCACTTTGGACACCCCTGAGCAAAGTATACAGTCATTTCCACCACCCCACAAAAACGTTTTTCAAACAAAAAGTTGAGAGGCATAGTCTCTCCAACGTGTCCTAGGCCTTCTCCAAGGCCTCCTACCAGTCGGACATGCCCTGAACACCTCCCAAGGGAGACGTCCGGGAGGCATCCTGACCAGATGCATGAGCCACCTCATCTGGCTCGTCTCAATGTGGAGAAGCAGCGGTTCTAATCCGATTTTCTCCCGGATGGCAGTGCTTCTCACTTTATCTTTAAGGGAGAGCCCAGCCACCCTACTGAGAAAACCCATTTCGGCCGCTTGTACCCGCAATCTTGTCCTTTCGGTCACTACCCAAAGCTCATGACCATAGGTGAGGGAAGGAACGTAGATCGACCGGTAAATTGAAAGCTTTGTCTTTCAGCTCAGCTCCCTCCTCACCACAAAGGACCGACGCAGAGTAGGCACCACTGCAGATGCCTCACCAATTCACCTGCTGATCTCGCATTCCATACTTCCCTCACTCCTGAACAAGACCCTGAAGTACTTAAACTCCTCCACTTGGGGCAGGACCTCATCTCCGACCCGGAGATGGCAGTCCAGCCTTTTCCGGGCGAGAACCATGGATTTGGACGTTGGAGGTGCTGATTCTCATCCCGGCCGCTTCACACTCGGCTGCAAACCGATCCAGTGAGAGTTGAAGGTCACGGCTCGATGAAGCCAGCAGGACCACATCATCTGCAAAAAGCAGTGACCCAATCCTACACCCACCAAAGCAGAACCCCTAAACGCCCTGGCTGCGCCTAGAAATTCTGTCCATAATTAACAGAATTGGTGACAAAGGGCAGCCCTGCGAGGTCCAACCCTCACTGGAAACGGGTCTGACTTATTGGCTTATTGCCGGCAACGTGAACCAAACTCTGAGACCGGTCATACAGGGAACAAACCGCCTGAATTAGGTGGTCTGGTACCCCATATTCTTGGAGTATCCCCCACAGAATTCCTTGAGGAACACGGTCGAATGCCTTCTCCACAAAACACATGTAGACTGGTTGGGCAAACTCCCATGCGCCCTCAGGGACCCTGCCGAGAGTGTAGAGCTGGTCCACAGTTCCACAACCAGGAGGAAAACCACACTGCTCCCCCTGAATCCAAGATTCAACTATTCGGCGAATCCTCCTCTCCAGAACCCTTGAATAGACCTTATCAGGAAGGATGACAAGTGTGATCCCACTACAGTTGAAACACACTCTCCGGTCCCCCTTCTTAAAAGGGGGACCACCACCCCGGTCTGCCAATCCAGAGGCACCGCCCCCGAAATCCATGCACTGCTGTACAGTCGTGTCAACCAAGACAAGCCCACAGCATCCAGGGCCTGAAGGAACTCCGGGCGGATCTCATCCACCCCTGGGTCCTGCCACCGAGGAGCTTTTTGACAAACTTGGCAAACTCAGCCCCAGAGATAGGAGAGCCCACCATGGAGTCCCCAGGCACTGCTTCCTCATTGGAAGACGTGTTGGATTGAGGAGATCTTCGAAGTACAGTAGACGCTCCTACAACGTAAATAATCCGTTCTGAGAACCTTTATGTTATAGGGTTTTTATGTTATACAAAGCGTAAAATACATGTAAATAGCCTAATCCGTTCCAAGATCTTCCCAAACTCACCCCTTTGGCCCTTCAAAATATTCAAAGTCCACCAAATATGGTGGGAAAACATAAGAAAACGTTAGCATAAACATAGTAGAGTAACATTCCAATATAAAATAAGGTAATAAATAAGATTACTGTAAATGAATAAAACTGAAAAAAAAAACAATCAACTAGTTTAAGGGCGTCTACGATGAGGAAGGGAGGTTGAAGGGAGAAGCCTGTCTCTCACACAAACTCACGTCCGCGCTGCATAAGTCAGCCAATAAGATGAGAGCGTAGGCGGTGCCCTGATAATCAGCCAATGAGATGAGAGCATAGGCGGTGCCCCGATAATCAGCCAATGAGATGAGAGCGTAGCCCGTGCCCCGATAATCAGCCAATGAGAGCATGAAGCGTCAGAGGGCGTCACCAAGTGTACTCTGTTAGTCATGGAAAATGTTTCCCTCTCTCTGTCGCGCGAACTATTCAAATCGAATTTCTGAACTTGCACCGACTTGATGCTTACGTAATACGATACAAAAACTTTACATAAATTCTTTACGTTCAGTGGAATTTACGTAAAAGGAGGTTTACGTTATGCGAGGTACTACTGTATTCTTTCCACCGGTCCACAAAATCTCGAGTTGAAGTCAGCAGCACACCATTCCCACCATACACGGTGTTGACTGTGCACTTCTTCCCCCTCCTGAGACGGCGGATGGTGGTCCAGAATCTCTTCGAAGCCGTCCGGAAGTTGTTCTCCATGGCTTCTCCGAACTCCTCCCATGTCCGAGTTTTTGCCTCAGCTACTGCCAGAGCCGCAGACTGCTTGGCCTGCTGGTACCTGTCAGCTGCCTCCGAAGTCCCAAGAGCCAAAAAGGCCTGATAGGACTCCTTCTTCAGCTTACCAGCATTCCTCACCACTATCCACCAATGGGTTCTGGGATTACTGCCATGACAGGCAGCGACCACCATACGACCACATCTCCGATCAGCCGCCTCGACAATGGAGGCACGGAACATGGCCCATTCGGAGTCAATGTCCACCGCCTCCCTCAAAACATGGTCGAAGCTCTCCCAGAGGTGGGAGTTGAAACTCCCTCTGACAGGGGACTCTCACAGACATTCCCAGCAGACCCTCACAATGCATTTGGGCCTGCCTGGTCGGGCCGGTATTCTCCCCCAGCATCGGAGCCAACTCACCACCAGATGGTGATTGGTTGACAGCTCTGCCCCTCTCTTCACCCGAGTGCCCAAAACATATGGCCGCAAGTCCGATGACACGACCACAAAGTCAGTTATTGAACTGCGGCCCAGTGTGTCCTGGTGCCAAGTGCACATGTGGACGTCCTTATGCTAGAACATGGTGTTTGTTATGGACAGTCTGTGACAGACCCAGAAGTCCTATAGCTCAAGGAGGAGTAAATGCACAAAAAATTGACATCTTAACCCAATTTTAATATTAATATTTATATTAATATTTATTTTTTGTAAAACAGTAAATGTGAAAATGCATGAATAATTGGGTGGTGTTCTACTACATTCGTTAAGCACTGTAGGTGCTACGCTATGCTAACTTTTTCCACAATTTTTACCGTCTTTGTAATGTTATAATGTGGACTTAAAGTCTTTAATTGTATTCTTTGAGCATACATCACAGGTACTTTTGGCCTATTACAGGGGTGAAAATAATTACATGCCAAAAACAGCACTGTAAGGATCATGACGTTATTTATACATAGTAGTTTAGTAACTGTTTGACTGTTCTGTATGAAATATAAAGTGCTTATCAGAGTGAAAGAAAAAATGCACCATCCAGTAAAAGGTCCACCCAGATCAAAAAAAAAAACCCAACACATTCTGGTTATGTAAGGGCAAGTCTACTGTATACACATTGTATATATTTTATTGTTTTCTTAACATGCTTCAGGTTCTCTTTTATTTCAGGGGTCTACTCAAGCTAACAAACTTTCATGAGAACTTCAGAGAGGCTCAGCCTTACTGGCTCAACAAGGTGTTTATCACCACCATGGACAGAATGGAGAGGGCTGTCAAGGTGGACCAGGTACTAGTCATGTGTTTGTGCATTTCTTGCATTTCTTCATTTTTACAGAGTGCTGCATCATTGTAAATATGATTCTCAGCTACAACCCCTGCAGTGTGGGGCAGTGCCCATTAAACACAGCTCCTCAGCAGTGGACCTGGTGGCATGTATCCAGCCGGTGTGTGACCTGTGGAAACAGATGTCCTGGCCTGACCCTGAGGAGGCGTTCATGCTCATGGTCAAAATCACTGAGGTACAGTATCGTTTGCATTTGAATGATTTATGATGCATTGTATGTACAGTATCTGCAAAGCAATAAATACAACAAATGCACAGTGAGCTGTTGGTAGTTCTAAACTAATTATCCCCAGTTGTGATGTTATGTTTTCATTGACACAATTTAAAATTGGGACCAGAATAAGCACACATAAGACAACCTTATTACCAAATATGCGTCTAATAATTGATGACCAAACAAAAGGATGACAATGAGGCCAACTTTGAATATGTTCATCAAAACTACCGGTAAACATTTTTGCCTCTCGTTGGGCATTCAAGTCATTTACAATGTGCACACAGATCACATACAGTGTATCAATGAACCTCCTTTGTTCAAATTTTGAAATTTTGAATTTTTTTACAATCTGTTCAAGGGTCAAACTATCACCACTTTATAAACTCATTCAATCCCATCCATTTTTCAAAAGACAACTCCTTCAGTGCTAGCCATTTTAGACGATTTTGACTGATCTTTCAAGGCACACAGAATATTGTGTTCTATGGCTATATCAACATGGAACCTACCAAAAGAAATATTAGACTCCCGTCTTTCATCAGAACAAAGAGTTTGTTTCTACCTTTTTCCATTCTTTAGTAATCAGCAGTAGAACATAGGTAAGTTTCAGGAAAATATCAGCTCCCAACTAGAAAAGGGAGAAAATCAGATTTTTTTGAAAACATACATTTCAAGCACAACTTTTACTTTGACACAAATATTTTTTGCTTTTTTCACAGGTCAAATATTTAAACCGCTATACCAACATAAACAACAGAAAAATTATCAATTTATTTATAAGACCATGAACTATTTCCAATTTCACATTTGGAAATGAATTATGTGTGGGCTTGCGCGCGCATATGCGTGTGTGTGTGCGCGCATGCGTTAAAATATTCTTGCGTAACCTTCTGCATGCTACACTCCTCCACGCTCTCTCACTTCCTCCTTCCTGTCATGTGTGATTCTTCCATTCACATGATCCCTGCGAGCTCTTATCAAATGCACTTCTTCCACCTTGTGGCCGTTTTTATGGATGAAAACTGCTCTGAAGTGAAATGCATTAGTGGAGAGTTGCGTCATCACCTCTTTTTGCCTCTCATGCAAAAAAAACCCAACATATAAATACATTGTTGGGATCTGGTGTTCACGTTTATAAAAACAAATAACTACCTCTTTGGTATCGAATGAGTAATCTGTTCAGCCAATGTTTTAATTAAGTAACATTTACACTTAACTTAAGTCATTTTTAACTCCAAAATTAACAGAAATCTGTTCTGTAAATATTTATGACTGTAGATCAGGATTTTAAATGTCTATAATGTGTTTTCTCTCTGTGTGTACAGGATGTGTGTAAGATCGTGGTGACCTACTGTCGTAGTTTGAAGGACCGAGTCCGGATGCTGTCAGAGAACTCCGACCATGGAAGCGCAATCAATATGGTATGGTTTATGTGTTTCAGACATGCTTAACAAGTTACGTTAAGGAACATTACATGGTTATGTGAGAATATTCACTGGCATATCACGTTGTTATGTTTGCATGATACACCATCTTGGAAAAGGAGTAGGAAGCTCTGTAATCCTACCCCTTATCTATATCCATGACTGATAATTCATTTACACCACATCTTTTACACATCTTTTACATGTTGATGCGATATTTTGTTTGTATACATTTTGTCATTTAAATTTCATTCACTTACTGTCTGAAAAGGTGTTTAAAACAGTGTTAAGAAAAGGAAGAAATAAATATGTTACAATAAGGAACGCTATGGGTAAAATTTTATAAAAGTAAGCAAATGGGAATAGATTTTGTTTTTGTTTTCAACATATTATAAAAATATATATAAATACAGTGTTCCTTCACTTTATCGCGGTTCACCTTTGGTGAATTTGCTGTTTCGCAGAAGTTTTTTAGTAGTAGTAGTAGTAGTACTTTATTAATCCCACAGCAGGGAAATTCATCTGTTACCGCAGCAAGCAAGATACACAAGTATTTACACAAGTCAAGAATGCATAGTCATAGACAATGCATGCAATGCATAGACATATTGAAATACAAAATGGTTCAGGTGTTGTAGAGCCTGATAGCGGTCGGTATGAAGGACCTGCGGAACCTCTCCTTCTTACACCGTGGGTGTAACAGTCTGCTGCTGAAGGAGCTGCTAAGGGAAACAACAGTGTCATGTAGGGGGTGAGAGGTGTTGTCCATGATGGATGTCAGCTTAGCCAACATCCTTCTCTCCCCCACTTCCTCCACGGAGTCCAAAGGACCGTCCAGGACTCCTGGATCAGCTCTCCTGATCAGTCTATTTATCCTGCTCCTGTCCCTGTCCGTCCGGCCCCTCTCCAGCAGCCCACAGCATAGAAGATGGCTGAGGCCACCACAGAGTCATAGAAGGTCCGTAAGAGAGTCCTGCACACACCAAAGGACCTCAGTCTCCTCAGCAGGTGGAGGCGACTCTGGCCCTTCTTGTAGAGGGCGTGGGTGTTGACCAGTCCAGTTTGTTGGTAAGGTGAACACCCAGGAATTTGTAGCTGTCTACCAACTCTATGTCCGCTCCCTGGATGTTCACCGGTGTGAAGTGGGATGTTTTCCTCTGGAAGTTAATGATGATCTCCTTTGTCTTGCTGGTGTTGAGTTGCAGCTGGTTAAGCTCACTCCAGCTGACAAAGTCCCTGATGACCGTCCTCTATTCCAGATCATTCCCCTCTGAAACACAACCCACAATGGCTGTGTCATCGGAGAACTTCTGGATGTGACACTGTGGGGAGTTGTGTGTGAAGTCTGAGGTGTAGAGGGTGAAGAGGAAAGGGGAGAGCACCGTACCCTGAGGGGCACCTGTGCTGCAGAGTACCATGTCAGACACACAGTGACGGAGCCTCACATACTGTGGTCTGTTGCTTCTTTTTTTTATTACAGCGTATGAACGCTGTTACAGGCAGGGCCTGGCCCTTTAAGAAGAATTGCATTGTTGGAAGTTGAGTGTCTCTCTTCCCTCGCTCGGCTGTCTGCACCGCCCATTGTTTTCTGCGTCCCGATTGGCTGTAGACCATTGTCAATCAATCTCCTTTGTGCCATCCTGCGTGTCTCCTGTGTCATCGCTAGCTAGCTAGCTTGTAAAGAATCTTTGGTTCAAAGGACTGCCGCAGTATGTTTTAATAAGGATACAAAAATGCTGCAGTACAGCGGAACGGTGCCAGGACGAAAAAGCACAGTCACAGGAGCAAAAATATGCGCGAGTGACTTAACAATTTCTTTTGTCCTATTGATCTTTATAAAATTCAAACGAAGGTTTGAACTTCTTTGAGAGTGTTTAAACAAGAGATAAATGTGATGAGAAAGTGTATATGTTGGGAACCTATCCCCGCGATACACGAGGAAACATTGTGAATAAATAGATAAGTGGGGGCATTGAGTAAGGATAAGTTAAGGCATAAATATTCACAATGAATATGTCAAGATCCGCAGGACAGCAATTGCCACTTCCTGTTCTGCATTTTTATTTTGAATGTATTTCCTGCCAGGGGTAATGTGCAGTTGCTTTACCCCAGTGGAGTTGTGTGTTGCAGCTGCCTTCAATTATTGTAAAATCAGTGGGGTTCATAAGCCCAGCATAGTCATGTGGACTTTGCTGGTTTATTGTTGTTACGGTTTTTTTCACATAGATCAGTAATTCTCAACTGGTGGGTTGCTACCTTTCAGTGGGTCACCGGTCTTGCCAAGGAAATTGTATAATGACCCGATGTCCTTGAAGGCACCTCGCGTCTGTGCTAATTGCTTGCTCCGCCACCGTGAGATGCGTGACGTGTTTATGGGCGACGTGGCCAAGCTTGAACGGAAGGGGAAGGACATGGAGTGTAAACTTAATGTGCCGTTTGTCCGATACACAGCTAGATCGCCTTTATAATTGCTAGGGAAGAGCGCCCTACAAAGAGACAAGCGTCTCACCACTCCAACTCATGTTCTCATGTTTTAGTTCTAAAAATCTCCACAATTTGGGTCGCCGCTTGTCATTGAGGGTTGATGGTGGGTCCTGCTACCAAACCAGTTGAGAACCACCGACCTAGATGTTGTGTCTTACCTGCTGCGAATCTTCAAGTCTTACCGGTTTATGTTTTCACTTTTTGGTCTGTCTCTTTCTGTTACCTTTTCTCTACATAACTGTGCGTTCATGCACCTGCTCGTGCTTTATTAAAGACTCTTTTCTGCAAGTTGCTGCTGTCTCTGCCTTTGCCATTGACAGCTCCTAAAAAAGAAATACTGCAGTAAAAGGTTTGACTGAATTACACGATTCATGAGTAATTTCTGGATATGCAGTGGTGTGAAAAAGTGTTTGCCCCCTTCCTTATTTCTTATTCTTTTGCATGTTTGCCACACTTTAAATGTTTTTGATCATCAAAGAAATTTAAATATTAGTCAATGACAACACAATGACACCCTTAGCAGCAAAAACTACTATCAAGCGTTTGCGATAACTTGCAATGAGTCTCTTACAGCGCTGTGGAGGAATTTTGGCCACCTCCTCTTTCCAGAATTGTTGTAATTCAGCCACATTGGAGGGTTTTCCAGCATGAACCGCCTTTTTAAGGTCCTGCCACAGCATCTCAATAGGATTCAGGTCAGGACTTTGACTAGGCCACTCCAAAGTCTTCAATTTGTTTTTCTACAGCGATTCAGAGGTGGACTTGCTGGTGTGTTTTGGATCATTGTCCTGCTGCAGAACCCAATTTGGTTTCAGCTTGAGGTCACCAACAGATGGCCGGACATTCTCCTTCAGGATTTGTTGGTAGACAGCAGAATTCATGGTTCCATTTATCACAGCAAGTCTTCCAGGTCCTGAAACAGCACAACACCTCCAGACCATCACACTACCACCACCATATTTTACTGTTGGTATGATGTTCTTTTTCTGAAATGCGGCTTTACTTTTACGCTAGATGTAATGGGACACACACCTTCCACAAAGTTCAACTTTTGTCTCATCAGACCACAGTGTATTTTCCCAAAGGTCTTGAGGATCATCAAGATGTTTTCTGGCAAAAGACAAGCCTTAATGTTCTTTTTGTTCAGTAGTGGTTTTCGTCTTGGAACTCTGCCATGCAGGCCGTTTTTGCCCAGTGACTTTCTTCTGGTGGAGTCATAATCAGTGACCTTAACTGAGGCAAGTGAGGCCTGCAGTTTGGATGATGTTGTGGGGTCTTTTGTGACCTGTTGGATCTGTCGTCGCTGTGCTTTTGGGGTAATTTTGGTTGGCTGGTCACTCTTGGGAAGGTTCATCACTGTTCCAATGGCTCTCACTGTAGTTGGCTGGAGTCCCAAAGCTTTAGAAATGGCTTTATAACATTTTCCAGACTGACAGAGCGCAATTAATCTCTGGTAATTTGTTGTAACGAGTGTGTTTGTGTGTGTGTGTGTGTGTGTGTGTGTGTGTGTGTGTGTTTTTTCCGCCTGCAGAAAGCGCCATCAAACCACTTTCTGTTACCGTAAAAACAGTATACTGTATCTCACATCTTCTTTTTCTTTTTCTGCAGCTGTGTGTAGTGGTGAACGACCTTGAATACTTGCGGTCTGTCCTGGCGCGGCTTCCCACACAGCTCAACTGGGCTGGGCTTCGAGAGCGCACACATCACGTCATCGGGGAAAATCAGTTCCAGAACACACTGCCAGCGCAGGTGCAGCAAGCTCAGGGCATCCTCGACCGAGAGATCCGCTCAGCATTGGACACTTTGGGTAAAAAGGTGTGTAGAAGAAGTACTGTATAACATCCTCGAACGCCCGTGCACTGCAATCTAATGCCATCCAGTCTTTGCTTTTTTTTCCCCCCATTTTCCATCTTTTTTTCCATTTTCCCCCCTGTTGTTTTTTAAAAAAAATTCCAAATGTGTACATTTTCTTCTTGAAATATGATGACTTTATTCCCATAATATTAGAACTTTTCCTCCAACCTAATTTTCCAAAACTTACAACTTTATTTTGTTTTGTTTGTTTCTCATAATATTAGGACTAAAAAAAATGAGCATTTTTCTTTAGCATTTCAACTCTGTGCTACTAAAATGACTTTACTTTTCCTCATAATATTCAGAATTTATTCTGGTAAAATTGCAACTTTTTCTTGTTGAAATACGACTTTTTTCTTGCAAAAATTGCAGCTATTTTGTCTATTTTTGCTGTTGTTGTTTTTTAAAATTGTGCAACTATTTCAACTTTCTTCTTGTAAATTTTCTTCTCGTCATTACTACTTTATTCCCATAATATTACAACTTTTTTTGTATTTCTGTCATTATATTCCAACTTAACAAAAAAAATATTTTTTTAATATTTCAACTTTATGCTACTAAAATGAGGTTATTTGTGTAAAATTAAGAATTTTTCTCATTAGAATAAGCTTTTTCTCTTAATATTTCAATGTTACTCTTTTGTATTGCTGCTGATTTTTTTTTTTTTTTTTTAATATAATTTTTTATTGAGCACCGACAATGTATGTACATGAACTTACATGCAGTCATACAAACATACAGACAAGGGAAGACATTTTGGAACAGTGCTCAGGTTTTTTTCTTTTAACAATATAACATTCAGGCGGGACGCCTGTCATACCCTCCCCCTACCCATGAACAAAAGGGACACCTCCCAGTAAAAGGCAAATAGCAGGGAATCTCAGATACATTGAGAGAAGAAACGAGAGGAAAAAAAGAAAAAAAAAAACAGAAAGAAAACAACAAAAAAAAAATGGAGACAGACTGAATGCGTCTAAGTGATAAAAATGTGGATAAAAGATATCAATAATATCTGTACCATAAAGCTGCACACTCCTCACTGATTACATGAATTGACTTCACTTTATTACATGGGCCATCCAATCCTGTCAAGTGGGGATAGTTTGGAGCTTACGCAAGTATGTCAGTACTGGGTTCCAAACAGAAAAAAATTTGTCTCTACACCCCCGGAGTGAGTATTTTATTTTTTCTAACTCGATATACTGTATTAGGTCACTCATCCATAGAGACACTTTTGGTGGCTTGGTTGATTTCCAATGGAGTAATATCCTTCTGCGCGCAAGTAGTGTTGTAAAAGCGATTATGTTTTTGTGACTTCTCCTAATTGTAGGACAACTCTCGTCTACCACGCCAAATATGGCCACTGTGGCAGAGGGTTGAAAGTCAGTATGTAGGGCCTCTGACAGAGTTTTGAAGACCATGGACCAGTAGGGGGTTAAAGATGGGCAGGACCAAAACATGTGAGTTAAATGTGCAGGGGCCGTGTGGCATCTATTGCATCTTTCATTTATATTTGGGTATATTTTTGCTAGTCTCACTTTTGAGTAGTGACTGCGGTGCAGAACCTTAAATTGTATTATACTTAACCTTGCACAAGAAGTGCTATCGTTTACTCTTTGTAGTGCGTTGTTCCAGACATCCTCCTCCAAGATAACTCCCAGCTCGTTTTCCCAGTCTGTCCTTATTTTTTGAACAGTTATATCTTTAAGAGAAGCTATACACTCCTTAACTCTTGAAATAATTTTTTTAGGGTTTAGAGGACTTTCCAGAAGCTTGTCTAGCGCAGATACCGGCGATGCATATGGGAAATTCGGATCGCTACACTGAAGGAAGTGGCGAATCTGGAAGTACCGAAATAGGCTGGATCTAGGGAGGTTGAATTTAATTGATAAGTCTTCAAAGCTCGCAAAGGTACTATTTATATACAAGTCTTTAAAGCTGCAAATACCCTGTTCCCGCCAGCGAAAAAAAACTGAGTCCGATTGAGCTGGGGGAAAGAGGTGATTGTTAGTTATTGGACCAATATGGAGAAGGTTATTCAGGCCAAAATTCTTTCTAAGTTGGGACCATATTCTAAAAGTGTGTATTACGACTGGGTTGTTGGTGAAGTCTGAGATAGTAAGGGGGAGGCTTGAGGTCGCTAGGGCCTGGAGAGACGTAAAGACGCAAGATGAGGCCTCCAAACGACACCAGTCCGTGTCAGAAGTGTGAAACCAGTACATAATTTTTTGAACATTTGCGGACCAGTAGTAGTAACAAAAATTTGGAAGCGCCAGGCCACCTTTTAATTTGGGCCTTTGTAACAGTTCCAATCGTATTCTCGGCTTCCCACCGTCCCATATGAATGAGGTGAAGGCCTTGTCGATCATTTTAAAGAATGATTTGGGTAGATATATTGGTATACACTGAAATAGGTATAGAAATTTTGGCAACACGCTCATTTTAATACAATTGACTTTCCCTGCCAATGACAGGCGAAGTGATTTCCATCTTTTTAAGTCCGACTTAACTCTTTCAAGCAGAACGCAAAAGTTTTCCTGATAGAGTTCTTCTATGTCCCTTGTAATTTTGATGCCCAGATATTTAAAGCCCTTTCTGGATATCTGAAAGGGAAGGTCGCTGTCAGACAACAGGAGAGCCATAGCGTTTACCGGGTAACATTCACTCTTACTGAGATTCAATTTGTATCCTGAGAATGCACCAAATTTTCCCAAGGCGTGTACAATGTGAGGTACACTTGCAATGGGGTCTGACACATACAGCAACAGATCGTCCGCATACAAAGATATTCTATACTCCCGCCCACCTCTGTGAATTCCACACACTGATGGAAGCGACTTAAGTGCAATAGATAAAGGTTCAATAGCGAGAGCGAATAATAGTGGACTGATGGGGCATCCTTGACGGGTCCCTCTTGACAGTTGGAAATATTTAGATTGTTTGCCATTTGTAATTACGGAGGCTCTGGGTGAAGAGTATAGGAGTTTAATCCATGAAGTAAAATTAGGGCCAAATCCAAATTTTTCAAGACACGCGAACAAGTATTCCCACTCGACCCTATCAAAGGCTTTCTCTGCATCCAGCGAGATGACCACCTCAGGCAGCGTTTGGGACGTAGGAGAATGGATGATATTCAGGAGCCTGCGAATGTTTGTGAACGAGTGACGCCTTAAGATAAAACCGGTTTGATCTGTTGAGATCACATCATGCATTGTGTCTTCCAAGCGCAAGGCTAGAGCTTTAGCTAAAATTTTCACATCGCTGTTTAGAAGGGAAATGGGTCGATAAGATCCACATTCAGTGTTAATTTTATCTGGTTTTAACAAAAGGGTAATTGTAGCCTCAGTCAGTGTACGCGGGAGTGACCCAATGGAGAGGGAATCGTTAAACATATCAAGTAAGATTGGGGATAATTTTGCAGCAAATTTTTATAAAATTCAATTGGGTATCCGTCAGGGCCAGGCGTTTTACCATTTTGCAGTGACATTATTGCCTTAGAAATTTCTGCCTGTTTTAGTGGGAGCTCGGTCTCCATCCGATGTGTTGCACTAATTTTCGGTGTCTGGAGATTATTAAAGAATTGCTCTCTGTCAGTGCTGCCATTGGTACTTTCAGACGTGTACAATTTGGAATAAAACGAGGCAAATGTTTCATTGATTTCTTCAGGGTCAATAGTTAGTTCTCCGTTTGCTCTCTTTATTTGTGGAATTTGCTGAGATACTGAGCGACACTTGAGCTGCTGCGCCAAGAGGCGGCTTCCCTTATCACCGTGCTCATAAATAAATCCTCGTGATTTTAGCAGTAGACGTTCTGTTTTTTCAGTTGACAGTAAATTATATTGTATTTGTAGGTCCAGTTTCTTTTTATATAATTCAGGGGAGGGCGCAGTAGAGTACTGAGCATCCACTATGTTTATTGATTTAATAAGGTCCTCTTGTTTACCTCTATTCATCCTCTTCATTTTGGCCGAGTATGCAATAATATCCCCCCTAATTACTGCCTTTAGTGACTCCCACAACAGAGAGGGGGATATTCCATCTTTCTTATTAAATTCTAGAAAGTCATCAATTTTTTGGGATATCAAATCGCAAAAAGCTTTATCACCGAGCAGGATGTGATCCAATTTCCAGGGAGGACGTTCCATTTTATAAGGGGGGAAAGCAAAATCTAATAGTACTGGAGCGTGATCCGATTCTATTATAGTTGAATATTCAGCTTTTGTAATAAAGGGCAGGAAATTCCGATCAACGAAAAAATAGTCTATTCTACTATATGAATGGTGTACATGGGAAAAAAAAGAGAATGCCTTGCCTTGAGGAAATAGGAATCGCCATGGGTCAACATTCCCCATCTGGTCCATGAAGGCTGACAGCAACCTGGCCATTTTTGAAACATTTGTGGATTTGGGGTTGGAACGATCTAGCACAGGGTCTATTACACAGTTTAGGTCCCCCCCAAAGATGAGCTGTTGTGAATTTAGGCTCGGAATTAGTGAAATAACTTTCCCCATGAATTTATCATCGTCCCAATTTGGCGCATATATATTCAATAACACAACGGGCCTATGACAAAGGACCCCAGTAGCCATTATAAATCTCCCTTGTGGATCCCGGGTAATATTAGTTAAGTTAAATTGGATTCTTTTATGTATCAATATGGCGGTACCGCGAGATCTGGAATCAAGGTCTGAGTGGAACACTTGAACTACCCAACCTTTTTTTAGCTTGTTTTGATCCTTCACCAAAAGGTGTGTTTCCTGGAGGAATGCAATATCACATGTTAAATGCTTCAGATGATGAAATATCCTGGCTCTTTTAACAGGTCCATTCAGTCCCTTGACATTCCAGCTAATGAATCGTATAGCCATCTTGTTAATGTTCCCACTGTCTTCCATGAGGATCTAAGTAAACAACAAAAGTTGTGAATACAGAAAACAGAAGAGTAGCATTTCAGAATGTCCAGTCCCCTTCTTCATCCTCTTCTCCTCCCTGCACTCCCATCTCCCTCTGAAACAAACAAAAGGAGGCGCAGCTCGCCAGGATCTGGGGGTGTCCCTTCCCATAACACTATCCCATTCCCTCCCCCCCCCCCCCAAAAAAAAATACAGAAGTGAAACTATGCCTATACTTAACACTCTCCCTGAGGTAAGCTGCAGGCTAAACGTTGCACTCCTAGACTTCTTGTCTGACACTTGTATGCGATTTGGCCGTGAAGGCTCCCAGCAGCGTGAAAAAATAATACTAAAACACTTTCAACGTTAAGATACACTGATATGATATGGCTTATGCTGAACGAATGGCTGCAGCAAAAGTAAACTATATATTACAAAAACTATTGGTGTAAATGCAATAAAACATTGAATTAACCATACTTCTTGCTAGCAGCCTATGGGGGTGGTGTAGCCCCCTCAAACCAAACAGCAAACATTGCTAACTATATAATTGCTATATGCAATGTTCTTAGTTTTGCACTTTGCCAAACCTCTGGTCATAGAACTTCTGGGCTTCATCAGGCGAGTTGCAGATGAGCACGTCGTCTCCATGTGCGATGCGCAGCCGGGCGGGATACAGCATGCGGAACTTGACGTTCTTCTGGTACAGGGCTCGCTTGATGGTGTTAAATGTTGCTCTCTTTTTGGCGAGTGATGTGCTGACATCTTGGTAAATACGCAGAGTGGCATCACGGTATTTGACATCGTGGTTCCGAGCCCAGCGCAGCGCCGCCTCTTTCTGCTGAAACCTGGAGAAGCATATCAAAAACGTGCGTGGAGTTTCCGTCCGGCCGGATCTGAAGGTCGGGGTCCGATGAGCCCGCTCTAGTTCGGGTGGCGTGGAGAAGACATCTGGGCCCATCACGGTCATCAGCAGCTCAGACGCGAACTTAAGTGGATCTTTGCTGTCCTCACTACCTTCAGGGATGTTCAAGATACGGAGATTAACTCTTCGGGACTGGTTCTCCAAGTCATCAAGCCGGTCCAAAAGCAGTTGATTCTGCTTCCGAAGCGTTTCGATGTCGGACTCTGCTGAGGTTAGCCGCTCAAAGTTATCGCCGGCAATAGTTTCCACGGAGGTAAGGCGGCCCTTAAGTGAGTTCACTGCTAGCTGCAGTGAATCCAATGAGGCTTGTAGTGGCTTGATGGCTTCTTGGATCAGCGTAGATACATCTTCCTTGATGGAGGTCCTCTGCTTAGCGAACTCTGCCGACAGCTGGTCCCTAACTATCAGCATAGCCGAAGTGGGCTCTTCTTGGCTAGTCGTCATGTTGCTAGCTGTAAACGAAGCTAGCTTCTGTGCGGCCCGAGTGGCTGGTGTTTGAGCGCTGTTTGACGATTTACTGCTCTTTGAGTTACTCATTTTGCAAAAAAATAGTAGCGAGTATATCTAGTAATAATAAAAGTGTAAAATTTTCAAGGAAAAAGTTCGTCCAATATAAGAAAAAAAGAAAGTGAGCCGGGAGCCTTCACTCACACGTCCTCTCACTACATGACACCGGAAGTCTCTGATTTTTTTTTATATATATTTTTTTAATCCAATAATAGGTGCATACTATGTCTGGTAGTTATTTAATGTGGTTTGGTAATCGTAGTATAGTCAAACCTCGGTTTATGAACATTTTCACCAAAATTGAGCCTTGTTTTTGTACACTGTCTCGGTTTTTGTACAATACAAACTAGCCCCGTACTTTATCGTTGTGCGGAATCGAGTGCCCACAGAAAGCACCCTATGCTTTGCTGACTCACTGTCACATTTTTTTGTACTGCAAAATAACCCATCATGGGGCCAAAGAAAGTTGCGAGTGCCAACAATTTGATAGGGACAGTAAAAAACGCTACTGAATTCTAGAAAAAACTTGACACAAAGTATGAAGATGGTGGCCGATCTTGCCAGGATGTGCAGGAAGTCCTTCCATTTGTTATTTATAATTATTTTTCTTTTTTTTGTATGTAAAGCCATAATTATTCTACATCCATCCATCCATCTTCTACCGCTTATCCGAGATTGTGTCGCGGGGCAACAGCCTAAGCAGGGAGGCTCAGATTTTCCTCTCCCCGGCCACTACGTCCAGCTCCTCCCAGCGGATCCCGAGGCGTTCCCAGGCCATTTGGGAAACATAGTCTCTCCAACGTGTCCTGGGTATTCGCCGAGGCCTTCTACCGGTCGGACTTGCCCTGAACACCTCCCCAGGGAGGCGTCCAGGAGGCATCCTGACCAGATGCCCAAGCCACCTCATCTGGCTCTTCTCAATGTGGAGGAGTAGCGGTTCTACTCCGAGTCTCTCCCGGATGACAGTGCTTCTGACCTTATCTTTAAGGGAGAGCCCAGCCACCCTACGGAGAAAACTCATTTAGGCCGCTTGTACCCGCGATTTTGTCCTTTCGGTCATTACCCAAAGCTCATGACCATAGGTGAGGGTAGGAACGTAGATTGACCGGTAAATTGAGAGCTTTGCCTTTTGGCTTAGCTCTTTCTTCACCACAACAGACCGATATAGAGTCCGCATCACTGCAGACGCCGCACCAATTCGCTTATCGATCTCGCGTTCCATCCTTCCCTCACTCGTGAATAAGACCCCAAGGTACCTAAACTCCTCCACTTGGGGCAGGATCTCGTCCTCGACCTGGAGATGGCATTCCACCCTTTTCCGGGCGAGAACCATGGACTCGGACTTGGAGGTGCTGATTTTGATCCCGGCTGCTTCACACTCGGCTGCGAACCGATCCAGTGAAAGTTGAAGTTCACGGCTTGATGAAGCCAGCAGGACCACATCATCTGCAAAAAGCAGAGACTCAATCCTGCAGCCACCAAATCGGAACCCCTCAACGCCCTGGCTGCGCCTAGAAATTCTGTCCATAAAAATAATGAACAAAATTGGTGACAAAGGGCAGCCCTGTCGGAGTCCAACCTTCACTGGAAACAGGTCCGACTTACTGCTGGCAATGCGAACCAAACTCTGGCACCGGTCATACAGGGAATGAACAGCTTGAATTAGCTGGTCCGATAACCCATACTCCTGGAGTACTACCCACAGAATTGCTCGAGGAACACGGTTTAATGCCTTCTCCAAGTCCACAAAACACATGTAGACTGGTTGGGCAAACTCCCATGCACCCTCAAGGACCCTGCCCAAAGTGTAGAGCTGGTCCACAGTTCCACGACCAGGACAAAAACCACACTGCTCCTCCTGAATCCGAGATTCAACTATCCGACGGATCCTCCTCTGCAGAACCCCTGAATAGAACTTACCAGGGAGGCTGAGGAGTGTGATTCCACGATAGGTGGAACACACCCTCCGGTCCCCCTTCTTAAAAAGGGGAACCACCACCCCGGTCTGCCAATCCAGAGGTACTGCCCCCGATGTCCACGCGATGCTGCAGAGTCGTGTCAACCAAGACATGCCTACAGCATCCATGGCCTTAAAGAACTACGGGCGGATCTCATCCACCCCCGGGGCCCTGCCATCGAGGAGCTTTTTGACAACCTCAGCAACCTCAGCCCCAGAGATAGGAGAGCCCACCGTGGAGTCCCCATGCTCTGCTTCCTCATGGGAAGACGTGACGGTGGGATTGAGGAGGTCTTCGAAGTATTCTTTCCACCGATCCACAACATCCCGAGTCGAGGTCAGCAGCACACCATCCCCACCATACACGGTGTTGACTGTGCACTGCTTCCCCCTCCTAAGACGCCGAATGGTGGTCCAGAATCTCTTCGAAGCCGTCCGGAAGTTGTTCTCCATGGCTTCTCCGAACTCCTCCCATGTCCGAGTTTTTGCCTCAGCGACTGCCAGAGCCGCAGACCGCTTGGCCTGCCGATACCTGTCAGCTGCTTCCGGAGTCCCATGAGCCAAAAAGGCCCAATCGGACTCCTTCTTCATCTTGACGGCATCCCTCACCACTGGTGTCCACCAACGGGTTCTGGGATTACCGCCACGACAGGCACCGACCACCTTACGGCCACAGCTCCGATCAGCTGCCTCGACAATAGAGGCATGGAACATGGCCCATTCAGACTCAATGTCCGCCACCTCCCTCGGAACATGGTCGAAGATCTCCCGGAGGTGGGAGTTGAAACTCCTTCTGACAGGGGACTCTGCCAGTTGTTCCCAGCAGACCCTCACAATACGTTTGGGCCTGCCAGGTCTGACCGGCATCCTCCCCCACCATCCGAGCCAACTTACCACCAGGTGGTGATCAGTTGACAGCTCTGCCCCTCTCTTCACCCGAGTGTCCAAAACATATGGCTGCAAGTCCGATGATACGACCACAAAGTCAATCATGGAAGTGCGGTCTAGGGTGTCCTGGTGCCAAGTGCACATGTGGACACCCTTATGCTTGAACATTGTGTTTGTTATCAACAATCTGTGACGAGCACAGAAGTCCAATAACAAAACACCGCTCGGGTTCAGATCAGGGGGGCCGTTCCTCCCAATCACACCTCTCCAGGTCTCACTGTCGCTGCCAACGTGAGCGTTGAAGTCCCCCAGCAGAAAAAGCGAATCGCCTGAGGGAGCACTCTCTAGTACTTCCTCTAGAGACTCCAAAAAGGGTGGGTATTCTGAACTGCTGTTTGACGCATAAGGACAAACAACAGTCAGGACCCGTCCCCCCACTCGAAGGCGGAGGGAAACTACCCTCTCGTTCACCGGGTTAAACTCCAACATACAGGCCACAAGCCGGGGCGCAACAAGAATTGCCACCCCTGCCCGTCGCCTCTCACTGCTGGCAATGCCAGAGTGGAACAAGAGGTGACATTCCATGTCCTAACAGCTAGTTTCTGTAGCTGAGGATCGGACCGCCAAGGTCCCCGCCTTCGGCTGCCACCCAGCTCACTCTGCACCCGACCCCTTTGTCCCCTCCCATGAGCGGTTAGCTCATGGGAGGGGGGACCCATGTCGTCTCTTCGGGCTGTGCCCGGCCGGGCCCCATGGGCGTAGGCCCGGCCACCAGACGCTCGCCATCGTGCCCCTCCTCCAGGCCTGGCTCCAGAGGGGGGCCCCGGTGACCCGCGTCCGGGCAAGGGAAAACGTGGTCCAATGTTTTTAGTCATCATAAAGGTCTATTGAGCCACTCTTTGTCTTGTACCTCACCTAGGACCTGTTTGTCGTGGGTGACCCTACCAGGGGCATAGAAACCCCTGACAACTTAGCTCCTAGGATCATCGGGACACGCAAACTCCTCCACCATGATAAGGTGGTAGCTCAGGGAGGAGCATAATTATTCTATAATTCATAATTATTATTAATTGGAGTTACATGATTTCCTACATCCCAAATATCTGTATTCATTCCAATGTCTTTTCAGTTGAACACAGACATTGAGACCCATGTCAGAGGCATGACAAGCAGGTGGAGGATTCCGTCCAAATCCACAGAAGAAGTAAGTGCCCACCACTGTGTCTATCACAATCATAACCCGTGTGTCATCCTTACTATATTTGCCACTTGCCATTCAGGCTGCAGGCCCCCTCATGCGCTATCTGGAACAAGAGCTGCATTACATGAATGAAAATTTGGTTCAAGAAAACTTCAACAGGTGAAGAGCCCGAAAAGAACACTGTTGACAAAGTTAGCGTCTAAGCCCTTGTCTCTCGCACGCAGTCTCCTTACTCCTTTATGGAACAACTCGGTGAAGATCCTCCACCAGATGGCAAATGAGCACGTGCAGCAAGAAGGGCTGATGGTGTTCTCTCAAAGGCTGCTCTACATACTTGAGGTGGGTGCCGTTCACGCAACTATAAATCTAGCTATAGTTTTTATAAGCTGCATCTGTTTTAATATGTCAAAATGAATGCTGTAGAAAACTGTTCATGAGCATAGCAAAGCTAGCGTTGGCCAAAGACATGCCTGCGGCCATTTGCGGCCTGCGGCACATTCTAAAAATATAATTTAGCAATAAAACTTAAAAATTTTTTTTTAAAAACCCAGCAAAAAGCAAAAAATCTTTAGTAATTTTACAAGACATTAAGAGAAAAAAGTTGGAATCTATCGAAAAAAGTTGAGAATAACATAATATGAGGAAAAATGTTTGTTTTAGATGTGTTTTAGATTTTAATATTAAAGAGAGATGTTTTTTTAAAGCTGCATTATGAAAAACAAAGAAAACAACCAATAAAGTTGTAATATGTGGAGATACAGTATGCTAAGAAGTGATATATATTTCATGAAAAAAAGCATCTCAGCTTTATGATATTGCTGAAAAAGCCTATTATTAGTATGAACTTCCGTCTTTGCTCTTTTTTTCCCATTTTTGCAGTATTTTTTTTTTCAAATATTTCAACAATCTTCTTAAATAATCTTAGTCAATTTTCTCTTCATAATTCTGACTTTCTTCCTATGATATTAGATCTTTTTACCCAACCTCTCTGTGTGGAGTTTGCATGTTCTCCCAGTGTGTGCGTGAGTTTTCTCCAGGCACTCTGGTTTCCTCCCACATTCCAAAAACATGCATGTTATGTTCATTTAGACTCTAAATTGTCCATAGGTATGATTGTGAGTGTGAATGGTTGTTTGTCTATATGTGCCTTGTGATTGGCTGGCGACCAGTCCAGGGTGTACCCCGCCTCTCGCCCAGAGTCGGCTGGGATAGGCTCCAGCATACC
Organism: Dunckerocampus dactyliophorus; assembly: GCF_027744805.1. Classification (NCBI taxonomy): domain Eukaryota; kingdom Metazoa; phylum Chordata; class Actinopteri; order Syngnathiformes; family Syngnathidae; genus Dunckerocampus; species Dunckerocampus dactyliophorus. The sequence continues at coordinate 42,727,227 of NC_072820.1, forward strand.
CCCGCGACCCTAATGAAGATATGTGGCATAGAAAATAAATGAATGAATCGTTTTTAAAAAATTACTACTTTGTTTCTCATGATATTCCGACTTTAAAAAATAACGTTTTCTTTAATATTCCTAGTTTATGCTACTAAAATGACATTATTTTTCCTCATAATATTACGAGTTTATTCTCATAAAATTGCAGCTGTTTTTTACATTTCTACCGTTGTTGTTTTTTTCATTCTTCTATCTTTCAACTTTGTTCATGGACATTTTCTATTTACATTTATGACTTCCATCCATCCATTTTCTATGCCGCTTATCCTCACTAGGGTCGCGGGGGTATGCTGGAGCTTATCCCAGCTGACTTTGGTCGAGAGGCGGCCAATCGCAGGGCACATATAGACAAACAACCATTCACATTCCCAGCGCCAGTTAACGTAACATGCATGTTTTTGGAATGTGGGAGGAAACCGGAGTACCCGGAGAAAACCCACGCACGCAACGGGAGAACATGCAAACTCCACACAGAGATGCCCAAGCGCAGATTTGAGCCTCGGTCTTCCCGATGACCTGACTGTGTGGCCATCATGCGTTCCTTAATTATGACAATATTACAATTTCAAAAAACCCAACATATTTTTACTTCTAATATATCAACTTCATGCTACTGAAACGACATTATTTTTCCACTTGTTGTCTAATAAATGGAAGTCAAGCGATACTGCAAGTTTTGGCACCAAAATTAAATACAGAGCCTGATACAAATACGGATAGGATTTTACTTGAAATCTTTCAAGATTATTAATCATGTTCAATCCAGTGCCTAGAGCAGTGCTTCCATGGTGAAGGTAATGGACTTCCACTGAAGATGCTCCATTCCGAAGAGTACAAGGTGAGCTTTCCTCACACAAACACTGTGATTCAACCGCCATAAACACAATTTAGACGTTTCTTTGGGCTCCAGACGCTCAAAGCCCACCTGACTCATCACTCGCTGAATAGCCGCCAGCTTGTGGAAAAGTTCCTGGAAAGAAAAATATGGGAGCAGGTGAGATGTGTCCAAAAAGCTTTCATTTGGAGAAACATTATATGCATTCTTCAGTCTGTTTCTGTCTCTGCAGAGAGTGGTTGGCATTGAGAAATATGGCGCAGTCACCCTTCTCACCTCCTACAGGAGATCTGATCAAAGACTCCGAGTTGAAGTGCTGAACGCTGTCAGCCTTCTGCCAATGGACTTGAACGGTGAGCTTAAATGAAGGACTAACATGAACATAAAGTACTGTTCAAATGTCTGAGGAATCCTTAGCTTTGTAATAATGGACGCACCCATAAAAATGCCTATTTTTGACACTATAAGCCCTTTAATATGCCTCACACGCTTATTAAGTGCATATTGAATGATAAAGTCTATAGGTATTCACCACTAATGAATGATAATGAAGGATGATGGACTGGAGACCACATGGAATCAGAGTCACGGTCTAGCCTTTAATCTGGTGGTCAGGCTACCGTGATAATGCAGGTGTTGCTCCAGTGCCACATCTACATTATCCGCACTGCTTGTCCGTTGTCATTCCAGTAACGATTTACCATCACGTATTCAATTGTGTTACAAAGTCGACTGTGGAAAGCTCGTGCTGCCGCAGCCATACAGGACAACATCATCTTACACCTATGCCACATTGTATGCTGTAGTAATATGCTGCAAATTTTTGCTTTATTATGATGTATTTATAAACAGCAACCCACTTAGGGTGAGTGAGATGTATTTTATGCAAAAAAAAGCCTTTTTTTTTAAAGAAAAAGCACAAATGGGCGGGTTTTACGACAAATAAAAAAGTATTTTTTTATTATAAATCAGCGAATATGCAGGGCTGCAAAGGCTGAATCACAAATAGGAGTGGATCCAGTGTACACAGTATTTAACTCTCCATGTCTTTGTTAGAATACAAACAATACAAAATGTGACCTTGCCTCAGATAAGGGATTCTCCAGTCATCTCAACCAGAGACCCACATTTTCCAATGCTCATCATGCCATGACCTATTTTCATTAACGTCATTTTTATTTTTATTTGTATTTATATTTTTATTTTTACACTTTTATTTAAGTCTTTTTTTTGTATTGATTTTTTTTTTACACTTACAGTGATGTGAAAAAGTGTTTGCCCACTTCCTGATTTCTTATTTTTTTGCATGTTTGTCACACAGAAATGTTTCAGATCATCAAAAAAAATTAAATATTAGTGACAACACAACTTCAACACAAAAAAACATAAGTAGCAGTTTTTAAATTAAACGTTATATTATTAAGGGAGAAAAAAATCCTGTTTGAAAAAGTGCTTGCCCCCTAAACCTAATAAGTGTTGGGCCACCCTTAGCAGCAACAACTGCAATCAAGCGTCTGTGATAACTTGCAATGAGTGTCTTACAGCGCTGTGGAGGAATTTTGGCCCACTCATCTTTGCAGAATTGTTGTAATTCAGTCACATTGGAGGGTTTTTCAGCATGAAGCGCCTTTTTAAGGTCATGCCACAGCATCTCAATAGGATTCAGGTCAGGACTTTGACTAGGCCACTCCAAAGTCTTCATTTTGTTTTTCTTCAGCCATTCAGAGGTGGACTTGCTGGTGTGTTTTGGATCATTGTCCTGCTGCAGAACCCTAGTTGGTTTCAGCTTGAGGTCACAAAACAGATGGCCGGACATTCTCCTTCAGGATTTTTTGGTAGACAGCAGAATTCACGGTTCCATTTATCACAGCAAGTCTTCCAGGGCCTGAAGCAGCAAAGCAGCCCCAGACCATCACACTACCACCACCATATTTTACTGTTGGTATGATGTTCTTTTTCTGAAATGCAGTGTTACTTTTACGCCAGATGTAATGGGACACACACCTTCCACAAAGTTCAACTTTTGTCTGTCAGACCACAGAGTATTTTCCCAAAGGTCTTGGGGATCATCAAGATGTTTTCTGGCAAAATTAAGACAAGCCTTAATTTTCTTTTTGTTCAGCAGCGGTTCTTGTCTTGGAACTCTGCCATGCAGGCCGTTTTTTCCCAGTGTCTTTCTTATGGTGGAGTCATGAACACTGACCTTAACTGAGGCAAGTGTGGCCTGCAGTTCTTTGGATGTTGTTGTGGGGTCTTTTGTGACCTCTTGGATGAGTCGGATGAGGTTCACCACTGTTTCATGTTTTCACAATGTGTGGATAATGACTCTCACTGTGGTGTGCTCGAGGCCAAAAGCTTCAAAAATTGCTTGATAACCTTTTCTGACTAATAGATCTCAATAACAGGAGGGGGCAATCACTTTTTTAGCACAGGGTCATGTAGGTTTGGATTTTTTCTCTACCTTAATAATAAAAAGTTTAATAAAAAAAAACTGCATTTTGTGTTCAGTTGTGTTGTCATTGACTAATATTTAAATTTCATACCACTGTATATTGAAGTAATTTTTAATTTGTATTTATCCATATTTTTAAACTTTTATTTAAAAAGTTTATTCATTTATTATTATTATTACATTCGCGGAAGTAAGCAAAGGTAAAATCTGACGCTGTGTGTGCACGCTTGATTAGGAGAGTCCGTGGAGACATCCGTGAAAACGCTGCTTTTTCATATGATATCGGGTGCATTTTCATTCGTATATATGTTTGTTAGGTAGGTCACTTCTTCCTCTTCAGTTTCGTGTCGGATTTATACTGAGTGTTGGACCACCTCTCGTCGTACGAGTGCTTTGAAAGTTAAGTCCAACTTTAAGCCGTTCAAACTCGTGGATCTGAGCTTCAGGACAAGAAAAATGGTATGTGGGTTGTAAATTAACTTGAATATCTATTTGCTGATGAAATGTCATTAAAATGTGATGGTGCGAAATATGTTCATTTTGGTCCGGAATTACTGTGTACATGCAATTTGTGCACAGCAGTTAGCGACGAGCTCGGCGGCTGGATGCTTAAGGCACACAACACATAAAATATCACAGCGTCAGGCATTGAATGAATTAGAAATAACCAGGTTACTCACGTTTATAGACGCACACTGTTAGTTGAACATCCAAAACAAGGTGCGTGTTACGACAGCAACTCTCAAGTATACTCTGCTGCCATGGTGCATTCATGTGCCCATCTCGCGTCGTAATTGGGAGTTACGTTTAATCACATGTTAACTTCAAGGAACATAAGAGAATGGGCACTACTAAAACAGTCTACAACAGTGTTTTTTTTTAATAGATATTGTCTTTCCAGTATGCATGTAGGTGTCATTTAAACAAGAATAGCAACCAATACAAAAATAGATGCAGCTGGCAGGTAAGTGGTACTATTTGATCTGTCTTTAGAACAGGCTGGCAAGCGACTCATGTGGTCCTTAGGGGGCACCTGGTACCCGCTGGCACCCTGTTGGTGACCCGATTTAGACCACACTTACAGAACAGAAAGATAAATGACGAGAGAGGATTATATACATATTTGTATGTATTAACAGCTCCAAATGAAATGAACATTTTAATCAAGTTAAAAGATACCGCACATGTCTGAAAATAGTCTATTTAATAGTAGCAGGACATTAACCTTGTTATTAAGAGCCACGATGGGTTGCGTTCAAAGACACCACGCGATTTAAGATGAATTCACAGGTTTTGAGTGACATGTATTTTCTGGGATTTCCGTGCATACTTAAATGCAGCAAATTGTACTTCCGCAGTTAGCGTTACATTAGTGAGTGATACGAATATCTGCTTATTGTTTTTCTTTGCCTTTCTGTTTATTTAGACCACAAGTGCACGCATAATAAAGACGTTCATATGATGTGCGGAGTGTCCGTGAAATGCATCTCGCGGTCTGTCTCGTGACAACGAGGAAGTGTCGTTGCAATTGCCACTGGACTCAAAGACGTTTATTTAGTTTGTTTAGAGTTGGAAATACATATATGGTGTTGGAGTTGCACTGCTGTTGATGTGTTCAGGTCAGAATAATGTTATAAAGGAGCGACAGACTCTGTGAGGAGCTACACTGTGCTGCTGTCTGTCGTCCTAACAGAGAGCAGTGGCTTGCCGTGATGCGTATGCGTTAAATACGCTAAAACATTCATGTTGACAGCCCTACTAAAAACTAATAAACTAATTAACAAAGTCTTACAGATCACGTAGACACATACACATTACACATATAGCTGAATAATAAACAATAAATATAGCAACGTCTGATCAATCCATGTCAATTTCAGACTTCAAATAATGTACAGATTTAAACCCCACACATTTCCGATTAAACCACGCCTACTTTAGGTTAATGCCCCGCCCATTCAGAGTACCGATACGGACACAGATTATTTAGATGGCTGAACAGATCGATAGATACAGACACAGATAGTGGTGTACTCGCTCATCCCTAATGAATATCATTACTTACACCTGGATAATATGTATTGCTCTATACTATGTTAAAATGGCTGCTGTGAAAAAAGATAAAACAATAACTATATAAAGAATACAAGGATGTAACATTTTTTTGTGCATTTCACAGGTTTAAGTGACCCATATGTGCAATTATGCCTGGAGCCTTATCACACCTTCCCTCGGGTTGAACCTTGTTGCACTCAGATCAAGAGCTGCGATCTTAATCCACTTTTTGATGAGGCCTTTGAGTTGTAAGTTCTCATTTCTTCTAATTTCTAAATATTCAATTCTGTCGTCCTTTAATTCCACTACCACTGTCTCTCACCTGTCTCCATGTTGTGGCAGCCTGGTGGGCCTGGATCAGTGCCAGGCTCCAGGGGCTTGCCTGGTGGTGACGGTTCTGGACCACGACACCTTGGTGGCAGATGACTTTGAAGGTGAAGCCTTCCTGTCCCTCAAAGATATACCTGGCGTTGCAAGAGGAGGGGAACAAACAGACAGCCTGGGCTCTCATCCTGACGCCCCGCCTGCCCAAATACGCCTCCCTCTGACGCATCCAAAACCCAACGGTAGCATCACTTTGCATGAATCACATGCATTAATAGTTACATGAATAATAGGACAAATCTATTTGTATTTTGTCTTTTTAATTAATATAAACTTTGCTCGGAACAGCTTGACGGTAAGAAAATATCACCCCAAAAGTACACATTATATTCGGCACAATTGCATGTTGTTAGTTAACAATTGTGGATTTCACTGAGAAAAATTGTGTATCATGTGGTAGAGTCCAGCATCAAATAATACATCATTTACTTGTTGAATTGAATGAATATTAATACTATATCAAAATATTAACATGGTCCCTAAAACATCAATTATTTAATCATTTACCCAACTGTGCGAAACCTATTCATTTAGAATGACACTAGAACCATGATAGGTCACATACTACATAAATACTATACTGTAAATACTTATGTATGTATTTTGTGAGCATACATGCCCACTTTGCATTGTTTGTTACTTTAACAATTGTTTTACTTTTCAGGCTTTGTAAGAAGAACTAATGTATTATAGTGCATCTATTTGTGTTGTAAACTTGTGTGTGTGCCTTGCCCAGAAGACAACATCCTGAGGTTACTGGAGTCCAGGAAAAGTGAACGTGAAACACAAGCTTTTGTGAAGAAACGGCGACAACGAGAGAAACAATCCAAGGAGGGAAGTCAACCATAACATGAACACAATCACACTTTTTCTTCCAAAAATATACAATTTGCTTTAATGATCTGTACCAAAAAAACCAAACTAAACCAACTAATTTGGAAACAGTGGTGTAGGATGAGTTGTGCCTGCGAAGACATCATAACCTCTTTCCAATCCACTTGGTTTTGTCTAACCAGTGCAATCGAGTATGACGTGGATAAGACTACAATGAAATGTCTGAGAAAGCTGTCACATGGTTCTAAACAAAGATGGCAGGTATGAAGAAAATTGTGTACAATTGCTATAGTTACAATTTTAAAAAGGCTCATTTAAAAGACTACTACACCAAGTCGACTGAGTATATTTACCTTGATTGTGTTCATATGCATTCCTCTTCATGTTTCTACCTGAGTGCTTTTAGAGGCTGCATGTTGTAGAGTTAATTCTAAATCTTACAATACAGTTGCATTTTTGCTAAAAAACAAAACTCAATATCGCCCTAGATGAGCGCTACCTCAAATGTTGGCCCCCTTTGGTTATAGTAATATACAATTAATAACAGGATAGAACTAAATATGCCCTTTAAAGTGTGTTACACCATACCTGAAGACTACTAAAACTCATGATTATGTTAAACAATAAATATGTTTCTTAATCATACATCCATTTACACTGTTTGGTCATGATTCTAAAATTACATTTTGCCAGAAATGATGACACACAAATTTATAAAAAGTAGAGCAAAACCCCTAAATTAAATGGCAATTTCTTGTTTGCTGAAATGATAGACTATCCTGATGGACAGACTGCCACTTGATAAGTACTCTCGACTACTACAATGTAATACGGACGTGTTATGAATTGTTATTTTATATAAGGTGAGCCGTTGTGGATTGTGGGCATGATAGTGCACAAGTGTACCTAATAAAGTCGTCACACTTCCTTGTAAATGTGGTCCATGGTTTCTGTTAAAGAAGTACTGGTTGAGATGAGAGTAAGTGGAAAAGAACAGTGTTGCTGGTCAATAACTAATCAAATGTATATATGTCCCATTGTCAATACTGGATTTATAATTCATCCTTGTTCCCACACTAAGAGCTTGTTAATCACTCAAATTGCCAGGAACCACGCGTGATGTCACGCAGAGTCGAATGGTTTGGAATGGTTGCAGAGAGCCATGGCTGGTGTTTGTGGAATCAGGTGAGGTGAGGACTCTGCGATGGTCTGTGGTGGTCTGAGAGGTCAGGAGAGCTGCTGCTGTTGCTCCAGTACTTGGTCGGGACAGAGAGGGCACTCCACGGAGCTGGAGCAGTTTTGGCACTGTAGTCCATGTCCACACGGCAAGGAGACGGAGCCCTGCTCCCCACACGATAAGCAACATTGCCTCTGTTTTTTGTACGCCACCTTGGGACAATGCAAAGGAAACTGTCACTTTCACATAGGAATTTCACACATGTTCATATAAATATATATACTATCAATATTTGGGTCAATACGGTAGATCAGGTGATGCTGTCAGCTGGTACCTGCTCCACAGCGTGCAGGCAGCTGCACAGCTGTGCCTGCAGACTGAGCACTGACTCTAAAGGCAGTCTGTGTAACAGCTGGAGCTGGTGTACGGCTAGATGGGGGTTTTCTCCACTCTTTAGGGTCTCTAGCGCCTCGTCCAGGAGAGCGGCTTGTCTCTGTGCCTCCTCCTCCGCCTGCCTGGTTCTCTCCGCCTCCATGGCCAGCCGCGCTGCATGGGCGCGCGCCTCCTCTGCGTCTGCTTTCAGTGTGGCCCACGTCTGCAGGACAGAACACGTCAAAGGCGGGTTATTGTTTGTAACCACTTCCTGCTACAGCACACGCTAAATGTGCAGTACATAGCATTGTACCACATAAACGCATGGCCATGCACAAAGATGCAACTACACTGGAGCCTGTTCATGTCGACACCCCTTGGATGGGCTGACCCACGTTGACATGAGCCGTTGTCGACCAAAACCGAAACTAACCACTGCTTGCACATTTACTTGAGACTTTGTCCAGCGACATAAGATGAGCAACAATAAAGGATTTTTGAATCTATGGAAGTTTGTTGCCATAATTTCCCCCCATTTGTGCATATTTTTATTTTGTTTTCATCTATTTTATACTCTTACCTTACAGAGCTGCTGCAGTAATTTCCTTGTATGTCTAAAGTACAATGACAACAAATCTCTTTACTTAAGCAAAACTTTATTTTGATTCTTAAAAAAAAAACCCTCAATGGGTTCATTTTGTTTGCTGTGGCAGAATCCAGGTTAATACTGCCGTGCTTTTATTTTGAAGCTCACTTTGCGCACATTTAAACACTGTAACGGTAGTTGCTGTTGTCATTTCACGCTGCTCATGATGAAAGAGTGATGAAAGAGTTAAAAATACTGCAACAAAAAATGTTGACACAAACGGACAGTAATAGAAATGACCCCTTTGGGTCTATCAAATTTTATGTGAGAAAATGCAGTCACCTTTGTACTCATATTACTCAATATAGTATACATAATCAGAGAAAATAAGCCATTAAAGACATAAGACTCGCACTTGTGTGTTTCAATAAATGTCTTCCGTTATCAGTGGACTGGCTCGTGTTACTAGTGACACCTGGTGGTAGTTCATCAACATCTTTATGCTTGAAAATTCCTAATTAAAATATGTATAATTTGCTTAAATATGCATTTTTGGACTAATAATAGGCCATCGTCAACCACAAAACAGTCATCATTTATTTATTTTTGAAAACCCGCGATGGAGCGAGGGAGGACTCTTTGATTAAGACTAGGCATTCATTGTTGTTGATTAATGGTGGGAAAATGATGTAATGTTCATGGTTTTGTTAGAGGGTAAACTAACAAAATCAGCAGGGTATCAAAACCCTGTTCTATCTTTACGTTGAAGGAATATATAGTACTGCAATACTTTTAACAGACATTGTCTGTCAACCACTACTACAAAACCTAAGCTTGTGGATAATGGTTTATATAATTCCACCCACTATACTCTTCATGGAAACAAAAAATGACTACCTGAGCTGTGTGTCTCCAGCTGTGACCCCACTGCTTCAGCGCTCTGTGAGACTCCTCCAGCTCCTGCTTGAGCCTGGTGGTCTCTGCACAGGGACCAGAGGGTAGCAGGGTAGGAGGAGTGCCGGGGGACCCTTGGCCTGATGGGAAGTGCTCCCAGATGTTACTACTCATACCATTAAGACCTACAATACATAGAACCGATTAAATAAACATGCAAGTAGTTTGTCATAGACATCAACAGTGGGGGTGGCGTTCCACAGACCTAAGGAGCTGTGAGATGGTCCCAGGAAGGAGGTCTCTTGCTGGCCCGGTTGTGACAGCTGAGTAGAGAAGAACGGGGAGGTGTGGGGTCTGATTGGCGGGGAGGGGGAAGGAGAGCTAAAAGGAGCAGACGTGCTAAAGGATCCTGGGATGTTGACTGGGGCAGAGCTTTGAAGCGGGCTACCTCCTGCAAAGAGAAAAAACACTTCCTATAAAACTCCACGCTGCGAGACAGTGTTTATGCTGTTACGACTATTTTACACAATTACCTAGCATGACGCCCACACTAGGCAGCGTGGAGCTACTATCCAAACCTCTCTCCAACGCCGACACTCCAAAATCGTTCAGGTCAAGATCATCCAGTGCTGACTCTGCAACATAAAAAGCATCAGAAGAGCACAGCCATTATTTTAGACCTTCACTGACACTACACATTGACACACAGATCTGTACAATCCGTACATCATGACCTACCAACCACTGACTCCACTGTCTCACTGGTGGGGTAGAAGGGCAAGGCGTTGGCATTCATCCCTGATGCAATGCTGGTTCCCGGTGGTCCCAGAGGTGCAGGGCTGGGCGGGGTGGCAGCCAAACTGGAGGGGATGCTGGAGGATATACTTAAAGGGCTGCCCACAGGCAGAAAAACCAACAGATCCTGAGGGAGAAATCACGCACAAATATATCACCTTATTCTTATCTTCACAATACGTTTGGACAACTACTCACTTTTCTATACTGCTTCTCACACGCACAGTCACATCTATGGACAATTTACAAAACGGGTGTCCAAAGTGCTGCCTGAAACTCGCTTATTATTGTTGGAGAAATAAAATTAAACACTAAAAAACAGCAAAAAGGCACAATGTGAAGAAAAAAGCTGAATTGTTGATACTAATAATTGATAAAGCTTTGGCGTTAAAATATACAGGGTCAGGCAAAATGATCTGACACATTTGTAGGTTAAATAAAAGGCAAATAAAGTAAAGAAACAAAAAAGTGTTTTTATTTTCGAAAAGTACATATAATGCCATTTTTTTCATATAATGCCATTTTGCTTTGTTTCTGTATAATGCCATTGTTTTTCGTTTCTCTTTCAGTTGCTGCCATGAATTGGACTGGTGAGCATCGCGCTTTCATTGTGGAAACGTTTATCAAAACAAACTAATCTGTAACTGCAACACAACGAGCGTTCCGTTTGCACTTCAATCTTGGTAGACATGATCCCGTACCAGCTTGAAACACCATCTTGTTATGGGATACCAACTTCAGAGCTACTGGATCTGCATTGAGTGTGTGAACAATAATGGATCACATTTGACTGATTTAATTTTAAAACATAATGAAACAGAATGGCATTATATGTACTTTTCGAAAATAAAAACACTTTCTTGTTTCTTTACTTTATTTGCCTTTTATTTAACCTACAAATGTGTCAGATCATTTTGCCTGACCCTGTATATATTTTTTTGTTCATATACACACCTATATACATATATATTTACATTTTACATTTTTATTTGATAAAAAGACTTTTTATCAAATAAAAATAAAAATATCAATGGGGCCCCCGGCATCCTTTGATTGTTCTGTACGTAGCCCTGTGTGGAAAATATTTGTACACTCCTGATTTAGAATGTGATCAACCTAATATGCATGTTTTTGGACCGTTGGGAGGAAGCTGGAGAAAAGCCACGCATGCCTGAGGAGAACACGCGAACGCCACAGATAGGGTTCGCACCTTTCATCTCCTGTCTGTGAGGCTGACTTGCCGACCACCAGGCCAACGTGCGGCCCTAACTACAGAATTTTGCCTCAAACTAGAAAAGTCCAACTGTCTTCTTGATGCAAGCCAATATCACTACACAACTTGTATCCTCCCTCCTTATCCACATTTGCCACACAACATATGAGGCTATTATGCTGTGATTAAGGATGGTTAACTTCTTTTTACACTTGTATGACCGTTAAAAATATCACTTATAACATTGCCTGTACATTTAGTAAAGCTGTGATGATGGCGATAGTGTGACCCCAGAACAGATTCATTTAAATTTACATTGATTTCTATGGGAAAATTGTGTTTTCATAATATGAACAAACCAGAGCACACCTTGTTTGTTTTATTGCGTGTATGAATGTACTGTCGAGCGAGGGTGGCAGATTTTTGACTTGATCGATTATTTTGTATTCATTTCTATTAAGAGTCCCCCATCAACTGTCCTTTGGGACCTCCCATGAGGAACGGCAGAAAGACGATTACGTTTTAAAGCAGAACAAGACAATGAGTCTATATTAATAATAATAACAACAACAATAAAACCTGTGGAATTTCTTTAAAATGTGAGCACATGCCCCTGTACATGGTGTGTGTGGCCCAGAGAATCACAATCTCGATTCTAAGCAACAACATCATGTTTACATTTTTTGCAGGCCAAATTTGTATGTGCACATTCAAGAGGCGGCGGATGGGATAAATGAATAAATTCTACCTGTTTGCTTTGTGCTAATGTCATCTCTCTGCTACGCTGCTCAAGAGCAAAACTTCTATGCTTGGCCTGAAAATGCAACAAACAAACCATCATCAGATGCAACAATTCCCATGATGTCCATTTTGGCCTCCTTTTAGTCCAGCTCACCTGATCCTCCCTCTCAAATCCAGGTGCCCTGCCGTAGCCTCCTTCTCCTGCCCAGGGAGACAAAGGCTCTGCACCTTCTCTCATGGCCTCACACAGAGTTAGCACGCTACCCAGCAGTCCTTGCTCAGCTCCAAGTGACCCAGCAGACGGCGAGAAGGGTTCAGCCACATGACCAAGCCCCATGTTGTGTACACCTGTGTCCGCTGCCGCCTCCTCTGCAGAGCCAGAATCTGGAGGTCGTGGGGGTGGTGGGGAGCTGGGAGAGGGAAATGATGGTTCCTCGAGGGCCACTGGCTCTGGAGTGTTTTTTTTAGTTTTTTTTTATTAGAACGCTGTGTTTTGTGGTAGCACTGAGAAATGTGTCATGGCAAACTTACTTTCGACATGTGCAAAAGCACAAAAAGGGCCTCTGGGACAGCTGCCGCACTGCTGCATGTCGTTACACTTTGTGGACTTATAAATCTGTGGAAACAAATCAAACCATATCCTGGTGTGTCCACGTTTGTACACCGTGTTTTTGAGACGCACCTCCGGGTGGAACTGCTGTTCTGTTCTGGTGTGGCAAAACTGGCATCCCTCGGCACCCTCGCATTTGCTGGGATCTCCCCACTCCTCACTCTGCTTCACAGCTGGACACGGCAACGCTCTGTGGGCGCACCAGCAAGCCAACAACATTGTCAAGCAAAGTGGGGATGGAACAAAGGCAGCTTCTTGCATTATATATATTTCTTTGCACCTGTATTTGTGCTTGTGCGGGCTCCGCCGCCTGTCTTTGCTGTTATGGTAATATGGACAGGCGTAACCTTGACGACACAGGCGAGGTGGCTTCTTACAGAGCTCTGTCTTGTAGTGGGACAGCACGTAGTTGTTGTCTGAAGACACACAAAGAGTGGGGAGAATTAGGCAGACAGTTGAAGAGACATTATATCTACATTACATGGGTACAACTACTGTATATCATCCCCACTCATGTCAAACAACACATGGAATATCAATGGATATTTTAGCCAATCAGAAGACCCAAAAACAAAAAGCAACCACCTTTGTACATTCACAAAATCACTCTTTCCTCAATATTGTGAAAAACAAGTGTTTCTCAAACTGTGGGGTGCACCCCACTGGCGGACTCTAGAGACTTTCTGGTGGGGGGCACGAAACTAAAGTTTAGCAAAACGGTGAACATTTTTTGGGACTCACAACAAGAAAATCCACCCTGCCATGATGAAAGTACAGTAGTTTCGTTCCTGCAACTGTGATGTAAGTCGGAACTTACACTTAAATTATAGCTAAATTAACATCTAAGTCGCCCACACTGTATCCAGGACACACGAAGGACGTATTAAATACTAGGGGTGTCACAAGATCTTGCAAGATTAAAACGTGACAAGATTTCTCATTCAGAAAACAAAATGTTTCGTGGGCACTAGGCCTGGGATAATAAGAAATTCTGCACTCTCTGTGTATGCTAGCGGCCCCGCCTCCACCCAACGAGACAAAAACACTGTATGACTGACAGAAAGGCTCACTCCGTTCATGCCATTGTTCCATGGAACAAACAAGGTGCTGAAACCAATGCACAGACTGACCACTCTTCCTGCCTGTTTGGAGGCGAGACGAGGAAAACAGACACGCATGCACATGGCAATATATCGAGGCTGGCAAAATGATCTAATTCAGTTTCATTTATTGTGTGATGAATTCATTGATTTATTATTGTCCCAGGCCTAGTGCCCGCGAGACATTTCTTTCTAAGCGAGAAAGCTTGTCACGTTTTAATCTCGCGAGATCTTGTGAAACACCCCTAATGTGCACAGCACTCTTTAGGATCCTCCATCAGAATTGTTTTGTTAAATTGGATGTTTGGTGATTGCCGTGCTGAAATTCTTCTTCAGCAGACATATTTAGTTGTTGGACTGAAACGTACTGCTATTTGGAAAAGTTCATGAGTGGTTTCACATTGACTACAGCCGCATGTCCAGCTGAAGAAAAACTAGCCCAAATAAAGTGGTTCCTTTAGGATTTTACCAGGGGTGTGTTCACTTTTCATAGCCACTGTATAGTACTAATAAAAATACAGAATACATACTAGTTTTAAACCCCACAGGATGCTGAATACCAGTGAGAAAAGAGTGCAGATGAAGATATTACTGACATTGCTGTCAGATCTACCTTGCCAGCGTGGTTCCTCACTCAGTATCTTCTCTATGAGGGCCGTACTTGCTGCCTGGCCTGACTGTGCATCTCCACCAGGTCCTTCTGTGGGTCCCGAGCCACCTTGCGACTCAATAACTTGCACTTCCCTGTGAAAAAAGACGCAAAGCAAACACCTTACTATCACCACATATTTACTCCCTTTGCCATTACGGCTATTTTCTGCACCTGATATCATACACAGGGCTGCGCAAGTCATGTGACCCGTGCGCAAAGGCACAATGGGAGCCGTTCTTGCTGCAGTGGCCTTTTGTGTCTGTTTCATGGATACATGAGCCTGTCTTATAGTAGCGCAGGTGATATCTTCGCTCTGTGTCACCTGCTGTCCGATGTAAAAATGCACACCTGGGGGGCACAAAAGACATCATTTAGTGACAAGACGATCATTTAATATTCTACCTTCCATTTTTTTGTAAAAGAAATTGTGAAATGTTTTGTATTTTTTTCTTTCATTGCTAGCAAAGGCCATTGGAATGACCTGTATTGCACAACTGACACGCCAAAAGTTCATTAGAATGTCTTGAATGTGTTGCACTTGAACAAGCATCCTTCACATTTACATTTTTTTTTAACAGTGGTTCCTTTTGAAGAACACAAAGTGAAAGACAGGCAACGTTCAGATGGTAACGTCGATCCAATGACACATCACCCGCTATTCTTCTTACGATCGTCAGTAGGGCGTCTCCTCACGCAGAACTTTATTTCCTGAATAGCTTACTTATCTGAGCAATTGTGTGACAAATATGCAAATGTCGTTTTTTGCTTTCACACCAACCCACCAAAAGATTTTCATCATTACCCATTTAAAATGCTAAAAAAATCTGGTTCTTTGCAGAGTGTTGGCCTTTTCCAACGCCAAACCCTTTTGGAACTAGAAATGCATGGTCGCAGACAACAACAATGAATCCCACATGCAAAAGCAACATTTAATGATGATAAAGTGTCGCCAATATAAATCTACTAGTCTACTCGGTTGCTATGACATGTCTAGAACACTCTGGAACTACTATGAGTTTGCAGTTATCCCCTTACTCGTCTCCATCAGGACAGGTTCCCGATCCCTCGTCGTATTTGGTACAGTAAACATCTGGGCTGTAGTTGAAGGTCCCGTCCCGTTTGCGCATGGGCCGGCGGCGCCGCTGGTTCAAGAAGTGCCAGTGGAAACAAGAAAAGGGTCTGTGTTGTGTACATTTATGTTGTACAAACAGGGGACATTGCTCTGTTCTGAACTCCTTTAGGTATCTGAGGGGGGGGATAGCAACAAAACAACGACATCATTGTATAACCATAATACTGAATGGACAAGAACAGTGTGTGTAGCATATTTAATTATATTTCTTCTATATTTCCTCCCTGTCTTGCACACTTTCTATGTTGCATTCAATGATAGTGTAACTGCTAAATTCTCATTGGGTAACGTTAGACCGTTTATTCGAGATAAGCACTCAATAGATTTTAGCCATGTGTAAGGACGCACATTCCATCACTGTACAAGTTATGCTACATACTATTATACGTTAGTGTGTGTGCGTTTAGCTATCTTATTTAGCTAACTGGCTAACATCACGTACGTGTAATGCTGCGGTTTCTCGGGCTGAATGTTCAACACGGTTGCGGGAGATGTCGAGCCCCCAGCGGATGAAGACGAAGAGGACGACGAGTGTGGCCCGGTGGACGTCGCTCCTGATGATAACGGGGGCTGGGGCTGCGTTTTAGACATTTTAGCCGTCGGAAGCGTCACAACAACGAGCTTGTTTTTAGCAGAAGAAGCTAGCTAGCCGAGTTAGCTTCGAAATCCGCATACTACAACGATTTGAGTTTGCGCAAGACAGCAGGAAGTACTACAAGTGCGGCGTTCAAGTTATCTCGGGATTGTTGTAATTTTGAGATTCACCTAAAGGAAATCGCGTATTTTCAACTGTTGGTGCCATTTTACAAGGTAGGATGAAGTAACCAAATACATCCATGATAAATTACATTAAACACACATATGGGCGTTTTGACTAAGTTAAACGCCCACATCTTTATATTATTATTAGGACATTGGCCCCAGCAGTTATACACAAGTGTATGACGAATGACCAATATAACAGACAAGCGTTGCAAAATGACGAACAAATTGCATCTATTTATGAAGATTGAAACAAATACAAAGCATGTATTGCAGCACGCTCACGTTGTATTACTTTTGTTTGGAGTGTGTCTTGGCTATACCATGTGATCATGGTCGTCAGACAGAAGGTACGAAGCAATACAAATGCTACGATCACGTCATTTGGGAATTGGCGTAATTTGATATCTAAATCACATCATTTACTTTCAAGTTTAAAAAACGATTTGCAAGATAGATTACAACAAAATAAAGGCATGAAAAATTACGCCTTTAGTGACAATTTACAAGACAAGCTTCTCGGGTGAAATAACTGAAGACAGCCATGATCAATTACATCAAAGGCAAATATGTGGGTCCAGCCAGGTCCGTGCAGTTATACACAAACGTATAACTAATATTAAACACAAGAAAATCTAAAAATGACGAACATGGATTTGTAAATGTAAAAAAAATCAAGGCGTTATAGCCAGCTCACTTTGTATTCATTTTGTCTGGTTGTATTTTATTGGCTGTACCACGTGACTACGGTCGTCAACGTACCAATGGGCGTGAAGTGGTTTTACGAGATGACGTCACACCACACTATTAATACTTGGCCTCAATCTTGAATGCAGCATTGATCGTTTTCCGAGGTGACCGCAACCTGCGAACTATACAGAGCTCACTTCACGACGTCATCGTCAATAAGGTAAATAATATTGTGTTTTGGTCGTATAGCTTTGCGTGTGTGATTTCATTGCTTTTACTGAGCTGTGTCCGCGGTTCGTGTTGCTGTGTTGTTAGACTGACGAACATGAGCGTTATGCTAGCCCTAACAAGAACAATGGGCTCGTTTTACTGTGCGTTTCTAGCTTAAAACGGCAACGACCGCCCACCCGCTACTGTTGGTAAGTTAAATGCTGGTATTGCTTTATCACAGCTGTAGACGGGAAAATGTGACGTTAATTACCAGTAAGATTAAGCTGCTTGAGCTTTTTCGCGGTGTCGAGTGTGGGGGTGAAAGGAGATAGAAAATGGCGACAAGCTGAGGCTCATGGCGGCCTGTGTGGCACCACTTTATTTTTTGAAAAGGCCGGTTAATTCTAAAATGTTCGCTAATTGTTAACGTGTAGATTTTTTTGACGTTCCGTTGAACACAATGATTTGAAAAGTCGAACAAGTAGCGTGTCGAAGCTAAAACTAGACACCACCTAGTTGGGGCAGGAGGGGGATGGGCAGGTTGTTGTTGGCTCGGCTACCACGTTGACACTGACAAAAGCTGTTCCTGTTGATGGCGGCATAAATTATCGTTGTCATTTATTATATTGGTACAGGTGTTTGTTTGTAGGTAATACGAGATGGCCCGTACCAAGCAGACTGCTCGTAAGTCCACTGGAGGAAAGGCGCCAAGGAAGCAGCTTGCGACCAAGGCAGCCAGGAAGAGTGCGCCCTCTACCGGAGGAGTGAAGAAGCCCCATCGCTACAGGTGGGTTTATAATGTGTCACGTCACAACATCCGTTATGGATGCACAGTACAACATATTTTCTTCCCTTAGGCCGGGAACTGTGGCTTTGAGGGAGATCCGTCGTTACCAGAAGTCCACGGAGTTGCTCATCCGCAAGCTGCCCTTCCAGCGCCTGGTGAGGGAGATTGCTCAGGACTTCAAGACTGATCTGCGTTTCCAGAGTGCTGCCATTGGTGCTCTTCAGGTAAATATTAAAGTTGTAACCATATGGATGTGACTAACCATAGTATGACATGAGACTGTTTCAAGAATTTATGCACATTTGGAGCTAATATGTAAATTATTTTTAATAGGAGGCCAGTGAGGCTTACCTGGTGGGTTTGTTTGAGGACACCAACCTGTGCGCCATCCACGCCAAGCGTGTCACCATCATGCCCAAAGACATACAGCTGGCCCGCAGGATAAGGGGAGAAAGGGCCTAACAAGACCTTGACAGCGTTGTCGACACATAATCCTATTTATCGTACCTAACAATTTTTGTGGACTTTATTTCTTGGGTATTTTTTCTTTTTTGCGACTTTTGTATCGTATTTTAGACATCAACCATTCCACAAGCTAATGGGTAGTTGTGTAGGACTATTTGCCTGTTTATATATAAATCGTTACATTTAAAGACACCATTGCCCCTCACTGGTCAAAAGTTATGGCTAATTCTCAAGAACTCATGTTGGCACACATAACATTTTTAGCACAAAATGCAGCTCACTCGGTAATCTATTCACTGTTATTGGTGCGAAGAGCAGGCCCTATTTTTCTGGACTGCTTTTTACGTGTTTTCCAACATTGAACAAAAAAAACCTGGCAGCTACATTTTACTATTTATGAAATTTGTCATGTCTTTCTATTAAAGGTCTTTATGAATAGACATTTTTGTGTTTTTATTGACAATACACCCGCACATTGACATGTCATACAAACCACTCTGTGTGTTTGAAACCAGTAGCTGCAAAAAAAATGCAAATTCAGTTCACATGTTCTCTACAGCAATTTAAGCAACTAAAAACGGGTGGGCTCACCTATACGACAGACGATGTCCTTGCACTCTTCAAAGCTGCCTGCTTTGAATACCACACAGCTGAAGTTAGGTGGCGTTTCTGGGGAGTCCCTGAGGATGTGTTTACAAACATCAGTATCATTTAAAGCACCCCACTTCATGGACATTAGTTACTCCTACAGTCTAGTGGGAAACATGAGTTGCCGTGTGTGTATATGCTTGCAGTACAGGCAACATTTCCGATACATGTGCACAAAGGAAGTACATTTTTATGTTGCTGATCACAGCATGAAATGCTTTGCAGAAAATGCAGGTAGTCGGTGGGTTAATAGTGTCAACATGTAGAATGTCCAAGTGATCCAAAACCTAAAACAATGGGAAAAATGCAGCAAATGCCAAAAACACAACCCTTAGAGAGAAATGCAACTTGGTGGAACAAAAGTGAAGTTAGCTAGGCTTACGAGGGATATCAATCTTTAAAGACTGACTGGAGAAAACACGTTTTTTACGACCAAGTCTTTAACACAGACAGAAAAATGCACATTTCCATTGCACAAACTTTCTTCTGAGAGGGATATCCTGCAGATCTGGTGGCCTGACTAACTTGCATTAAGTTCCATGAAGTTGCAGCATTTCTCTCATGCAATTGTTTTCGTGTTTTTTTGGCATTCAGTGCATTTTTCCCTTTTTTTTGTTTGTGTGCTTTTGGATCACTTCTGTTTTTGGAGCGTTTGGATGTTGGTGCGGGTTTGCCCCTGACCAGAAATTAAATACCATGTTCAGTTTCGGTCAAGCATTTAGAATTAATGTTATACTTACACAACACAAAAGCCCAAAATTGTGTAATCCGGCTGACAGTACCTCCCAACACATGATATCTCTGGATAGTGATGCTCACACAGTTTCTACAAAAACACAATTCCTTTTGTGATTCTCCACACAATTGTTGCAGTAACACAAATATGCATACCCACCAGTTTACTGACGCTCTCAGTGCACGTTAAATGAGTTTCCTGCAAATCTAGAAGCACTTCCTGTTGGACAAATGACAGAATGAACAGAATAAGATTTTCATTGCATGGTATAACTGCTGTTGTACTATGCACATGACAATAAAACTCTCTTGAATCTTGAATCTTGAAACAAGTGAGTGTTTATGTTTACACTTAAGTGAGCAGGCAAACTAGCTTTTGACAGGGTCGCCGCAAGCAGAGGAGCGGTGTGCTAACCTTGCTCTGCAGGTTTTTCTGCAGCACTTGGGAAATTGCATGCTGGAGCACATCCTTGCTTCCATACTAAAAAGAACAGATCATCAAAACATGATGATACATAATCATTGTTCACAGGAAATTAAACAAAGCTTTACCCTTCCGATGTCTGCTTTGCCCAAGAACTGGACAATGTAGACAATCCTGTCAAGAAGAGGCATGAACAGGTTGTTTTTAGGTTTGATCATTTTAAGGGTTTTTGCACTGACTTGCCTTCCCTCTTTGAGACACTGTGATGGCGCGGAAGACCTCTGATCATTTGCACCTGTATTCTGGCAAGGAACAGAACCAAGCTGCAGCCAGGGGTTCTCCATCCTCAGAGTATGCAGGAGTTTGACAAGAGGACGATACACTGTCCCGTCCCGGGCCTTCCATCTCACAATGCGGATGGACAGTGGGCAGCCCTTGAAGCGAGATAGGACCACACCTGCCTGGCAAAAGATTTAGACACAGACAAGTTATGTGGCATCCCTGAGTGTTTATTTGACTTTGAGACTGAGACAGTTTGTATAGACAGTGTGCAGCCAAGTGGCCTACTTCTTGTACCTCAATAACTTTTAATAACCATTAAGAACATCGAGGAAAAGGCTTCTTGAGACGTCATCTGTACTTCTGTGAAGAAGGTGTCGGACGTTTCGCTCCTCATCCAAAGAGCTTCCAGCACTAATAAGTGCTGGTAGCCTAGGCCTTAAATACAGTAAGAGTGGGCGGAATAGGTGTGCCAACGCCCTCCTCTTATTGGTTCCTTACACTAAGCCTGGGCGGAGTAGTGGTCTAATCCTCTCCTGACATTAGCACCTCCGATAAAAGGGAAGTGTCGCTCCCTGAGTTGGGTATGAACGACTCTGATACTGGCTCGTTAGCATCTGTTGTTCTGGCTCGGCCCTGGCTCCACCTCATTTGCAAGACTAAGAGCTGTGGGTTTCGGTCTCATTAACCTGCTGAACACAGGGTCCAAATTAAACCTCAACCACCATTCCGATTCAATGATGGGTTCTGTTGTTTGACAAAAATAGCTTCCTTTACTCCTCTTTCAAACCATCTGTTTTCTTTGGCCAAAATCTTTACCTCGCTGTCCTCAAAAGAGTGATTGGTAGCTTTAAGGTGTAGATGTACTGCTGATTGAGGCCCACTAGAATTGTCCCTGCGGTGTTGATAAAGCCTTTTTTGGAGCATTTGCTTAGTTTCCCCAATGTAGTGCTCTTTGCATTCCTCATCTTTACAGTGGATGGAATAGACCACATTGCTCTGTTTTTGGTTTGGAGCCTTGTCTTTAGGATGCACTAATTTTTGTCTCAGGGTATTTACTGGTTTGAAATAGGTAGGAATTTTGTGTTGCCATAAGATCCTCTGGAGTTTTTCGGAGACCCCAGCTACATAAGGGACTACCACTCCTCTCCTTTTTTGCTTCTGTGGGCTTTTGGGTTTCTTTCCGTACTCTCTTCTTTTGACATTTGTTAAAAGCCCACCGTGGGTACCCACAGGTTGAGAACGTTCTCTGGACATGTTGTGTCTCCTTTTTCCTTCCCTCAGCACTAGTTGGTATTTGTTCCGCTCTATGTTGGAGGGTCCTAATAACCCCTAATTTATGTTGTAGTGGATGGTTTGATTCAAAAAGCAGGTATTGGTCAGTGTGTGTGGCCTTTCTAAAGACCTCTGTAAGTAGCTGTCTGTCCTCTCCTATAATTACCTTGCAGTCTAAGAAGGCTAGTTGGTTCTCTTTAGCGTCCTCGCGAGTAAATTTGATACTGGTGTCCACCGCATTGATATGATCTGTGAAAGACTGAATTTCTTGTTTTTTGATTATGACAAAGGTGTCATCCACGTATCTAAACCAGTGCCTTGGTTTTGTCCCTGAGAAGGATGTGAGAGCCTGTTTCTCCATCTCTTCCATGTACAGATTTGCCACTCTGGGTGAGACTGGTGAGCCCATAGCACAACCATGAATTTGTCTGTAAAATTTCCCTCTAAACTGAAAATATGTAGTGTTAAGGCAAATTTCCAATAATTGGCAGATGTGGTCAGCACTAAGTTTTGTTCTCCGATGCAGAGTTGAGTCCTCGAGCAGTCTCTTCCTCACCACTGAGACTGCTGCTGAGGTGGGGACAGATGTGAAAAGTGAAGTCACATCATAAGACACCAAAGTTTCCTCTGGCTCCAATCTGAGGTCTTTGATACTCGCCACAAACCCTTTTGTGTTCTCTGTATGATGACCAGTGTTGCCTACCAATGGGGATAAGACTGTTTTTACGTATTTAGCTACATTGTACGTGGTAGAGTCAATGCTACAGACAATCGGTCTGAGGGGAAACCCTTCCTTGTGAATTTCTGGAAGGCCATAGATACATGGTGTAGCCTCCCCAGGGTATAACCTATGATACATCTGTCTGTCAATTAGTTCTTCCTTCTCTAACTTTTGGAGACAGTCTATGATTTCTTTCTTATACCTACTGGATGGGTCCCTTTTAAGTTGCTCATATGTGTTGGCATCACTAATTAGACTTTTTATTTTTTCTTCATAGTCCAATGTGTTGAGAACCACTGTGCATCTGCCCTTATCAGCTGGTAAGATGGTGATGCTCTCATCTTTCTGCAGAGCCGCTAATGCTTTCCTCTCACCTACTGTGATATTGGACGGTGGTGGTTTAGCACTACGGAGAAGGGGCGATATTCTCAGACGAAGGTCCCTTGCCTCTGTTTTAGAAAGGTTATTGTTCCTGATGGCCGATTCAGCTGCATGTATGTTGTATGTGGCTGTATGTTTTTTTTTTTATTGTAGCATTGCTGGGAGCACGTCCTGTTCCCAACCTAATTTGCGGCAATGTTTTGGTGCAAATGCTCTTAAAGTTACATGTTTGACCAGGAAATTGCAAGCTCAAAAGAAGACGGCTTTTTTATGTGGAACAACTGACAGTTTGTGTGGATCTTGTGAATGATTGTGACTGAGTTAGGACTCAGTAATTAAAGTCTACACACGACGCCTTCATTGATTGAAAAATGAAACTTTTTCGTGCATGAAGCTTCTACTTGAGTTGGTAATTTGGCCGCTATATTCAGTCAGATATTGACCAAGGGAGACAAAATGGGTGGCCGCTGGCTGTGTTGGACAGATGACTGCTATACACAGGGTCTATAACATGTAAATTTGCTGCGGGGGATTTTTCAATGGCTGCTATAGGCAGGTGGCCGTTCTATCAAGGTGGCCGCTAAGACAGGTTTGACTGTAGATAGATACTTTATTAATTCCATGGTTAAATACGGCTTATTATTAGTAATACAAAAATTCATATTTAGGCAAACTACTTATTCTCAAGCATAAAAATGTCTAAATAAACAAAAATACAAATACAAAGCAGAAATAGTGAATCAGCAGGTTTCAATGATCTCACAAAAGGCACAATAATAATCACATAATAATCAGAATAATAACACGGGCTACTGTTGGGGCCATAAAACCCAACTCTGAAGCTCCGATGTCACTTCCTGTCCTCCGCACATCTGTTCGCCCGCCACTAAGGTCCCCTAGGGAACACATTTACTGTGACACACATGAGCAGGAGTTTTATTTACATCTTAAATGGCTTTTATACTCTTATTATGTGTACTATTTTGGGTAATACGAATGTAAAGCCATTTAAAGCCACCATTAAAATACATTGATGAGACAATAGCCGCAGGAAGTACATTGCTAACCTGTGAGTCTATGTTACCTTATTTATGTCTAATATGTCTTATTTTCTCTGATTATATTGACTATATTGGGTAATGCAACTGTAAAGGTTACTATATGGGTGTTATTTCATGTCTAGCAGGCTGTTAAAGACCGTATTTGCAAGATTTCTATGCCATGACTACGAAAATATTCAATGTATTAATATTGAATCATATTCTGCGGAAATTCACTTCTTGCGGTCGGGTCTGGAACCTATTAACTGCAATAAAGGAAGGACGACTGTAAAATAAAGTTTAATATTTGTCCATTGAACTGCATTATAAATGTATTTTCTGTATGATTCCAATAGTTTTTGACAAATTGCTGACTTTGCACATTTGTTGATGAAGTACAGGGCAGAAGCCTAAGATGAGGCTGCCGCGAGCGCCTCTTCTCGGCTGAGTGCGCAAGCCCTGCCTACCATCTGAGTGCACTAGTTGAATCATGCCGTTTGTCTTTGTCAGCACGTCGCCAATAAAATAATGTTGCAGAAACATGTATTATACACCATGACTTTCTACAGCATGTGTAGTGTCTTTAATGTAAGCTTGACATCATTATTCTTGCTAAATCGGACGATAACATACATAGGAATGTCTTTGGATACCATTAGACTGTGTTGGAGTAGTTAATGTTGTGGCCATTGAGTGTTGCTCTGCAATGTTGCCAAAACTCTACAGGAAAAGCCGGTTGCACATGCTTACATTACATTGCCTACACTCCTGTGACACCCAGAAATGTTGTTGTTTAATGTTACTTACTACCAATACTTTGGTACCTGTCCATGCTTGGAGTTTCTCAGCGAAGTGCCGTTGATCTCGTCTATGACGTCACCACGACAGATGAAGTTGTCAACATGCGCCTGTCTGCCAGGCGTCAAGTCCAGAAGGAAAACGCGCCCACCGAGGTAGCTACCACACAGATTGGGAGGCAATTAAACAATATTTTGTTATGCTTTTAAACAGCGGGATGTAATCAGAGCAGCTTAAAAAAACAATACAAACCTTAAAACCATTCCCACTTCTTGACAGGGAACCACTTCGTATGTTTCGCACACCTGGCAAACAAATACAAAATAACCAACAGACTAATAAATAATGAAGTGGTAGTAGTAGTAGTAGTAGTAGTAGTAGTAGTAGTATCGTTACCGGTAGAAGCCAGCTTTCATCCAAAAAACTGCAATTCTGCACAGAGAAATGTGGTTTTGTGAAGCAGATTAAGCAACCGTGTCGTGTTATTAAATCTGACCTCCATGTCCAATTTGAACTCCATGTGAGAGAGGACCAGCAGCAGCGAAATGAAAGGTTCTGGAAGTGGACAAAAAAAAAAAGACTGAATGACCTCTATAGTTTTCTCCTCTAAGTTACTGTTTTCTAAAAGTCAAGTAAAGTAAAGATTCACCTAAAAATTCCTCATTCCGCAGGATTGAGAAGGTCGGGCTGTACCACTGAAGGTGGAGACAAACAGTATGACTACATTGCAGTAATCTTGATCAAGATTCATTCGTCATAAACGACATCAATGTATCACATAGGACATGTTGCGGTGCATGTAGGAAATTTCCCACTAGAAGCGCTTCAGTCAAATGTAAACTACTTCAAAGCTGGTATTTGTTTTGCTTGAGAAGAAACAACGGTTTTCTAGCAGCCTACATCTCTTGCTACATGAGCTAATACAGAGAGGATATTGAGATACAGTATATCCACACACTAGTTTCTATGCACAACAAATAAATGCAGATACATCTACTTTATATACTGCTCAAAAAAATTAAAGGAACACTTCGAAAACACATCAGATCTAAACTGGGGGAAAATGATCTTGAATATCTTTCCTGATAATAAGTGGGTGATGTATTAGTAACAAAATGATGCCACATCATTTGATAGAAATGAAAATGATCACCCTATAGAGGGGGGAAATCAAAGACACCCCAAAAATGAAAGTGAAAAAATGATGCAGCAGACTGGTCCATTTTGCTAAAATGTCATTGTAGCAACTCAGTAGTGATGATTCTCAGTAGTTTGTGTGGCCCCCACGTGCTTGTACGCATGCCTGACAACGTCGGGGCATGCTCCTAATGAGACTACGGATGGTGTCCTGGGGGATCTCCTCCCAGATCTGGACCAGGGCATCAATGAGCTTCTGGACAGTCTGAGGAGCAACCTGGCGGCGCCAGATGGACCTAAACATAATGTCCCAGATGTGTTCTATTGGGTTTAGGTCAGGTGAACGTGGGGGCCAGTCAATAGTATCAATTCCTTCATCCTCCAGGAACTACCTGCATACACTAGCCACATGAGGTCGGGCATTGTCGTGGACCAGGAGGAACCCAGGTCCCACTGCACCAGCGTAGGTTCTGACAATGGGTCCAAGGATTTCATCCCGATACCTAATAGCAGTCAGGGTGCCATTATCTAACCTGTAGAGGTCTGTGCGTCCTTCCAGGGATATGCCTCCCCAGACCATCACTGACCCACCACCAAACCGGTCATGCTGAATGATGTTGCAGGCAGCATAACGTTCTCCACGGCATCTCCAGACCCTTTCACGTCTGTCACATGTGCTCAGGTGAACTTGCTCTCATCAGGGAAGAGCACAGGGCACCAGTGGTGTAGTTGCCAATTCTGGTGGTCTATGGCAAATGCCAATCGAGCTCTACGGTGCTGGGCAGTGAGCACAGGGCCCACTACAGGACGTCGGGCCCTCAGGCCACCCTCAAAATCCACTTTCACCAAGGGGTTTCAAAAGGCTGAACTTCTGCATGACGGAATTATGAGGCTGTTCAATTCTGACGCTGAAGACGACGACTTTAGTGGTTTTAGTTCCCATGAGGAGGATGAAGATGGCGAAAAATGACTTTTGTGTTAGGCTACGTTTTATCCAGCAGTGTTACACGCACTGTCCAGTGCTGTTTAGAAAAATGCATTTAAGTTAAAAAAAACCTTTCTGAGTAACATCTTTCTGTGTACTAAATATCCCATGTTACGACTCAGCCACCTGCGGCTTATAGACCAGTGTGGCCTATTAATGTAGCTACAAATCTTTTTTTCACTTTAAATTTAGTGGGTACTGCTTATATACCGGTGCGCTCTATAGTCTGGAAATTTTTCACAGATAATAACCCATTCATCCATCTTCTGTGCCGCTTCCCTCACTAGGGTCACGTGGGTTTGCTGGAGCCTATCCCAGCTAACAACCATTTGCGATACTTCTTCTTTGCAGATGTTGAAGTAAATTCAACTCCAGTTAACCTCTAAAGCCAGAAATTAAGGTAAACCAGTAAATTTGAAAAATGTATGGATAATTGGGTGATGTGCTAACACATTTGTTAAACACAGTAGGTACACGTTTTTACTTCTTCCCACTTTTATTGTATGAAACTGGCCCGCAGACCGCACTTTGGACACCACTGATGTATACGAACCGATGAATTAATTCCAGACAAATATTAAAACAGGAAACATATCTGACCTCCAGGATTCTGGGCGTGTGCAGGAGGTGTCTGATGAATTGTGGCAGGGTCTTACGGCTGAGAGCCAATCTGAGCAGGTAGCGACCTCGACCCTGAGCTGAGAGCAGCTTCCTACAAGCTTTAGTCTGTTCCACAGCCAACGACAAAGCACACAGCCTACAATTACAGGACAAAAGGATATGGCAATGTTTTGAAAATCCTGTCGCATCATCTTTTTTTATCAGGGTGCTGTTACCTGCCACAAGTGTCTTGGTGGGGAAGCCTTTCAAAACACTGCCAGTAGTCTCTATGGACCAGATTGAGAAGTGGCTCTGAAAAGAAAGCACACGTAGAGCTGACATGTGGAGGTGGTGTTCAAAATGTTGACGTATTCATCAAATTCCAACAACATATTCCAAGAAATATATCTTTTAAAACAGATTTCACAAAGCTTCGCAAATGTTCAATATGCGCACGTCAGTAGTCCATTTCCTCTTTTCATTTTTTGGTGCCAAATCTAAACGTGCATTCCAGTTGGTGTATTTTAATTACATTTCCAGGAAAATGCCCATTGCACACTCCCGTTTGACTGTGCTTGAGCAGATTGTAACACACAAAACGCCCTGTCATGCATGTCATCCATGGCTGGGAAATAACTACCTTTAATTGTAGTCTCACGTTATTACAGGTGTACTCTATCTGGTTGGCAGTTAGTCTATAAAATATGCACTTAAAATTGTAATTGATTGATGGCTACATGTCCACAGATACATTGTAGTACTAGTGATTAATGCTGTAAATAGCACTACTAACGTTGGAGTCCTTTCCTGAGGACCATCTCTAGAAGCTCACAGCATGAGACCAGGTGAGGGTTGCTGTCTGTTACCGTCTCCCCATCGGACTGCAGGTTCAACACACACACTGGGAGGGAGAAAAACGTGTGCATGAAGATAATTCAATGTTGTAGGTGTGTGTTGCTGTTGTTACCTTTGAGGGCGGTGAGCAGTGGATCTTTGGGTGCCATAATTGCGGATCAGCTGTGATCAAAGGCACATTTTCGCATACCTACCTACCTAAAGGTATCGTCATCATCATGACTGACTTTACTCACAGGCTCCAGCGCCTAATAGGCGCCCAACACCCCCAAATAGTTCAGTCCCGACAAGTGTAAATTAGACGCCTTCAATTCGAATCATTTTATCGGCTGTGGTGGTGTGTTTACACCCGGCATTACAGTCAGCGTGTTGCGTTCATTAGTTTTTTTCTTCTTTCCTTTTCCGGGAGAGTAGTAGTAGAACAGGTAAAGTGCATTACTGCCCCCCATAGTCATCTGAGTGTCATAACACTCTATGGCTATGTCGATGCTACGCCGTCGTTTCCAATCGAGTCACTTTTAAGGAAATGCAGGATGTCCTTGGCTCTGGCTAGTTGAAGAGGTCCATCACACATAATTGAAACACAAGCCGCTGTGTTGAAGGTGAGGAAGAAACAGAAGACAGATCCCAATTTAACGTTGGCGATGGCGCCCTCTGCTGGCGGTAGTGTAAACCTGCGGATGAATATATAAAGCGCTTGCGTTCAGTCGCTCCTGTCGCAGTCCAAGTGAGCAGGAAGTGTGTGTACGTGCACACATTAAATTGCTGCAAGTTTGGACAAACCATCACCGAAGGGACGCTGCAAGTTTTTATTGCTAACAGGAAATTTCACCATCTCACTCTGTTTTAAAGGTCAGTATTTAGCATGAAATTATTTTGTGAAAAAAAAATCCCATCGTTGTTATAATTGTGGAATTTGTGCTATAACCAGCTGTTCTGTGTATGTCCGTGTCCCTTGACATCCTAACATCTCATCATGCGTTGTTTTTGGATAATTCATGATACATATTTAAATGTACAGCATATTCCAACCAGTGCATGTTCTTTTATTCTGCAAAGCAGAGGTTGTTCTACCAGTTCTTTTATAGAAAGCCACTACATGGACTTGTATGGCAACAACAGCAGTGGTAATCCTGGATTTCCTCTAATCTTTCAGCTCCTTGCCAACACACTCCTCTAACAGCTTCACTCTGCACAAATAAACTTAATTTTAAACTAAGTGTGAGGTCTATAAATATGACAAATCAAATATCATTCTTTTTTTTTAATGTGTACTGTAATTGTTTTTAATTTATATGCATACACATATATTATTTTTAAGTAATTTCCTGTAGTAATATCATTTTAAAAAATTAGATATAATATAAACAATGCATCTTTTAAATATGTAATATACTTGCGAGGGTCGCTTTCAGAAAATTGGTGGATTGCTTTTGATAGTCGCCTTTTTTGTTCAATTAAAATGCAAAACAACAAGTTCAAGACATGTCAAACAACGAATAAAAATGATTCTTCTCATCTTCGTGTTATTTGTGTATGTATGATTGCTTCTTATCTGACATTTCAACGTATTATTTTCTTCTAACCTTTGTTTTTTTTTAAATATATTTTTGGAATAAGACGCTGGACAGTCAAAAAAAATGTGCCGCGGGCCCCAAATGGCCCCCGGGCCGGACTTTGGGTACCACTTATCTAAAGTCTCACAAACCAGAGAGCTTTGACTTTCAATGTAAGCACTTTCTGGCTCTGCTTTGTTATTTATTTCAAGGAAAACAAGACATTTCTATCGCAGCTTTCAGGGCAAGTGGGGACTGCTGAATCATCGGTTACTCCACCAGCAATGCTGCTGTCTACTTGTCATATATTTTTATGCGATGCCTAATGCCGCTCATGTGGGCTCCTGTGCATTTCTGGGTTTTCCTGCATGTGCGTAGCACACTTGATCCCTGCACATTTCGCAATATTCTTGGCCAAGAAAATCATGTATAATTAATTTTATTATGTGCATTTATAACATTACATAAAATATATATATATATACTATTTGGTTGTTTTTTTTTTCATAAAATAGGCAGTTTTTCCCTCAGAAAACACATCTCATTGGCAACAATGGCAGGGTTCTGGAGCAGAATGAGATCTAGTTATGACAACTGCTGGCAGCAGGAGGGTTTGGAGGGGGAGGAGCGAG
This sequence comes from Dunckerocampus dactyliophorus, assembly GCF_027744805.1. Taxonomy (NCBI): domain Eukaryota; kingdom Metazoa; phylum Chordata; class Actinopteri; order Syngnathiformes; family Syngnathidae; genus Dunckerocampus; species Dunckerocampus dactyliophorus. Next base: position 42,758,081 of record NC_072820.1, read on the forward strand.
CTGGCATAGTTTATGGTGGCGCCTTGATGAGGCAGCATAATCCAGACTTTATTAGAATATCAAAAATATACGGTACATTTTTTTGGAGCATTTATGTGCATTTTGAGGGGATCTACTGTACTTCTAAACCCTCTCTGCCTCTTCCCCGCCTAATATGGCATACATTGTGAGCTGCGACGTGATATAAGTCCTTCCTTGCTCCACTCTCACCCACTTTCCTCTTCTAAATTGCATTGCATTGATTTGTGTGGGTCGACGTGCGCCGAGTCAGCCTCCTTGCGCGGCCTCAAGCGTTTTTTATCATCTCTCCACAGGGCACGTCCTTCCTAAAGCTGTCCAGCATGATGAAAGAATGCCTGCAGTTCCTCATTGAACCGGCCAAAAAGCTCAAGATCCGACTCAAAGTAAGGTGCTCAATTTGTGCTGAATCAGAGTGGCACTTCTCTCCAAAATGCATTTGACTCTGCTCTGTCTTGGCTCCAGGAGTCCCGTAAGCGAGTGAGGCTCGACAAAAAGGAGCCGCTGGTGGAAAGTCAGTTATTTATCATGGAGCTGGCCCGAGAGCTCAACAAAATTTGCCAGGTAATCTCACCTTTCCTCACTTTGCGAGTATAGTATCAGTCACGTACATTTCTAACGATTCCCCGTTGTGGCTGCTCTTTTAGAGGTCGAACGTTCTGCAGCATATATGGACCAGTGAGGACACGTGGCCTGCGAGCTTGTGTCGGGACTTTATTGTGGAGTGGGCCGCTGTCCTGGAGAAGAAAGTGCAGGTATACACGACTATACAGTAATCTCTCATTTATCACGGTTAATTGGTTCCAAGCAGACCGTGATAAGTCGGATTCAATGTTAATAAACTCAATATTTTCATAGTCAGAGCATAGAAAACATGTTTAGGACTTTCTAAATACGTTTTTTTTATCATTATTAGAGCCCTCTAGATATGAAATAACACCACTAGAGTCATCTTTACACTCATATTACCCAATATATTAGATGTAATCAGAGAAAATAAGCCATATAAAACATAAATAAGACTAATGCTCGTGTGTGTTTCAATAAATGTCTTCCAGATGTGTGGACAGGAAGTGACGTCGAGGATTCAGAGTTGAGTTTTAGCTAGAGTACGGCCACAACAGTAGCCCATATTATTATTATGATGACTATTATTATTATTATTATTATGTTATTATTGTGCCTGTTGTGAGATAATTCTAAAATAGTAAAAGCCTGTTGTTGGTGATCAAGTCTGATGCGTGTTACTAGTGACACCTAGTGGCCAGTGTAGACTACAGTTCATAAACGTCTTGTATTGCCTTGTATTTGTGTATTTATACTTATTTACTTATTTATACTGTATTAGTATTTTCGTTAATTTAGAACATTTTTATGCTTGAAAATGCTCACGGTAGGCCAAGAATATGTAACATTTGCTTAAATATGCATTTTTTGGACAAATAATAGACTGTCTTCAACCACGAAACCGTGACCATTCATTAAATCCTTATTGAAAAAACGCGATAGGGTGGACGAGTGATGTTCGAAATGCACTACTTTATTGTGGTAGCCGCAGTCCTCTTTGGCACAGCTTAAACAAAGGACAAGTATAATAGCGTCCCATAAGGTTAAACTGCTAACATAAGTGCAAAAAAAAAGTTAAAGTCATATTTGTGTTGTGAGCAGAGGTTTCTGCAATCAGCAGCGTGCGCTCTAACGAGAACGAGGCAGCATATGGCAATGAATGCTATTGGTTTTGAAGTCAATACAAAAGATAGGAGTCGCTGCCCAGATATCAAACAGAACAGAACAGAGTAGAACAGAATCGCTTTAAGGTCGTCGGAAACACAGGTTTGTTAGATGCTACGAATAAACAAAAAAGCTTTTTTAAAAAGCCATTTTACAAATATACCTTATCGTATGCTTATATTTACAGCCAGTCCACCAGGTTGAGTGACAACATGGCTGTGCAACAGTATTTACATGTACTTGTATGTATTTACATGTCCAAATACACCACTTGGCTCCAGTGCGAGTGGACTGTCACAGCAGAGAAAGAGAAAGTAACTGTCGACACTTTATTCCGATTTGCACCATAACACTCCATGCCTCTCCATGCCTCTATTTGTAATAGAAATGTTTTTTTTGTGTGTAATCCTACATAGTAAGCAACAAAATCATTGTAATTTTGTAAGTCTGCGCTATGTCTGTTCACGGCCAATAACATTTGAATATGATAAGTATGTCCTGTGTAGCCAAAGGCCAGCCTGTCAGACTGCCAGTCCCACAGACCAGAGAAGAGGGACTGGAGGGGCCATCTTCTTTGCATCCTGGAGGCTGGTGGGGAGTGCGACATGGGCCCACACAAGAGGGTCATCATGGAGTGGACGCGGGAAATGAAAAGCAGGCGTGAGGTGAGGGCGTGGATGGATAAAGTGTGAGTCAATTAGAGGTGATTATAGTAAATCCTGTCCTTGACTGTCATCTCTGTCATACTTAGAGAGCCTTTAGTCAGTCACCATGTTCTTGTAGCCCACAGTGTGGCCTGGCGAGCCTGTGCTGATGATGCTGGATGACCTGGAGTTCCAGTGGAAAAGGGGCCGTCTTCCCAACCTGCTACCCGCTTTGGAACTTGTCATCCTGGCTGTGCTGAACGCAGACAGTCCCGTCAAGGTCTGTGAACTCTCCAACTCCTCACAATAAAACGAAACCAGCCAATCAGAAGTATGAAGAAAGGCATTCGTGCAAAAGGTCCAAAAACAAGAGGAGCGCTACCCTGCCATGATGTGCCAGTATTGTTATAGCATTACCCCAGGGTGCAAAGACATGGTGGCTGGAGCGGCACAGCTTACAAATACAGAAGCACGTAAAGCGGGATTCTCCCCCTCTGCGTAAGTCTGTCACTACACGCCTTCGTTCAAGATACGTGCTCTGGGTGGAGCAATCCTAAAATGAAAAAATTAAAAATTAACCCACTCACTAGTTAAGTTATTAAGAAAGTAAGTAACAATGTGAACAAGGTAAGTACTAACTAAAGTGCAGCGGTACAGTACTACCTAAGGTAGTAAGGTATGAATGTACAGTAGCAGCTGCATAATCCACTAACAATTAACTGAGGATATGAAGGTACCAACTAAATTAAGGTATCAAAGCACCAACTAACAAACTAAGGCGCAAGGAAACTTAACTACGGTCAAGGAACCACACATAAGTTTGGAGAGTATAGAAAAGGGGTGTCCAAACCTTTTCCAGTGAGCGCCACACAAAGCAGCACATGTAGATATGCGAAGAAGTTGGGTTTTTATCAAGAAAAAACTACATCTCAGCTTTGTGATATAGTTGAAAAAGCCTATTTTTAGTATAAACTTTGCTCTTTGCTCTTTTTTCCCCCCATTTTTCCAATAAAAAAAATAATAATTCAAACCTTTCTTCTTAAATAATCTTTGTAAATGTTCATTTCGTCATATTAGGACTTTATTCACATAATATCATAACTGCTTCTCCAACCTAACTTTCCAAAAAATGACAATTTTATTTTGTTTTGCTTGTTTCTCCTAATATTGCGATTTTAAAAAGTGTCTTTTGTTTACTATTTCAACTCTGCGCTACCAATATTACACTATTTATTACAAATTTTTCTCCTCACATTGCAACCTTTTTCCCTTAATATTTTGACTTTATTCTTGTAAAATTGTAAAAACAGCTGTCTTTTCCATTTGTTTTTTTTTTTTTTTTGCTGCTTTCGTCTGGGAAATTCCCTTCTCGTAATTCTGTTGTAACTTTTTCCACAACTTCGCGTTCCAAAACGTACACCTTTATTCATTGCTTTGTTTGTTTCTCGTAAAATTACGACTTCTTCTTGTTAGATTACAACATTTTTTTTTTTACTTTTCTTGTTAAATCTTATTTTTCCAATGTGCCGCGGGCCAATAAAAAAATCAGGCGTGAAATGGCCGCCGGGCTGCAGTTTGGACACCCCTAGTATAAAACAATATGAATATGTCTAATAATGTTATACTTATGTCATGGATTTCATCTATAGCACCGTGTGAAGTCATTTTCAAGTATTTCAGTGGTTAAAATGTGTCTTCTTCTTCTGCTGCTTTATTGTTTGCTTCTCTTAGGAGGATGTGACCAAGCAATGGCTGGTCAGAAAGCAGAGAAACCAGAAGATGGGTGAGTCGTCTTAACTATGACAGCCAAATATATTGATCATGTACAGCAGTGGTCCCCAACGTTTTTTGACCGGCCGGCTTGGGGGGGTTCGTACATTATAGCGATCTAGTTTATCTTATTTATTACGGTATTGTGTAAAACTAAGACATGAATATCATCAAATTAAAAGCACAAAATGAATGCCGACCCACCATCCAACAGTTCAAGCCTGGAGTTTTTTCCAGAGAGATGATTACGTCGCTGTTTGACGTGTGTGGTACAAGGCAGCGTGCTAGCATGAATTCACTTGAGACAAATGTGCACATTAGCACACAATAAGTCATCAAAACTTACCTTTATGCATTCCCACATAGTATCAGCATTTGGGACCAAATATGAGGTGAAAGAAAAATGGTAAAAATACAGTAGAAAGTAGAGAGAGAAAGTTAGCACACGCACAATGGACATGCGTCAAGTGAGACGGATGTAACAAAGAGAATTCGGCCACTTTTCAAAATAAAACATCAAAAAAATTGGGGGTTGGGGATTACTGATGTACATTATATATGGCATACATAATAAAGTCATTGAATCATGTGCTTAGAGTGCCTCACAAAAGTGAGTACACCCCCTAACATTTGTGTAAATATTTTTCATATATATTTTCACGGGGCAAGTGACACTTTGATACAGTACAATGAAAATTGAAAATATAGTGAAAAATATGGACACTTTGGGTGCAATTTGAACATGTAAAAAAAAATTGCAAAAATGTGAGATACCTTAGGTCAGTGCATCATTTTGTTGAAGGTTTTTGCAGACACCTTTTTTTTGTTTCACTTCTCGCTGCTTTCAGATGCTGTTCACTACATCCCCCATAGTGGTACGTTATAAAGTCATAAAACAACATTATTAACTGTTTACAGATTTTTGACATGTTTTTGTTTATTTACAGTCTGGAATTGGATTTGTGAAGCTTCAGGTGTGAGTCTTTCTTCTTAAACACAGCAAGTCTATTCTCACAGGCTATCAAAGTCTTCATGTTTGGTTCTGGTCCCCACAGAGGACGTGATGCTGGATCCAGACTCGGCCAACCCAGACCTGCTCATCTCCACCGATGAGAAGAGCATGCGATGCGGCCTGGAGCGCCGGGACGTTCCTTGTCGCAGCCAGCGCTTCGACGGTTGGTGGTGCGCGGCGGCCCAGAGGGGCTTCCTCTCTGGACGCCACTACTGGGAGGTGGAGGTCGGCCGACGGGACTGGCGGCTCGGTGTGGCCAAGGCGTCCGCTGTGAGGCGAGGCTTCTGCTTGCTCAACACGCATACGGGTTACCTGATGCTCCGTTTGGAGAGGGGCACGGATCTGAAGGCCCTGACGGTTCCCACCACCTCGCTGCCTCTGAGCTTGCTGCCTGGGAAAGTGGGCGTGTACCTGGACTACGAACAGGGCCAGCTGTCCTTCTATGATGTGGAGAAGCGCGCCCACATTTACACCTTCAATGACAAGTTCACAGAGGAGCTGTTCCCCATATTCGGGACTGTGGAGGTGATCAAGGACCTGGTGATCAGGCCTGTAGGCCTCAAACAGCGGTGCCTCTGCCCCGGGCCATGCCTCTGGAACTGAACTACACCGCAGACATCATGATCATACAGTAAGTGAGCAGTGTTTACACAAGTCTGCATTGTCTACAACAGCCAATACGTAAGTATAAATACTGTCACATGGTTGACACATTCATGAGGGTATAGCCGACAATGTAGAAACACAATAGCATAGAAAGGGCTTAACTCTCCACCTGCATGCATTTGCTGTCTAATATTTACATGAAATGGCCGTCTATAGTTTTCTTTTCTTTTTTGAACATTTAAAAAAAAAATTCTTTACTATTTTTAATTTTACTTGATTTTTTTCCCTCGTTTTCTAATGCTATGGCTTTTATACGGGGTCCTTTTTTATTTTTAAATTGAGGTTACACGCCAACTCTGTTTTTTTTTGTGCACTAAGCTTTAAAAACACGCTGACTACAAGCGAAACACTGAATGTAATTGTGCTGTTTCAAAAACCGCTTTGGAAGAAAATGTGCAACGTGCACTGAAGTTTTGACTTTGTTAATCAGTTGAAGTTTGCTGAGTGTACGCACTTTCCCCGGGTCTCTCAATAAAGAAACATCACACAGTGCTACTTGTTTTAGAATCTTTATTAAGTGCAATAGATTTGACGTACAGAAAATACAAAGGTAAGCGCATCTGCTTGAAAGTCACACGTGAATTCTTTTTAAAAATACATCCATTTAACCACGTTAGGCCCAATGTCGCACTTTTTTTCTTTCGTAAAAGTAAAATACAGGTGCATATGAATACATTTGAATACCGTGCAAAAGTTATTTGACTTCAGGGGTTCAATTCCGACATAACCGACCAATTAAAGGTTTTTACCAGGGCTGTGGAAAACAGCACGTTAATAGTGGTAACTAATTTATTTCACCATGTTATGCGCATCATGTCAAGTAACACTGTCGCACAGAGTCTGTCGCTCCTTTATAACTTTATTCTGACCTGAACGCATCAACAGCCGTGCCATTCCAACACCATATTTGTATATCGTCCATTCGTCATTGCAATGACACTTCCTCATTGTAACTACACTTCCTCATTTTCACGAGACAGACCACGAGATGCATTCATAGACACTCCGTACATCACAACACCGTCTTTATTATGCGTGTACGTGTGGTCTAAATAAACATAAAGACAAAGAAAAACAGTAAGCTGATATTCGTATTACTAACGTAACGCTTCCTGCGGAAGTACAATTTGCTGCATTTAAGTATGCTCGGAAATCCCAGAAAACACATGTACACTCAAAACCCATCACGTGGTGTCTTTGAACGCAACCCATCATGGCTCCTAACAAGGTTCATGTCCTGCTACTATTAAATAGACTATTTTCGGACATGTGCAGTATCTTTTAGCTTGATTAAAATTTTCATTTAATTTGGAGCTGTTAACGCATACAAATATGTATATAATCCTCTCCAGTCATTGATCTTTCTGTTCATAAAATACAGTAAAAAAGGGGCATATTTCACACATAATTGCAAATGGTGATTCATCACGATTAATTAATTTGAATAAAAAATGTATAATCATTTGACAGCCCTGGTTTTTATTCAAAGTTTTTGCAGTTCATTGGCCGATTAGAAGAGCGCCAACCAGTAGTTTGCAATATTGAACTGAATGAGTTGTTTTATTTGCGAAATGATCAATAAATGAATAAATATTCTTGAAATATTTTAATTCAATATAAAAAATAAAATCTAAGTTTATCATACAAATGAACTTGTAACTTCATATTTTAAATCGTTTCACTTTTTAAATTGAACTGCTGAAATAAAGGAACTTTTCCAAGATATTCCAACCTACTGAGATGCACCTGTATGGCGTTAACATGCACAACAACTTGACTATATTTGTGCATTGAAGCAAATACAATCGTTTTTGTCATACGCGATTCCTGCAAACGTACAGCTCTTATTCCATTAGTACGACCATAGTATACGTTTATAACACACACTTAACATAACGGGCATCTTATGAAATGTGAAACCAAGTACTAGCTGTTGAATCATTTCCAGTAGGAGGAGCACACAAAAAACGATATTAAAAAGGCACGTATATTTGGCATGCATGTTTGTGTCACCTGTGAAATTGTAATATTACACGCAGGCAGAACAGATTTACAAGATTAGTGTGGCAAGGGCGTAGTGTCATTTTGGATTAGGGAACAGACAGTGGGATTACCTGCCTGGTTTAAATACACTTGGAGTGTGTATGTTTGTGTGTGTTGGTTACTCGACAGTGAGGGGACAATGTTTGTAACATACAACTATAAAATGTTTTTTTTTTGGTACCATGATCTCATACATGAGCTCTGAGACTCTTAAAGAGTGTGAATGTGAATAAAGGCGACATTAAAATGTAAGCGTACGTCTTAGGAGTCATAAAACATCTTCTTTGTGACGGTGGTTCCTCCGATGACGCTCCTCTGGACCACTTCCTTGGTGACTTGGCGTGTCATCATGCCGCTGGTCTCCGTGTGCTGCGTGGTCATCGTCATTCCATCTGGTAGAGAAGAAGTGACAGTTTTTACACTGATAAAAATGGAAGGCGATGCAACCTGACTCATCCGGTCTCTCTGTATCTCTGTTGTAACCTGCTGATGACACCCTAAGCTCGGTGGCCGCTTCCCTCTGACAACATCCTTTTAGAAAATACTGTTGATCAATTGTTTGGAGTCATCTCATGATGCCAAAATGTGAACAGAATGACAAAGATGATGGTTTAAATACCAATCCAACCAGGACATTTATTGGTTCGTTCAAGGATCACACACACCTGTTGTGAATTTCGCCGCTCATCTCCTTGTTAGAGAACAGCAAGTTTCAGGTCAGATTTCTACATATTTTTGCTTTAAGTCAGGGGTGTCCAAAGTGTGGCCCGGTGGCCATTTGTGATCCGTGGCTGCTTTTTGAATTGGCCCGCGGCACATTCCAAAAATATAATTTAACAAGCAAATCAAGAAAAAAAAAAACAATAGCAAAAATGGAAAAATCAGCAGTCATTTTACAAGAATAAAGTCAAACTATTAAGAGAAAAAAGTTGTAATCAAACACGAAAAAGTCATCATTTTAAGTGATTAATGTCTTAATATTATGAGGAAAAATAATGTCATTTTAGTAGCATAAAGTTGAAATATCAAAGAAAAAAGTCATAATATTACGAGAAACCAAAAAAGTTGTAATTTTTGGATAATTAGGTGGGGGAAAAGTTATTATTACGAGAATAAAGTCAAAATATGATGGGAATAAAGTCATGACCACGTGAAGAAAATTTACAAGAAGAAAGTTGAAATAGTTGGAAATAAAAAAAACCAAACAAACACAATATTAAAAGAAAAAATTCCTATTCTAACAAGAAAAAAGTCTCAATTTTATGAGAATAAACTCATAATATTATGAGGAAAACTATCATTTTAGCAGCACGGAGTTAAAATATTTCAAGAAAAAATATGTTATTATACGAAACAAAACAAAATAAAGTTGCAATTTTTGGGAAAATTAGGTTGGGGAAAAAGTCCTAATATTATGGGAATAAAATCATAATATTACGAGAAGATATTTTTACAAAGATTATCTAAGAAGAATGTTAAAATATTCTGAAAATGTAAAAAAACAAAAGCAAAACTCGAGAAAAAAGAGCAAAGAGCGAGTACATATTATTAATATGCTTATTCACCGATACCACTTTTTTCCTTCTTAGCATGTGTTGCTTTACAAAACACCAAAGTGGCCCTTGCCTCCTTTCATTTTTCAGTATGTGGCCCTCGCTGGAAAAAGTTGGGACACCCCTGCTAAAATTGTACCTAAAGTTGTACCTGAGAAGAATGGGTCGTTGATCATGGTGCGGGAGATGTTGCTGACTGTGTTGACTTCGCTGGGCATGTGGAACACGTCCCTTCTAGTCATGAATTGATTGTTGTACTGAGACAAAGCCCCTGCGGGAGGAGGAGGCAAGATTGCAGACGTAAGTCAAATGTTAAAGGTCCCCTATTGTGCAAAATTGACTTGTTAAATGATGTTAGAACAGTCCATAGCATCGAATGTGAGGAATATCTATTACCTCCCTCATCAGGCTTCACGACACATCTTAAAATAAATCTTGGAGCTCTTCCACCTATCCGACAGGCAGCTCCAGACGTGAGAGCTGTAAGTCTGATCATGTTTTTCTTCAGCGAATAGGCTAACCTATCTATGTTAGAATGCGACTGTAATGTTAGCACTGTAGCTCACATAGCTATGCTAGTGTTCCTAACGTTTGTGTCCTCCCCCACTCCTGAATGTTACGTCGTCGTGTGCGATATATGCCATCTATTACGTTCGACAAATGCAGAGTTATACAGTTATACAGAAGTTATACACAGTAAGTATATTCACTGCAGTCACGAATGAGCATTTCTACCTCCATCCTGAGACTCTATGGTGATGATGCCCTCCCTCTCGGGGCCAAAACCTTGAGTCGTCCGAGCCTGAACTTTGAACTTATAGGGGATGTTCTCAGTCAGGTTGGGGACGGTCAGCCTGGTCTCAGCGCTGTCACCGTTCACCTGGAATGAACGCATGTCACCTAGAAGACAGAGGCAATCATATGAGGTTAAAACAAGATGTATGTGTCTAATTCAAAGCAACTATATGCCGTCTAGCTGCAAGAAATCATTTCTGACAGTACACGGCCTTGTAGGGAGAAAAAGACAGTGACCCCAGATCACCTACTTTGGCATTTGATCATCAACATTCAAAAAACAACAGCAGAAATGAAAAAAAAAAACCCAAATTGTTTTTTTTCCCAAGAATAAAGTCACAATATTAAGAGAAAAATTCATATTTGACATCCCTCACCACATCACGGTTCCAATTTTGCAGATTCACTCGATCAAGGTTTTCAAAATTATGTTCATTAATAAATCATGCTGTTTTCTGGTTGAATACGGCCTTTTATTAAAAAAATATGCATATTTGAGCAAATGTTATGTATATTTTGCCTAAGTTTGCATTTTCAAGCATAAAAATGGTTAAATGAACTAAAATACAAAAAATATAAGGCATTCAAAAGACGCATTCAGACTTTCAAGAAATGTAATAGTCTACACTGGTCACTAGGGGTCAGTAGTGTTACTGTAATGTTTGGTGAGGCAAACAAGCGGGTTTGAATTATCTCACCACAAGCGCAATAATCCCTACTAAAAACACAGGCTACCATTGCAGCTGTTACCCATGCAAAGCTGAAACGCCACGTCACTTCCTGTCCGCCTCTCTTTCAGCTCCCGGATAGAACACATTTATAGTAACACACACAAGCACGAGTCTTATTTATGTCTTGAATGGCTTATTTAGTCTACTATATTTGGCATTGCGAGTGTAAAAGTGTTATTTCATGTCTGGAGGGCTCTAATAATGGTCAAACCACAAGCATACAGTGGAGTCAGTGGAGTCCACCAGGCCGACAATGTCCTCTGTAGCGTTAAAAGTGTGAGATAAAGCAAAGCTGCAGTCCCCTGTTGGCCCCCCCGCTAGACCATAGTACAGTAGTAGAGTGTTAGTAGATCTGTAGGTGTCTACAGTACAATTTTGTAGATATTTTGTAGATATGTACTGTAGGTGTCTACAGTACAATTACAGTTGCACCTATCTTCTGCCTTCTGTGCAGTTATAATGAAGGGGGTACATCAATAAAGAGGGGAGGAGTCTAAATTATTTTTTTTCACTGCAACATTTTGGAGAAGATGATAATAATAAGCCTCACCTCCTCCGTGCAGCTGCTCACAGGTGACTACATAGCCCAGAATGCCTCCGTTTGGTTTCCGGGGTTTCTCCCAGCTAAGCTGCAGGGAATCCGGGCTTAGTGCTGTGAAGACGAGGGGACCCGGAGCACTGGGTGTGCTCAAGGTGAACGGTGAGCCTGTGAGGACAGGAAACGCAATAATCACAGGACTGCACTTGGAGGCTACAAAACAGTGGCTGGTCCAAAAAGGTCAGGACGGGCACCTGGCATGGGACTGAGGGGACTCTTGGGATCGACGGCCGACTCGATGGTGATGACGCCCTCTCTCTCCGGGCCCCAGCCCTCTTGGCTTTGAGCCTTCACCTTAAATAGGTAGGAGTGGTTGGGCAGCAGGTCCTGGATGATCACAGAGTTCTCTGCTGGGTTGGTCACGTTGATGCGCTTCACCTCGCCTATGAGAGACAACACAGATTGTTTTAAACAACCGAATCAATATTAGCAGTTACCAAATGTAATCTAATATTTGGACAATATACAGTAATCCCTTACCTCCATTGAGCTGCTGGTAGAGCACACAGTAGCCAAGGATGTCCTTATCACAGTGCGGTTCCTGCCAGCTGACTTTCAAGGCAGTGGGACCCAGAGCAGAAAAAACCAGTCTGCTGGGGGTGGCGGGGACTCCCGGGGAGAGTCTTGTATCTGATAACAGATAGGGCAGGAATGTGAGGTGGGGTGTGTGAATGAGATCCAATACATTGATGAACACATCTTTCAAGCAGCTTCAATCAATCAATCAATCAATCAATCAATCAACTTTTATGATGAATTATTAACTTCTTAAAGGTACAAACTTTGTTAAAGATTTCTATATCTCACTGGCGGACAACAAGAGAACTTTTAAGAGGAGAGCAGAAAGTAAACCCCAGCCTCCATGCTTACATGCTTCCATACTTACCCTGCAGCACCCTGTCCAGATCATACAGGGCTTCGTTGACCTCCGAAGACTGGGTTCTGGCCCTCGGACCTTGGGACAGGCTGTAGCTGAACTGGTTCTGAGAGGTGCTCTGCGACCCAGTGAAGCCGAAAACACCTGATGGTGCATCAGGCCGAAAGAGGAGGATGCAGGGAGGGTAGAGAACATGAGAGTAGGTAGTGGAGTTTTGAAGCACGGGGACAGTAAAAAAAAAAAAAAAAAAAAAATCACAGAGCGATAGTCAAGCTTAGCTTTTGCAAAGTCTGTGTTTATAAGCCTGCTATGCAGCCAATAGAATCGAGCATGTTAACGCACATCCAAGCCATTGACCTCATGCGCTTCCACAGCTTTCCTTGGCGATCCATTTAGGATGCGCTCAGAATTGAACCGATACTGCGGTCTTAATGTTACCTAGATCTGGGAACTTGCTCGAACCATCTCCCATGACAATAGAGTCCCGGATGTTTTCATCTGTGTAACCCCTGCTCTCTGAGTGCTTCCTCATGATGACGTCTGATGTGTGCATACCACCCATTCCACCCATCATATCGGGTCGCCGAGGGCTTCCTGAGGAGCGTACTGGTTAAAGACAAGCGTGGACCTCGTTTGTTTCATCTCTGGTGTTCGTATTACCTGCTCCAGACATGTAGGTGGTGGTGGTTTCTGTGGTAAAGGAGCCGCCGCGGTAGTTGGAGCTCACAGTGGACATCGGAGAGGATGATGTCGACAAGTTGCGTGTGGTAGAACCGCCTGGGAAAAGGAAGTTTGTATCCCACTTTCCATTCATCATATAATCTGTTGAACAGCAAGACATGAGCCAGAGTCGTCAGAAGACATATCGATGGAAGTTTAGCCGTTAGCATTCAAGCATTCTACTATCACTGTGTCAGTCTTAGTAATATTCCTGAGGCAAGGCTACGAATCTAAGTGGCAGTTCCTCCTGTGTTGCCTGTTTGTTGTCAAATGCTCATTTAAAAAAAATCTGATTAATCACAGTTTTCAAATGAATTAATCATGCTTAATCACCATTTGCAACTGTGCCTGAAATATGCTCATTTCTACTCTATTTTATAAACAGAAAGATCAGAACATTTGAATCACACTTTACCCATGTCATTATGAGCAATTAGGGGTTGCGTTCAAAGACACCATGTAATTTAAGTTGAATTCACACGTTTGGAGCATACTTCAATCTGGCAAATTGTACTTCCGCATTAAGATTGTGACAAAAATATCCACTTATTGTATTGTTTTGTCCTTCTGTTTACTTAGACCACACATCCGCGCATAATAAAAATGTTGTTGTGATGTTTGGAGTTTGGCATGCCCGCGAATAATAGTATGGTGTTGGAATTGCACTGCTGTTGATGTGTTCAGGTCAGAATAAAGTTATAAAAGAATATCAGACTCTGTGTGACTCTGCGGGGACACTACACTCTCGTCCGTCTGCTGTCACAACATAGAGCTGTAGCTCGCCGTAATGACCATGCGGTAATTCCGCAAAAAAATTTAACGTAATTATGTAATTAAATTATTCTGTTACCGCCTTTAATGTATTATTTTTGACAGCTCTAAATAAACCATTGGACTTTTGATGATAATGTACGCCAATATTATTTCATAGAAATACAATTGCTAATACAATTCACAGAAAATAATTTCAAAAAGTCAGACAAAAAGTAGATACGGAAAAGGCTTAGTGGAGAAATATGCTACAGTAAATAAAAGAATACTCAGCCAGTTCCATGAGGGGTGTCATTGTTGAAAATACTCTGCATACACTGTAATGTGTTATCAAGAATCACCTGTCTCCATAACAACACACACACTTACTTTTATGTACACCTAGAAGCTGCCACAAGACCACTACCTTCCCACTGGGATGTGAAAGGACAGAGGCAGGTGTATAGGGGATACATGGGGGGTGGATAAAGCCCGCCTCTGATCATCAACTAAAGGTGGTGCAGTTGATGCCAGTGCTCCTCTCTCAGCATTAGCCAGGGGAATCGGTAGGATAGACCCCAACTTGGTGGCCATGGAACAAAGAGTGACGCCCAAATGGAAGGATTACTCAAAATCTCACATATGATCAGTAATAGTAGAGGGACATTTTGGCATGTTGGCTGCCTGTCTGCCTATCTGCTGCTCTGATGGAGTGCTCTTCACCTGGCACGGCTGTTTGAGTGAAGCTTGGGAGTGGAGCCTCATCAGTGCTCGCCTCTGTGTCTGTGCTGTGCCGACTGTTGGGGATGATGTCCACTCGCTTTTTCCATGACACCTTTCGGAGATCCAGGTTGGACCCCACCAACTTGACATATTTCCAGCCTTGCAAATTGAGGTCATTGGGGGAGGGGGGAGCAAGCAAGTGGAGCATGGTAGGCAAAAATATTCAGTGGTTTGTTTCACTATAGACTTTGTTAAAACACTGCCTAATACTGTATTGTGCCTATGAGTGAAAAGTGTCATTGTTTTCTGCGGGCCGGGCTTTGTATAAATCATAATGTACTTGTATTGCAGATAAGTGGGGATGCATTGGGAGCAATTTGTAGCAAAGTGGACAGCAGAGTGTAATGTGATGTCACATTATTATGCAGAGTCCATCTTGGAACAGGGCGATGACACCAGAGTACATACCGCATACTTGTACTGCGTCCTCTACTGGCCATATTCCTCTTTACAGAGCAATAGAAAGGACATGAAATAGTTGGTATCTATTTTTTGGGCTCGGTTACCAACCTTCACCAGAGACGCTGGGTGTCTTGGAGCCTGCGGGAGACTTCAGCACCTCATTGCTGTACATCAGATAGCTGTCATATTCGTCTCCCGCTTCTGCATCTACAATAGGGATGTCTGGAATAATGGGAACTAGGGAGACGGCAGAAATAGGTCCACTTTCAGAAACAAGAAAAAAGGCTCAGGCTTAGGTGCGTTGGATTGTGACTTACTGGACAGAGGTCTCACAGGTTGTGATGCCAAGTTAATGGTCGCATCTCTGAAGGGGCCCCAGCCAACACTGTTCTTGGCACGGACCTTGTACTGATACGTCTGGGCATTCACAAGATTCTCAATCAAGAGCATTCGCTTCTTTGGGTTGTCAATCTTCACCTTCTTAGCTGCACCCACTTGCTCTACAAAAAGAGGATCAAGATAGGACATGAAGGCAAAACACCAAATACAAAAACACTACAGTGTACGGACAAAAGCACTAGGACACTAGGCCACCTACAGGAACTGAAATGATATCAAACATGTGGGAACATTTGTAAGATCACATGTCACTTATGTTGGACAAGAAGGCCTGGTAGGATGACTGAGGTGAGGGTCTTGGCCAGTCCAGTTCTTCAACAGCAAAGGCATCCAACCATGGCAGTGTTTCCCCTACATTTACAGTTTAAAGGTGGCAGATGGGAGTGTGTGCCTTACGAATACCGACACAAACACGTGCACACGTGCAAGCACGCAGCGTAGCCAGCTGCTATGCAATCGCACTTCTACAGTTACATTTGGGGTGCACACATACATTTGCATAGTGTGTGGGGGAGTTGGCGGTTGGACAGAGATAAGATAAGGCTATTTAGTTTGTTTCATTAAAAGGACATGGTATAGACCTGTTCCATATGAAAGGTATTCTTAAATTACTCGTTGTGATCCAGAGGAGTCAACATGCGCAATCGCCATTCATCTTGCCTGGATTAGGATTATCCCTTGGCAGTCAATTTTTACCTGTAAGGGGTAAAACTTGTTTAGAACCTTAATATTCTTTTTATACAGATATATGTGATTGGAGCTCATTTGTCATCTATGAGGCTAGCTTGGGGAGTTTTTTACCGCCTTATATATTTTAGACACACCCTTTCTTACTATCCTATTATACTCCTTTTCTTTTTAACATCATAAAAGAGTGTAACCCTGAGTTTTCTGTGATATAAAAGAGTAATCTGTATTGATCAAGAAAATTCCTTTTGGATTATTGCGATTATATATAAAAAAATCAACAACCTTCTAATCGCTAACAGATGAGTAAATTATCCCAGGTCCTTACCAAGAACAACAAACCACAAGGAGGGGAGCAGCTATAAAGTAGAGGGTTCAATATTCTGTAAAATATAAACCAATTACTCTCTTGTGCATAGTCTGGGTGTAAAAGGGCTGCCTTTACATAGTAGACTGTAAAAACCTGGATGAGATTAATACTTTAAACGAAGAGTCAGGCGGGAGTTGCGCACACTGAGCAGACAAAATGTGGTCTTGTACCATTGAGGTAACTAGGGGTAGTCTTATATAGAAGATGAAATCTGACCCTATTTAATATAATGGTAAGGAAAACACTGCATGGTGCTTTGGACCTTGCTTTAGAACCAAGAAACTGTAGAATTTGAATTGAACAGGAACTGAGTGGTCCAGCCCAATTCTGACTGATTAAGTCATGACCCCCCCCCCAAGGCTTTTTTCAATGTAATGTACTTGCAGTGCGTGCTTCTTAAGGTGGTTCTCTTACTCAGCTCATCATCGATGGGTGTGTAGATGACTTCGTAAGCCGTGATGTTACCGTTTGTCTCTGCAGGCTCAGCCCAACTGAGTTGAGTTACAGTCGGGCTGATGACATTGAAGGCCAGGCGACCTGGTTCCCCCGGTACTGCAAGAAGACAAGAGGACACATGCAGTATTAGCGCACAGACACTACAATAATAACCCTAAACCATGAAGAGTTGAGGGAACAGTTGTTACCATCCTCCAGAGTCTGACAGGCAACAATGTCTGTATCATTGCCATCTCCCATTGCATTGTAGGCAGATACTCGCATCTCGTAGTCACAGTAGGGATACAGGTTGGTCAGCTCTGCTTGAGGAGTCTTCACATCAATGACCTGGGCATCTTTCTCTGGGTCACCGTAGATCCAATACTTCACCTAAAAGATGAAAACAAATGCGTTCTCAAAAAACGTGTAGTGCAAATTTAAGGGTTAAAGCTAAACTTGTGTTCACTTTGATGCACCTTGTACCCCATGGGGTTACCAGGTGGTGGGTCCCAGTTGAGACGGATGCTTCTGGGTCCAGTTGCTCTGGCCTTAGGGTTTGGTGGCGCAAGAAGGCGGCCACCAGGCGAGGTATTTTTAGGAGTTAAAAAGCCTTTCTGTTGCATCTGGGACATCTCAGGGGACCTTAGACCTGCAGGAAATAAAGAACAATTTATCCAAATTTGAATTGCAAAACACAACCAGTTCCCATCTGACCAGTACCTCCTTCTACGACATTAACAATTGTGGTCTTTCTCTCTCCGATTGTGCTGTTGCTACTTGGGTCAAACAGCTCCAACTGGAAGGTCTCTGGTTGAACCACACCAGGGTGCATTCTTGGGTCAATCACTATATTCTTCTCTGTCTCTCCGGGACTGAACTTTAGGGGGCCAGAAAGATCAAAGCGTTGGGCTTTCTTGGTGCGCCATTTCACTGTGGCGAGGCTGTCTGGGTTGCGAGTGCGGACCACCGGGATGGTGTAGGTTGGGTCGGATGTAGTGAAGTTCTGGGTGCCCCTCTTGAACATCATCGCACTGGGCTCTGATTAACGAAAAGAAGACAAGGGAAAATATAAGGAATGAAGATAAGATATCACCCAGACCTTCCACACAAATTATGTAAAAGAAACAACAAAAAAGGATAAGCGGTATAGAAAACAAATGAATAAAAAGAAACATTAAATTAAAATTAAAATGTAGTTGAAGAACCCCTTCATTTTCTTACCTGGTATGTCGGCGATTGTGACAGTAGTTCTAGGGTAGCGTCCAAGCTTGGCCCCCTGACGTGGGTTGCTGAGGTCCATGACAAACTGTTTGACCTGTTTATCATCCAAGAGTGCATCTTTCTCGCCCAGCTCCAGCAGACGAACTGGAACTGTCTTCTGGGTCTCACCAGGACCATAAGTGAGGTCACCATCCACAGTCACGTAGTCCTGAAATACATACAGGACTTTTACATATTCATCAAGTGGTAGCTGCATGCACGGTTAGAAAATCTGAAAACATAGAAAGCCTCAATAGGACGGACAAAGCCTAAATTAGGATACCGAATTGGTAAACAGGAGCCACCTTTTTATCCTTAGCTGTGAGATCTCGAGTACGGTAGGAGACTTGCGTGCGTCCGTCCTCTATGATCTCCCTACTAATGGGAATGTTGGCCACCCCGTCCTGTCTGCTGTAGGTGTAGGCCGGCTGGAGGAAAGAGAACACGCTGGTGGCTTGGGAGAGAAAATCAGAGAAGTCAATTAGTGCAATCAATAGTTTATATAACAACACGTTTTCCATCATTTCAATGGACACTTGTTCTGATGTGTCACTTGTCTTATTTTCAGCTTCTTCCTCACCATGCTCCTTGATGATGGTGATGTTCACCAAACGTTTCCCAATTCCGGCAATGCCCAGTGGTACGTCCATCGCCTCCACCAGCAGCTGCTTCTTGTCATCGTCCTCATCCTTGACAAAGAGTGGCACGTGAACATCCACTGACTCCACGCCTTCTTGGAACTCGATAGCTCCTGCAGCCTCTACAGAAAAAGTAACCACAAACAAATCATAATGTGCCTATAAACACTGTATAATATGCAAATTTAAACACAAACTTCCACAAACCTCTGTCTGTGGCGACAGTGTAGTAGCCGGGTAACACTTTCAGTTCGTGGAAGCGTCCTGACTGGACATTTCTTTCAGTCAGCTTGACAATATCAGGGTAGCTGCTGCGTGGAGCAGACAGGACGGTGTCCATGATGGTGTAGTCCTGTCTGTTGGTGACCACAGGGTCACGAGTTCGAGTTAGTGAAACATATGTACAATCACATATACAGTATACCAATCAAAAAAATGAATGCATTTTCTCATGCTACTGAACGAGAAGGTGTCATCAAACTTTTGATTGGTACTGTAGTCAAATGAATGTTACCTTTTCCCAGCATTTCTCTGTGTTCTGTAACAAAAATATACATGAGGTTGGTTGTAGACAGACTGCTTCATGAATGTGCATGTTTTTTTCGCAACGACTCTTACCTAAATGAGGTCTTCTGCATTTTCTGGGCCCCAGGAATTTGCTTGTAGACCTCATTAAGCTGGATGGAAACCAAATATAGACCGCCGTGAGAAAGTAAACGACAATACGCACTGATGGAACAGATGCCACTCACATTGTCTGCTACTTCTTTCGAAAGTTGTTCAGCATCTCTGGACTCAGGACGAGACAAGTTCTCCGAAAACCGCCTGTTAAGCCGCAGGGAGATCGGATACTGAACTATAATGGAGACAGACGTAATTAGAATTAGAATTAGGATTTGCTTTAAAAAACAAAAATACACTCACTCATTTCTTTAGGGTTGGGCTTTATGAGAGCCTGAGGGTGGTTAGGACTTCGGTGCACATTATCCGTAACCTTCCAGCGAACCACATCGGTGCCTTTGAGAGGGCCTGTCCGCACCATCGGCGTGTCCAGGTGGTCTGAGGTGAGCAGAGAGTGGCGGAGAAGATACTCATCCTCCTTGAATCCAACCATACGACCTGGGGAGAACACCAAAATGTACCAATAACCAAACTGACTCAATTGGGGAAATGTAATTCCTTCGATGCTTACCTTTCCTACAGCAAGGCAGCAGAGCGAGACAGCTCTTTGGAGAGACAAAATGAAATTATTTGTAGTGTCACTTAGAAACACAATTTTTAGTGGCATTCAGCTATTCAAGGGCAATCTCTGTGTAACAACTAAATAAATATATGAAAAAAACCTGTATCAGGTAATTTATTCATCTTCTACCATATAAGGCAAACTTGTCTGATGATGGTTTAAAGCAAGCGTGTCCAAAATGTGGCCCAGGGGCCATTTGTGGCCCGTGGCAGTTTTTTCATTGGCCCGCGGCACATTCTAAAAAATATAGTTTTATCAAGAAAACTTAAAAAAAAAAAAAAACAACACTAACAATTGAAGAGGCATTTTACAACAATAAAGTCAAAATATTAAGAAAAAAATTTAATGAGAAAAAGGTGTAATTTTAGGACAATAATGTAGTAATATTATGAGGAAAAATATAATTTTGGTAGCATAAAGCTGAAATATTAAAGAAAAAACATTTTTAATTAAATTTTTAAAGTCGTAACATTATGAGAAACAAACAAAACAAAATAAAGTTGTAATTTTAGGAAAATTAGGTTGGGGGAAAGTTATAATATTATGGGAATAAAGACAAAACATTATGGGAATAAAGTCATTAAGAAGAAAACTTACAAAAAGAAAAAAAACAACAGCAGAAATAGAAAAAACAGCTGTCATTCATAAGAATAAAGTCAAAACATTAATTAAAAAAAGTAATGTTTTAACAAGAAAAATGTGCAATTTTAAGAGAATAAACTCGTAATATTATGAGGAAAAATAATGTAATTTTAATAGCACAGAGATGAACCATTAAATATTGTTTTAAAGTCGTAATATTATGAGAAAAAAAAATAAAATAAAATTGTACTTTCTGGAAAATTAGGTTGTGGAAAAAGTTATAATATTATGGGAATAAAATCAAAATATTCCGAAAAGAAAATTTGCAAAGATTATTTGAGAAGAATGTCAAAATATTTAATTAAAAAACTCTTGCCTTCTTTCATTTTTCAGAATGTGGCCCAAGGCGGAAAAAGTTTGGACACCAATGGGTTAAAAATTGAGGAGAAACCAAGGAATCTAATCAAACCTGTAATTGATTGATCAATGACTGATTTCAAAGACTGTTGTGCATACAGCCTACATGCTTGTCCATACCTGGCAGCAAGTTTTGCAGCAGGCACAATATTTCCAGCAGCAGAGCAGCAAAAGTGCCAGCAGTAACAGGAGGAACAGGATGAGAGGGAGGAGCCAGAGGAGGCTGGCAGGAGGACAATCTAAAGACACGTCCCAAAAAGCAACAATTACACACATGCTGTGGCTTAAAAATATGATTAATTGTCGAAAGTTGTATTATCGTTATCACTGCCTAATGCAAAAAAAAGGAAGTATATTCTATCAAAGTAAGAAGAATAAGACTATAAATACTTTCTAGCAGCTCCAGTTTTTTAAAATAATACACTTTCAATAAACGTAAAAAAGAAGCTGAACATCTCATGCACAAAATGTTATGCTCCAAGTGTTGTCAGTGCAAACATATTGTCTTCATGACTGTTTCTTCTTATTGTCACTGAGCAAGGTAATGCAAAATTTACTCATTAATTTGTGAGTAGTTGTACTGTAGATTTAGAAGTTGATTGAGAGTTTTTTTTGTTTTTTTTTTTTTACATTTTTGTAAATATTTCTTCATTTTCCTTAATTTAGAACAAAATAAATCCCACTGATACATTCAGTCGTATGCAGGAAGTTATTATTTCCCTTCACTGTATATAACAAGTTTACATTTCAGAAGAAGAAAAGCTTCAAAAAATAAAAAAACAAATTTAGGTTGCTGTTGTGAGAGCACAAGGAACCCTGAGATCACCTTTCTTCTTGAGAACCTGGACCTCCAAGTCTTTAGCCGTCGAAGCTTTGGCATGTTCCACAGTGTAGTGGTACGTGCAGTCGTCGTCCTCGTCACGGAAA